>NC_133233.1:9898255-10229131 GCF_040436345.1 Pagrus major
TCTGAAATACTTATTTTAGTGTCAATTCAGCTGCCAAATCATAAATTAATACTTCCAAAAGTTGCTTTTGTACAGATGCAGTTTAAACTGTTATTCTACAATCAAATCTGAATGCTTCCTGGTTGCATTTACACCTTTTCTGCTATCAGATAGCCGTCTGATTCACCCATGATGCATTCAGTATGCTCTACGTCCACTGATCAGCAATAATTCTGGGCTAATAACAGGCTACTAACGATGTTTCATTTGATTGCCTGTTTGGGGAGTTGTTCTTTGATGGAGCGGACATGTGGGCAGTGAGCCTGAATGTTGGATGTCTAACCTGACACTCAGACATCAGCGCTAAACACAGTGTGAGCCCTGCCAGTCTGCCTTTGTGGCAGCAGAGGAGCGAGACACAGCTGTGATTAATAGGCTGACGGTGGAGCCCTGACCCCTGAAGGTCGCCAGGTTGTTTCCTGTTTGACTAGCCACATAAGCACACACACACACGGCACACTTATTCATAGCCATATACAAGAAGGGGCGCACACCGAAGCAGTCTAACGCACCACTGCCTCTGCACCAATACCAACGAGACAATATTCTGTGTATTTACTGGCCACTGAAGAGCTCTGACTCTCAGGTTTACTGGTGTGATAAGACGCCTTGGCTTTCATTAGCATGTCACAGAGTCATAATACTACCCCTGCCAAATGACAAGTGACCAAGTGGAGATCGTAAATAAGCCCCGTGGTGTACTTGAAACTGAAGCTTTAGCACTGTATTTCACAGACCAGCCATTAATTGGTGCATCTCCACGTTGTCTTCTGTTGGGAGATAATGACGAAGAGAAAGACGAAGGCCAGACTCTTATTACCCATAAGTCATACCAGCGGAGCCATCTGGTCTGTGTCATCATACCTAATGCCCTCCTCAACCCTTTCTGACCTTGATGGCAGTCAGATAGAAACCATCCTTCCGCCTGGTTATCCTCTCCCTTGCCACCTTCTTTAATAGAGCAGCCCTATTGATATGCATTGCTTTCCAGTTTCTCTCTAGGTGCTGGTGGGTGGGTGCGGGTCATGACCCCCAAAGCCTGGAACAGAATGGAGAAGAAGCCTATGGTTTCTCCCACGGAAATGTGTTACATGAGCTGGATGCTCAGATAATTGTTCCTGGTTTGCTCTCGAGTCCAGGAGTTGCTTTTGAGTCAGGATCCTCATTAGTTTATGAGGATCCCATCAGAAACGCCACTAACGCCACATTAAAATGTATTTGTACAGAAGCCAGAAAAATGTCTTTATAAGCTGTTGCCATGTGATTTTTAGATTCTATACAGAGAGAGACTTTGGCAATGACACCCAGTAGGTGTGAGGAACGCAGGAGTGTGTAGATAGGAGGTAGATTGAAGTTTTCCCGAGGGATATCGACATGAAGATGGCAGCTAAATACAGGGATCATGCTGTTGATTCACTCCTTCCTGTTGGTGCAGCAGTAGCAAAAGGCAGAGTTGTGCTGTTGTACCATTACTTATACTGCTAACCAACCACTGACTGGCAGGACAACAAGCAGACAATGGATGTACTGTAAACAAGTTCAACATACAAGGTTTTGGTCTGCTGTTGTGAAATCGAATCAGAGGTGAAAAAAATTCTGCCGACAAACAAAGCAGACACATACTGTCTTGTGCTCCTCTCTTTTCAGCGGTGTGCCAATGTAATGGCTCCACCAGAATTGGAAACTGAAAGCGAAACTTCAGTAACGGTTGCCATCTTTTTTTTTTTTTTTGGTGCCACCTTCAGATGGATCTATTTTAAAGATGATTTCTTCCTTTCTTCATGATGTTTACTCCTTTCTGTTATTTTAATATAGACATACAGACATTATATAATATATCACAAAAAAAGAAAACATTTCAAGCTCTCTTGTGTAACATTTCTTGGGGACTCTCTTGCAGCCTCTGGGCTCTGAGCAGACACTTAGTTTGTGTCTAAGTGTCAGGCTGGCTCTGTTCATTAATAAGGTTTCTGATAAAATCATCACGATTACCGATGCATGATCTTTTCAGCTCAAGAGTTATAGAGCACTGAAGGCAACATGCTAAAGAGGCAGGACTTGTCATTGGCTTCACAGGTACCAAGTTACAGAATGCCTTCGGAGATGTTCTGCATTTCTTTTGTTCTCATTACATGGCCATTGAAATAACAATACACTATACATTAATAACTTGTCAAAGAACAGTTTCAGTTTCAAGTTCCTTGACCTTCTCGAATGCAAAATAAAACTTAGAAACAAATAAAGGCTACTTGTTGTCTTGGAGATGGTCTCAATTTGTAACAGTGCTTAACTGCCAAGTTACCAACAGTAAAATGGTTCAAATGCTACACATAGCACCGTTAAAGGAAGCTGAGAGGTGTGAAAGTGAGAACTGCTGAGTGACTCACGGGCAACTCTGTGAACTCCCAGAAGACCTGACTTTCCGCAACACACTCCTACTGAGCGAACTAAATATGTACGCCGCTGACGGGCCCAGAATCGCTCAAATTGCCCAGCGTTCCCTGTTGTCCCAAGATGGCCGAGCCTGCTCTGCACTGAGCTGCAGCTGCAGGTAGTAATTACTGATTAGGCTGTGGAAAGTGGGGACAAATGCACTGTATAATCAGAGAGCCCGTCGACAGTGGGAGCCCTTCACAATGGCTTGTAATTAACAAGATAATTGGTGAGAGATGGCAAAGATTTCTTGAGTTCTTCCTTATTTGCATGTCATTTTGCACAGAGTTCTTTATGACTTCTTTTTTCATCTGTGGAGGTTGAGACGCTAATGATACTGTGCCCCACGGTGTGACTTGCTTGTGCTGTGGATTCAAACTGAGAGCGTGCAGCCGAAGAGGGAAGCGAAGCAGCATGTGCGGCTTGCACCTGTACACTCGCAAGATTCAATATTTGTTTTGTGGAGTAATCCAGAGTCATTTTCTACACAAGTGCCGCTTCCACTGCTGCTCATCACATTTGCATGCGGGAATGTGCAACAAGCCCTTTTAAGCATTGTCGTATCCTGTAAGAGAAGCGCTGTGAGGCTGTTTCTAGATCCTTCTTTTAGCCCCTGAGGACATCTCTCCATTCATTAGTGCTATTCTTACAATAACTCCAGTAATGAGTGCTCAGGCGGCTTCCTTACGAATACCGTTCAGTACATCACACACTCAGATAGGAAGATGTTTATCACTCCTTTTCCAATTATATTTCTCCAGATTAAGGTGTCGCTGTGGCACTTGTTTCCTTGACAACGCCATCGTTATTTCACCCGTCTTCCAAGTACCCTTAATCTGAGCGGATATGAAAACTCTTCATGTGTATTTTTCCCCCAGTTAGCCACACTAGTGCTGTCTGTATGACCTCTTAAGCCCACATCAGGGGGTTCTTTTTTTTGAGGGACTTAAATGGAAAGTGTGGTCGATGCTTGATTTTTCTCTCTTCCTCTTGTTCTGATTCTTCCCCCCCCGACACACCCGTTGTGAGTTTGAAGGGGACTCCCTGTTGAATTTCATGTGTGGCATCGGGCTCTTAACATGTCGGATTAAAAAGAGCATCGATGCCACGAACAAACGCCATGTTCATTAGGTTTTGTCCCATCGAAACAGAGGAGAGAGAGAGCGGAAAAAATAAGAATCTACCTGGCTAAATTGATGAAGCATGAAGGGTGTTAATAATGTATAAGGTTTTCAAAATTCAATTTCGAAAATGTGCGCCGTTGGAGAAAAAAAAAAAGGAAACGGCGACGTAGAACAGAGTGTATATTTGACAGGTGACATGATTCTTTTTCGTGTAATTGATTTGCTTTGCCATTTGTTTCCCCCTTTTTTTCATCTTTTGTGGAGCATAGGAGGCAGCTGGTGTGATAGATGAACCTGGTGGAGTTCATTTTTCCCTCCACACTGCTGGGCAGCCTCCAGTGCAATGAACAGTGTTGCTTTCCAGCACAGGTTATGGCAGAATAGTAATGTTCCTCACTTACCAAACATGTGTCTCCCATTATATGTGGATTTCCAGTCTGCATGGTGTTTCGATTTCTTTCTAAAGAGAGAAAAGGGGAAAAAGAGAAATTTGTGTTTTCCAGTCGGGTGAATTTTCAGATGATTTAAATGCCCTCCTGCGATGTTTAATGAATAACGTGCTGTATATACTTACTGCTTATGATGCCAAAAATACTTATTACTCCTTTTTTTCTCTCTTTTTTCACGTCTTTCGTGATGTTATCTCCGTCAGGTAAGAACTCTTCCCCGTGCTTTGTTTCCAGTGTGGTTTTTTTATGTGTGTGTACTGTACACATTTCATTGCATGTGTTTCATCATGCCTGACACTTGAGTCAGTCACTGACCTCTCGCTAACAGGCCAAGAGGCCCGTGTGCACAATCTCCCAGAGATAAACCTCCCCGCAGTCTAAAGCACAGGTCAGCCGCGTGTTGTCATACATCATATGCATCCTGGTGTGTTTGTCAGCTGCTGAGAATTATATACCCATAAAGTATACAGTGGATGGGGGATGTATCACCATCTCCAAGGAGAGTATAATGCACAGTTAGCTCTTGCTTTCTGACTTGAGCATTATCCTCAAGGTTGGTCTCGTTTAACGTCGGATCATTCGCTCAGTCACTGGTGCTTGTTGTTACGACTCTCCTCACTTTCTGAGGAAAAGTTTGCTCCTACTGTAGCCGCCACAGCTGCAGCAGCACACCCGGAGCTTTGAACGGATCGAGCACTTTGACAATTAAGGCTGAAATAGCACAATGGCAATTGTTCAGGCCCATAGTGATTCTGTTTTGTCAAACCGCGCGCCTGTAGGTGATAGCCTTGCTGTCTTTTTGATTTCTCCCTTTCACTCAATGTTTTTCTTCCCTCTCTTCCCTTCGTCTGCCTTTTTTTCCTCCAGAATACTCATTCAATTTTTACTGCTATATGAGACTGTGAACAGCTTGCGGGGCGGGAGCGCAGTAATTACCACGGTTATGTCAGGCGGAGCTGAGGAACGTAGCCTGGGGAGGAGAAAGGCCACTGTGCGGTGATGGCCCCCCGAAATTAATGGAGAATTGGAAATGAATCAATAGCTAATGAAAATGTGTGTTCACTCTATTACTGCTTTTATGACGGCTGTAGCCTCGGGCGGGGCGCTTTGTCACCCGACTACACAGCGAGTGGTGGCGCCCATCTATGTCTCCCTCGCTCGCTCGCTCGCTCTCATCATATTCATCTCTTCCACTCGTTTCTCTGTGATGCTTTCATTTCTCCTTCTCTCCTCCTGCCTCCTTCTGCTCTCGGTCTCTGTGTCTCTCTGCTCGCAAATTAATTGAGGCATGAAAAAGGCTTCATTTCATATTTAGAGGGAACAAATGATTGTTTGGTCAATGTTAAATGTTAAAGATGTTTGGCTTGTGTCGTGAAAAGCCAGGTCTCTATCTCTACAGAATTATTTCTGTTCTATAATTGGCTGTTTGCTAAACTCTGCCTCCGTAGTCACTGTTTATACTCATCAATGAGAACAGTGGCAGATCTACTACTTGACTAGTGATTTTTGAAATGATTGGTCCCACACAGGGTTGACAAAAGCAGGCTTCTCAATTCTCACCGGCAACCGTAAATTATTCTGCTTGAAATAACACATAACTAGCGAAACATAGCATATTTTATCGTGGCTAGCTAGCCAATCATCTGTAACTCCAATAGTTGCTTGAAAACTTTGTGTTCAACTTGTTCTGAAATGAGACTCTCAGAGGGTCTTTGAATATGCAGTTAATAGTTACATACATGATAGTTTGACTTACACAAAATAGGCTGCTGGTATTAGCCCGCCATTGGCTATTCATTCATTTTGGCGGGAATTTTTACAGTGCTTAAACAAAGTGTGGAGATACTACTCAGGAAACGACTGGGCCAGGGTTGCTAAAACTCAACAGTGAATGTCCCAGTGAATGTCCTGAGGAGGGTGCTTCTAACACAGCCACAAAATAATTAGCTAATGATGTAGACTGGGATTTTTTTTTTTTTTTTTACAATAAATGTCTATGGAGCACTGTGTTCATTTGCTGTAAATGAAAATTCAACATTTCCTGCTGCAGATTCACATTAAAAAGTATTTAACTGGCGTAACATGAGTTGACTTTTATTTTGAAGTAGGCTAGTTCCAGGAAATCTAATGTGTTCAGGATTCGCCTCTGCAGTTTATTGAAAATGTTTAAAATATTTTAAAATTAGCCTCACTAATAATGAATAAGCAATTATAGTAGCCTAACAAAGCTTCATAAGGAAACCACCAGAGCTGCTGGCTGCTGTCCAGCCCAGTGCCCTGTAACACTGTATACTTCATAATTCTCAGTGAGGTAACTAACTCCTTTACCCTCATGTTTGTTATCAGGGTCGGTGTAAGCGCTGGGTTTAAATCCAAAATATTGCAAAATTGGCGCTTTTGCTTTTCGCTGACAACAAATCCTCTGCCATCGTCTTGTCAGTCGACTCTCCTTACTTTCATTACGTGACGCGTGACTCCCGACACCTTCAGTTTTGTATTGTAGTGTCAATCAAAAAACAAAACGACAATGGGCAAGTAATGAAGTTGGTGTATGCCTGAATGCGATGTAACACTGGTAACACCAATAACCTTGGCAAGCGCAAACTAGTTGTCACCCATAGCAGCCACAAAATCAGACAACATGGTGTTTAATCCATTCTTTATGCTTTGTGTTTTTGTTTTGGCTCAAAACAAAGACACTGCCCTCCAAACTCTGGAGATGCAGAGTATCTGCTTTAGGTCTGCTGTGCCTAGTTACACTTGCCAAGGTATGATTAGACGAAAGTTGCGAGTGGTCAATTAACAAAGTTTCTTTTAGATCATGATAGCTTTAGCACATTAACAGCACAGTCATATTTTCACCTTCCAACAATTTTTAAGGGTTTGTCTGCCAAAATAAACATCACACTCTGATTTCATTGGACAATGAAGAGTGTCTGGGAAGAAAAAGATACAGTGGAGGGAACCTTTTATGTCACTTATCCAGGTTGTACAGGGACACAGAGCTCAGTGCACATTAGTTGACTGCTCCCCCAGGATTCACAGATCATTTCTCTTCCCTGACACAGTACAAGCAGCACAGCCCTGGGGTGCCTGACAGAGCATGACATCGCCTCTGTTTGTGTGTGTCTGTGTGTGTTGCAAAGGGGCCCAAACCTCAAGCCATCAGCACCTCCCGCAGACTGCAAACCCTCAGGGCCCCCTGCCATTCAAGCTGGCTGCCTCACTTTGTTAACATGCTGTGCGATACTGTAGATACACGCAAACTACATTTTCACAAGGTTGCCGTGGACACCATCGATTGTATCACGACTATAAACGCTGCCTTAAGACTTAATTTGATCTTATTATCCTGCAGCTGTGTAGACTGTCAATACAGCAGAGTGTTTACTCATTTTTGTAAAGTTCAGACGGCCAATTCAATTAGTTTTATTCTGGAAGTTCTTTTGAAGCACAGGTAATTCATCACATTGAAAGTCAGTTCACACACCGAACAGTGTGCGGTGTTCATTTAAATTCATTTCAAAGTGATCAATCTATTGACAAATTGCTGGAAATCAATTTTGTTTCTCTGCACTCAACTCACCACGCAGCACTCAGCCGCTGCCTGCTGAAAATCTCATTTTTTGATACAGTCCGACTGTCACACACACGTTGTTGTTCTATTGTGTGCTCTGAATGAGTTTTATCAGCCTTCAAGTCTAACTCATCTGTAATAAATAGCTGCTTTGCTCGTCTCTTTCTCTGATTTATGGAATACAAGAGTGATTCATGAAAGCCTTTTAAGTTTGATGTTCAAAAGCAGCTCGTGTCCTGTTGCTGGTTTATGAAGAAAAACAATCTGATGCACAGGGAAAGATCCAGTTTCTCTATAATAATGAGACGAGAAATGCTTAAAGCGAGTGCCCTGACATAAGCAGGCAATTGTCCTGTCCTATAAGCCCAAGGTTCATTGCATGTCAATTGGTTTTGATGGTGTCATTAATGGCAAATTTGTTTGGGAATAAGCAGCTCTTAAGTACAAGATGAACTAAGTAGGTCCCCCAGTATTAGCTAATTTTGTAGCCATGCCTCGTAGAGAAACCCTTTGTCAAAATCTAGTTTTAACAGCTCTATTCGTGATTATAATGCATATTTCTAATACATTTGTGTCTCATGAAACTACCACAGCCTGACGCAAATTGAGCATTATTCCAGAACAGGATTACTGGTATTTTATGGGAACTTGGGGGCGACTTGGTATTTACAGTATACATTGCACAGATGGCAGTAGGGTCAGTGCAGCTTTTTACCCCCAGGGGCCCTGTATCCAGCTATGCATCAACTTATATCCAAGGAGAAGCTAGAATGGCACTAATTAGAGCGCATACCCAGACCAAAAGCCCAACAGTCCCCTTTTTTAATTCAAAGATAGAAACCAGACACCTAAATACACATTATTAATCTGATTTATTAATCAAAGTCCATGCATTATTCCCTGGGAAATTAATAAAAATGTTGTAAAAACAGCCTCTCTCACAATGTTAAACAAAAAATCCCCAATAACGGGGTCTGTTCTGGGCTGAGACAACTCCTCCATCCAAGTTTCAAGGAAGTCTGTTGCGTAGTTTTTGTTTAATCCATCTGAGCACATCTGTCATGTGCTAAGCGATAGTCATACACATAGATAGTACACAGTTTTGGGAAGATTTCTGTTCGTCCAAAGCACATTTTCATCCCCACGACGACAGGATCTTGAGCCTGGCCATGGATGCTCATATCATTATCGTTATAGTGATCTTTCCAGGTGTGGACAATCCTTTCGTCACAAGGAAGCTAGTGGACCCATGAAGTCCTCTACTTTGACGCATTAGTCAAATTGTACTCCAAAGTAAACAACCCATTTCGTACATATCCGCATCCCCTTTGGATGTTAACAATGCCTAGTGCAGTTCAGTGTTAAGGAACGAGTCTCGGCTGACGCATCTCTTCCATTAGCATGCGGGTTGACCTGACAGACCAGAGGAGTGGAGGCAGCTCGGGGGTCAAGAGTCCCTCAAGTGATGAAATTAACCATTTACTGATGTTCCAGGAGGGAGGGAGGAAAAGGGGTTAGCTGCCTTATCATGCCACAGAAGCCTACAATCATCCTTGGAGGCAGATTAGCGAGAGGACCGGTGAGCCTGTGAATACCCTTCAGTGCCTGAGCAGGTGGCCTCCCATACCAAGTACAGCACATTAATCCAGTCTGTTAACAAATAAGCAGCCCCGGCTAATAGAGCACTGCCAGAGGCTTATGTTTCCACCATTACGGGGAGACTTGTTTAATTTGTCTCTGCTTTGGACAGAGAGAGGGGGACGGAAGGAAGGAAGGAAGAAGGATAGAGAGTGGGATCAAATGAGGTAGGACGACGGGGATTGAGGGAGAGAGAGAGAAAAGGGAGGAAGACGGGGAGCGAAGGAGAGCTGAAAGGACAAAAGTAGCTGAAAAAGTGCCCAGCTTGGCGCGCGAGAGCAGGACTTAAACGGCGGGTTTGTGTAGTCAGCAGTATCACACACAGCCTGCTGTTCCCTATGAATGTTTTCCTGGCTTGTTGTCAATCAAAGTTAAGTGAACTGCACATAATGTGTTTGGAAAGAGCCCAGGAGACTTGTACTCCAAAGATTACAAATGTTCCATGGTGTTTATATTTTTGGAAGAAAGATGGTCATTTAAGACACACGCACACACAAAATAATGAAAATAATGAGAATTCTGAGGTGTTAACTCAGTGAGTCTGGGTAAAACTGTATGAAAAAGTCTGATGGTGAGGAGAGTTTTTATACAGTATAATCTAGGGATGAACGATATGCCGCAAAATTAGGTTGTGATTATTTTGACAGATATTGGGTTTGTGATTTGGTTATGGTAATTTTTGCAGTTAGAAACATACACATATAAAAATGATGATGGGGTCTGTAGAGAGCAAGCATGTATCCATAGGGCCATTTTGCAATTTCGCTAACATTTTGATGAATTCTTAAGCCCTGATATAATCATTTTTAAAACTGCAAGACCCTTCCTAGAAATATTAAAGGCTAACTGCATAGATATGCAATAAAAGTCGAATGAAATATGTCCATTATTTTTCGGGACCAAAAATATTCACAAAACATTCTCCCAAAAATTATGATTATTCCAGCCGCTCTCTATTTTAGACTATGGAAAAACAAACTAAAGGCTAAACCTGATTTATAAGACTTGAAACTTGCTTCTTTTGTCCACCCAACAGACTAAAACACAAAAACTCTCATATATAACAAAGAAAAGCAGCAAACCCTTACATTTAAGAAGCCAGGGACCAGGAACTGTTTGACATTTTTGGTAGAAAAATCGCAGAGTTATCGTTGCAGATCTAATGTATAAAAACTTTTTTTTAACTTAAGTGTAGGACACAGAGAACAACTGTAGAGATACTAATCAAATTCCTTATATCCAAAAGGATCCATGTGTAATTTTCTCTCGACTGACATATGGGTCCTATTGGCTAGTTGCCATCATTTGTGACTTTTTTTGTTCAAGGCAAAGGCTGAAATATGAATTTTTGCTGAGTAAAGCTTTAAAACCCTCCCCTGCTCTCTGATAAAGGCCAAACTATCTTTCCTTGACCCCCCCTCCACCCCTTATAATTGTTATACAGTCCCTTAGTGACCTGTACTGTATCTGATCTATAAAGATGCCCAGCTAATGGGAGCGGTCAGTGATTTATTTGTGCATGTCTCCTGCGCTGTGTTGCTTCCATGAGGATCAGCGTGTTACCCCTCTGCCTCCCTTTAGTCCAGCGGCAGCCGTGCTGCCTAATGGGCCCGCTGACATGCGTTCAACGGTAATGATCACCTCCAGGGATTTCCCCTTAGTTTGTCTCAGTGACGGGCGCCCATGAGCACAAATCGATAACCAGCCCACTGCCGACACCCAGGTGACTATTTTCATCTCAAATTTCCTCTTAACGCTCCCAACCTGCCGCTCAGGGCCACTTTTCCTCTCATCTGGCTTCTCTCTGCCGCTCACGCCTTTCTCTCCGACAAAACGTCTGAACACACAGCAGTTTCCTTGAAGTCGTTTTGTCAGGCGTTGCGTTTGAAGTATGTATAGACGCTAACAACTGTGTAAATGAGCAGCTAAATGTCGGGAATGAATAGAGGCACTGCAGCAAAAAGCTCATATTACCATTCATGCCAGGGGGTTATTTTGGCTTATGAGGGTGCAATATTACTCTTTTAATCACTTTAGCTCTATAGTCATATTGTTTTAATTCATTTTTACAGTTTCTAAAGGCAAGTGAAACCAATTTGCAGCCCATTAATTAGCAATAACTGCATTATCTGACAAGAATAGCTCAACATGAACATTGCATTACGGCAAACTTATTGAAATAATTTTACAGCTGTGAGTAATGTATCTGTGCAGTAGAAACTAGCTCTGAAGCTCTGACGTTTTTCGCAGTCCACAATGTACTTCATATACCCTCAGTTTTGAGTTGAATGGAAGAAAGTGACAGCAATATTCCCATGAGCTTCTCTGGGAATGTCTGTCCAAGCTACTTTAGCAATTAGTTGTGGGCCGGTCATTGATTAGAAATTTCTTTCAAGGCCGAAGCGGGGCGGTTAGCCAGCCTCTCGTAAATCCCCTCGTCTTCATCAAGCCTTATTTCCTTCTAATGAGGTTTATTAGATTACAACTTTACCTCACACGTTTGACAAAAGATTAAATTGGCAGAACTCTGCTGTGAATATGTTTTTTATAATACACCCGTAATGAGTGAAAGTTAAGGAAATGTGAAGCGCCAAGCAGGAATAAGTCATTGGACATGCTGAACTAGGCCGGGAGGGCCAGAACGCTCAAAGAGGCGCGTAATGCTGTCGGATAGCTCCTAAATGAAAGTGACGTGACAGCGCTAATGAGACGGCTTCACATTACGTGTGACTCCCGCCTGAGGGACACATTATAGCTGACTTAATGAGAGGAGATATTGTACACAGGCACTTTTGTAGTTGAGCGATGAGACCGCCGGCCTTGCTGCGGAGGTACAAGCCACCACAGCAAGCAAGTGGTTTGTTAAAGTGGCTGACAGGCTGAGCAACAGGGAGTGCACCGGCTAAATGCTCATTGCTGTGGCTGAGGCGTCGGGAGTGAGAGCAGGTCAGGGTCTGATAAATATATATATATATATATATATATATATATATATCCAGCAAAGTCTGAAAACCCTGGGTTTAAAAATAGAAATCCTGTGCGTCAGTCCGGAGACACCGCTGCCTTTAAACACTACAATCATTCATATATGGTTCTAAGGGTCTTGTATTAGGTTTTATGGATAATTACTTTGGACAGATATGGAACATGTTCAATGTACATTATCACCACCACTGATGCTGGGAGTTAATTTGCATGGGTCACTGCAGTTGTATTAGACAATAGACTTGAATGTACAACAAGTATGTAGCTTTGTACATACATCATGCAGCAATTCATTGTCTTTTCGGTCTTAATGAGCAATGACCAATATGAGCTGCCACAGAAAAAACACCCTATTCCACTTAATTGGGGCACTACTGACAATGATGTATACGCACACTTTAATAATACTCTAGATTTACCCCGTTAGTCTTGATGAATCTAGTTAGTTAGATTCTATTCATGGTGTTAGCTGAGACAGGGGGGTTAGTTTTCCTAAATTAATCATTAAATGTTTATAAGGTGTGACCAATAAATAATTTAACAAGATATGCAGTGCTACTTTGCTTTATTGCGAGTGTTTCGTCCTTTTTGGTGGAACCAAGCACTGTTATTGTAACAGCCCAAACAGAGGCAGATCAGAATCAAGCAATAGCTGGTTCTGGAAGTTTTTGCAAATGATGGCTCACCTGATAGCAGTTACCTTTACTATAGGCTCCTTACATGCTTAGTAACAACTCATTTGAAGAGCTGTGTCTCCAAGATTGACAATGCTGGGATAATAACTTACTCCTGTCCCTAGTTTTTGATTGCCCCCTTGCCCCCTATGAAATCGGAGAACCCTTATATGTCATCAGCAGTCGTCAATGGCGTTCATGTGAACAGACGTGACCGGACGTTTTCAGCATGCTGCCTTCAGCTGTGGTGATTTCAGTTGTGTTACTGTGTCAATCCTGGTATCATCTAAATGATATTTGCCATTTATCTAATGGAGATAGAAAAGCAAGGACGTTCACTGCTTCATTATCCGACCACTCACAGTGCTTTAGGCTAGTATTAGCAATATCTCTGCTCCTACCCTGCCAGTCTGCTCTGACATCATGTGCCATTGAAGGGGCGAATGCAACATTGAAGTACATCAAAATTTGAGACTGTCGTGCACAAAATCAGCGATAACACCGAGACATCAGTAAACTAGAAGCGACCGTAATGATAATATTACATTGAAACGACAGGTTCTCAAAACCCTCAGTTGGAAGTGTGTCTCTGAAAAACCCCTGTTTGAAGGGTCATGTAGCCCCAATACTTCACCCTACCCCTCTATCCCAACGTGACGTGGGACACCCTACCCCTAGAGCTAAGTGGCAGAGCAAGGGGTGTTTTGGGATTGGGCTATAGACTTATCAGAGTTAACTTGAATACATCAGTTTTGGTGTATAAATACATCTGCAGATGAGCGACATTGTAAATTGAATCCCAATGTTCAACTAACATTTGAACTTTTGTGTTGAACTTTAAATTACAGTTCAACTGCTTTTAGCGTTTACGCATCAACACATATGGCTTGAGAATCTGGCAATGTAAGACTGCTTCCAGCCCTTAGTCTTACATTAAACATAAAAACTGACAACTGGAATTTGACATTCTTTCAGGATTTTCAGCAAAAACTTCAAACAATTATAACTGCTGTGCTCTACAACATTACCTCACACCTCAACTACTGACACACCAAGCTTTTTCAATGGTTTAACACCAACTGACACCGCAGCTCCTTTCGGTGCTTCAAGTTAAGCCGCAACAAGAGAAGAATTACCTGTTTTCAGTGGGTGCACCTGCATTTTCAGCACCAGCGGAAGCACTTAAATTTTCTTTTCTAGTTGATGTCATCCATCTGTGTGTTTGGCAGTGTGAAGATGAGAAATGGAACAAAAATGTTGATTTTCTATTTATATCTGTAACTTTGTGTAACTCCAGCAACTACACATGCTGCCCGTCATTGTATATATACACCATTTGCCTTTGACTTTATATTGTGAAGGTTCTTGGTAAGATAACTCATAAAAATCGCTTTATGACTTTTTGCAGCTACTGTTCCAATAATCACTGTCTTCGCAGAAAGTATTGATACGTGTAAGAATGACACTGGGGAGAGAGTGTGTTGGCTGTGGTCGGATGCAATCGTGTGCAATGTGTTGACACCCCGCTCGCTGTGCTCTGGTCAGGCCTCAGTTGTTGTCTGGGTGACTGATGGATCTCCAGCATCTATTGACTGGAAAAGAAGAGGAAAAGAGAGGGTCACTAGGAGGTGTGTGCCGGGGGAGGGAGGGTATGATCGTCTGTCCAACTCTCCACAAGACACAAGTCACACCTCATTAGTAGGTAGTGGAAAAGAGAATGGCAGTTATGTCTGCCATGAAAGCACCATCTCACACAAACACACACACACACACTTCTACCCCAATTACCCCTATCCTGTCCCTTGAGCTGACGGGTTGAGTTATGCTGACAGGCACCCCTCTAGAAAGTGGGGGGAGAAAGTCAAAAGAGAGGGATGGAAGGAAGAAGAGGAGAAGGAGAAAAGTGATGGAAGGGTGAAAGCTGGGGGAGTTCAGAGGGGGGAGGAGAAAAGAGAAGAGGGAGAATAGACTGTGAGGGGAAAAGGGAACCACATCACGCGGCACGAGGCAGAATGAAACATGTCTCCCTGTCATCTGCCACACACTGTAAATGGATGGCCCCCGCAATCTTGCCATCAGCGACTTATCTCTGCGGCCCGAAAGTGGATAAAAGGGTGGGCGAAAAAGGAGGGAAGGAAGCTGGAAAATGGTGTAGAAGAGTTTCTTCTGTCGCAAACTCGCTGTAATTTGTTACAGTTTCTAAAGACAAATATGACAGGATGGAATTACTCTGCCACCACTAAGACAGTCATTTACAAATGTCATAAAGTGCAGGTATAAATCTCCTACCGAGATCCACTTAATTTAAGGCTTCTGGGCTCTTCAGCAGCAGTCGTCTTGTCAAGCATGTGTTTACAGTGAGAGCCTCTTCAATTCTGTAAATGAAAAAAAAAAACATAAAGAAGTATTCTACAGTAGTGTTAGAAGTGGCTGGTACACAGTGGTGACTCATGCTTTTTTTAAGGTGCCAAAAAACAGGTACAAAGCTTTGGAGGCCAGTAGATGATTTTGACAGATGTGCTGCAATCATGGCAAACACTTCTCACTGGATTTGTAGAGTAGGCAGGCTAACAACTCCAGCTTTTAGACCGAGACGAGACATTCAACATGCTTTTATTCAGAGCGTGGCTGCTATCAGCACGTCGGCAAAAATTCTTAAAACTCAGTGATTTCAGACAATACTCAGGAGAAAGTTATGGAAAGAAGTTATTATTTTGCGTGAATGACTTGAGCCAGACTTGCTGTAAGACACAGAAATGACCACTTTGACCTGGTGAAATCCTGGAACAGTTCAAAAGTTCTGACTTCATTCTTACACAAAAAAAAAAATCTCACCTTAAGTTTGTTAAAGGTCTGTTGTGGAACTCTGTCAGTCAGTTGTTGCTGCGATGTGTCAGCGCCGCCGCCATATTTGTTGTACTACTGATAGGACCTACTACTCAATTAATACTATATTATGGACTTGCATTTCTATAGCGCTTTTCCAGTCTACTGACTGCTCAAAGACGCTTTACAACACTTCAGATTCACCCATTCATACACTGATGGCAGAGGCTGCCATGCAAGGTGCCAACTGCTCATCAGGCGCAATTTGGGGTCAAGTATCTTGCTTAAGGACACTTCGGCATGCAGCTAGGAGGAGCCAGGATTCGAACCAGCAACCTTCCAATTACTAGACAACCCACTCTACCTCCTGAGCTACAGCCGCCCCAATTAGCCTCTACTTATATTCCAAACATTTCATTAAACTTTCTGGACACATACTATATTATAAAGGGACGTCTCCACAACTATTAACCAAGGAAAATAAGCCAAAATTATGCTGGACAAACATTGACAATGAATTAATTTCCACCACATTAACATCCGCCTCAGACACACTTTTTCCTTTTCTTACACCATGTAGCCACATCATAAACCCTTGATTTTAAAAACGACTTATTAAAATCTGTTTAGAAATGCGGCAATGTTGATGTACAATCCAGCGACCAATGAGACGTCTACGTTTCTATCTGTGGTGCTCAGTGTCAGGAAAATGAGGATGTTGATTGTTTTTTTCTGATCCCATAGACTTCTCATCCACGTTGGCTAAAAGCTTGAGTTTCAAAGTTCGATCTCTACTTCGAACCAGTTGACAAAACAAGTCAAGTCCATTTGTAGCTGTTCTTGAGTTTCGTATGATACCACATGATCAGTTTCTAATTCCAAATTTAATTTGTAAACTGCTACTTTTAAGTTCAATAATGACCTTTGAGGTCAAGTTTTAAACAGACATGGATGAGAAGGTGTTACCTAAAAGAGTTTGCTTATCAAAATGTATGACTTGAACTAAACTCGTCATAAATGGCTTAAGATTGAACTTTTGCTTGCAAAAAAAAACAGTGCTGTTACATGGGGGTGGTGAAATCCTCACTCAACACTGAGTACTTTTACTTTTACAATGCTGATGCATTAGCTCAATTGAAAAAGACACCTGCAGTCAGTTTCTATTCGTCACCAAGTTTCTTTTATCTCTCCTGCAGCGCGGCAATTAGCAGCGCTCCTGTCGAAATCGTTAGTCGTCTGCGGTCACGTCATAGTTAACATTTCACGTGCACTGCTGCAAGACAAAACACAACAGCGCCGATGCTCGCGTTTGAGGCATTAACAACAGCGATGAAAGATGATCACACGGCACACAGTATTATCAGCGCATCAGACAGTGAGTGATGAGTACAGTCACTGCCTTAATTTATGCATTGCTACTCCGTCTTGTCACCGCTGTTCAGCTCGAAGGATTTTACTTCCACCATGAGGAAAGGCAGGATGGAGTGAGCGAGAGAGCGAAAGAAGGGAGAGAAAAAAATAACAGTGGCAAGCGTGGATTTTCTACTTCCTCTCTGACCAAATCCCACCATTTCAGGAGATTAACCTCGGCATGCGATAAATGTTCGACTTCTTCTTCCCTTCCAATTTCCTTGGAGCTAGAAACTCCAGAAGCCAGCGCGGCATGTAAGATAAAAAATGATCACCTAATTCACTCAAGCACAAAATACATTTCTGGAGAGAGGAGGAAAAGCGGGCAGAAAAGAGAGAGAGAAAGAGAGAGGGAGTGTGTCACCAGTGCACTACCGAACTTCACCGTTCAGAATTCTCCCCAATCAATTATTATTAAATGAAGTACTTATTCAAACGGGCCTGTGTATGGCAAAATAGGTCGTGGCACTTAAATTGTCTGTAGAATTTCTTCTTTTTCTCTTATCCTGCCGGATTTATCACATTGTTCAGCTTTCTCCGCTACCCATAGTGCACCTCACATGGCAGCTGTGCTCAAACGCTGTTGATTGCTGAAGGTGCCCTCTGCAGATTGCTGCTGCCACTAAGCCATTTAAATGGAGTTGTTAATAAAATGTAGCGATGATTGCCTTCCACTTCTCCCTCGTCTCTGGTTTGGCAGATGGTTGTCGCAGGACTGTAGAATGAGAATGTAGAATTTGGACTAACCATTAAGCTGCACTTAAATGTTAAAGTCGAACTGAAATTAAGATTCATTTTTGCTGAGAAATCCGTATTTAAATAGCCAGAAATCTTGTAGCGTGTTTCAACGTGACGTGATGCTTGTTCGGACAAAATTGTAATTACCGAAAAGAAGAAACCTTTTTTTTCTGCCATGATGGTGCAGTGCTGAACGGACCTTTTCTTTGAACCAACAGCGGCACCTGATAGTTCAGTTTGCACAATGCTTAACAGCTACAAAGAGATGCACAACGACTACAAAGAAACACAAAATGACTGCAAAGACATGCAAAACAAATACAAAGAGACGCAAAACAACACAAAGAGAGGCAAAACAATTACAAAGAGATGGAAAAATATTAAAGAAAGATGCAAAACCACTTAAGAGACAAAAAAATACAAAATAAACACAAAGAGAATCAAAATCACGAAAGATGCAAAACAATACAAAGAGATGCAACACAAAAAAAATGTTTTTAAAACTACAACAAATAAACACACAACAAATACAAAGACATGCAACATGTCTCTAAAACTACCACTACAAATCCACAAGTTGACTACAGAGACGTGGATAACAACTACAAATAGACGCAAACAGACACAAATCAAAAGCAAAGAGATGCAAAATAATGACAAAGAGACACAAATGCATAAATACAAAGAGCTATCAAACAAAATGACAGCAAAGAGATGCACAAGGAGTACAAAGATATGCAAAATGACTACAAGAAGGAACAAAAGAACTAAAGAGAAATGACATATGTCACGGCCATGTCCTCTGTAGTCCTTTTGTGTCTCTTTCAGTCTGGGTGCCTCATAATCTGCCCATGCGGCACTCAATGTGTTTTGTAATATCACTTTAAAGGATATACAAGTAGTTCACTAGCATGGGGACGTGCTAAACTTGATTATCTGTTGTATGAGTCATTCATATGTTACTCTGTGACTTCATACATTTTGTCATGATATTAAAAACAAGTGCTCCATCAGTGTTCCCGTGAGTATTTTCAGTAGGCAAGAGGCACTCATTCCAAAATCTCTTAAATTGCAGCTGACTGTGGCCCATAATATTTGCTTGGACTGTCAGCATTTCTACTTTACTCGCTGACTTGTTGAGTTAACATTTGAGTCAACGCCACAAGCATATTAGTGTATTTTGAACTGGTCTTTTAAATATTCTTGTTTAGCTGGAATGTGCCAACCTTCTATCACTGCTGGCAGCCGGCCTCAGAGCCTCATCTGAAACCTCGCCGGGGCAGTTTATTACATCGAGATGTCATCCAAGACATTTTTGTCAGCCAAAAGTTGCCTCTAATGATCTATTAAAGCTTGGATGTGTTTCTTCACCAACTCTCGCCTTTCTTTTAGTGATGATCATTGTCTGACTCACTGGCAGAACAAGTTTTATTTACCTGAATGATCCAACAATAAAAGGAACCAAGCTGTTGTTAATACAGTAACTATATTCAAGAAGTTGCTGCTTTGAAATGAAATGAAAGGACCTTCTCAGATGTGAATATGTAAATGGTGTGATTAGTTGCAAATCACTTCATATGGAGGCGAATTTCTGACTTTACTTTGCCAAAATACCTCCTACACAATTGAATAATGCATATGGACAAATGTTGGGCTAATTATTGTCCACCAACCTGCCTCCACCATAAAATAGACTTCTCTTGACATAACAAGTTAATGAGCCCAGTGGTGACGCAGCCACCAGCAGTCTGTTATGGAGGAGGTGAGCGATAGTGAGTGGGTGGATTATGATGGTGATTAGGACCAGTGGATCAGGAGAGCACATTGAGTTGTCATCAATACCGGAGAGATAGGATATCATGCTAAAGCAGTGCTTCGTGTACCACAGGCACAAACACGCGCAGTGCCAGTGGGCAGAGGTATTTGAATATTAACTGAGAGGTGGGAAATACATAAACACTCCATCTTGTTGGCAGAGCCTGTTTGTCTATCCCCGCAGAGTGTTGAACGTATGCCATGGCTGTGTCGGCCTGCATCCTTGTGATAAAAGGAGGGAAAAATTACACAGGCTCTCTTTGGCCAGACACTAACATATTCATTAGTGAGGAATGACTGACTGGGTTGGTTGAAATGTCACTGGGCCAAACGTCTCCCTGGACTAATGACCTCCAAGTCTGAGTTAGATGGAGTCATAATATTCCTCTGGTCCTCTTCCTGATTAAATAACCAGTAGGTATGAGGTGCTGGTACCTGATTGGCATAAAAAAACTGATCAGATAGTGTGATTGTTGTTTAAGTATAACATTTATATTCCACTGTAATAATGCTGAATTGAGTGGAAAGACATTTCTTATGATCAATTATTTGTGATTTTCTCAAACAAGACTAAGAGTTGCCGGCCATGTTAGCAGCCCTGTGAGGCTGTACAGTGCTTGGCCATAGCCGTGCTTGGAGCTAAGTGCTAACATGCTCATAATGGCAAAGCAAACATGCTGAGGTTAAGAGGTATAATGTGTAACATGTTTGCAATCTTAGTTTAGCGTGATAGTATGTTAACTGAAAGGTCAAATTTGTGAAATAGTTGACCAACCAAAATACAAAGCGAGATTAATTTGACTGAACAAGATCAGCATTTACACACTCCGAAAACAAAAGGTGGCTGTTTGCACCTTGAATGTTGAATCCATGCATTTTAACATAACAAATGAGCTATGGCATAATAATTCATCTGTCCTTGCTCGCTACATCTTAGCCTTTCTTGCCCTCAGATGTGCATAAACCACAGGTTAGGAACTACTTTTTACAATACAGATATGTGAAATGATCGGTTGTCTTATCTGTATCAGCCATGAGAAGAAGTTAATTATCGGTATCGGCTAAGACAAATGATCAGTCTCTGGGAACAATGAATGTACATGAGTTTCATGGTAACTCATCCAAAAGTTTTTGAGATATTTCAGTCTGTAACAAAGTGTTGAACTGACCGAGATTGACACCCATAGACCCCTGCCGCTAGCATGAATACGAATGCAGAACCATCAGTTGCCTCTTGAATGAGCATTTGCTGCAAATATAAAAACAATGAAAAAACAAACCCATTAGATGAATGACTGATGAGTCCATCATTTTTGGCCTTAAACAACACTGGTGGATCTGCCCTTCAGTAGTAGGAGCCCTTCAAAATAAACCCACATGTCCAACTTGTAATTAACGAGTGAAGGTTGACCTAAATGTTTTTTTTTTTCCAAGGCAGTTGGTATTTATATTAAATAACAAACAAGTACAGTATGAATTACGCCCCTACAATGCTTTTCTTTGTTTAACTGTGTCTCGTGAAAAAATGCTATGAATACAAGCTAAATGGCTCAGTGCAAAGTCAGAGCTGGAGATCT
Organism: Pagrus major; assembly: GCF_040436345.1. Lineage (NCBI taxonomy): Eukaryota > Metazoa > Chordata > Actinopteri > Spariformes > Sparidae > Pagrus > Pagrus major. The sequence continues at coordinate 9,919,541 of NC_133233.1, forward strand.
GCTGTCTTAGGAGCCTGGCTGCGCCTTGGAAACGGCTTTTGCAAACAGTCTGGGTTATGAAGTGTCAGGAGCCGTGATGAATAACTCTAATGATCAAGTGTGTGTTCTGGGTCACAGCGTTTAAAAGCGGTCAGGGTGGAACAAAATGCAACATGGCAACAACTTGTCCTTGCCGACACCGCTGCAGTGAGGTAAAAGCCACATGGGCCTTACGTGTTAATACACCTGACAAAACGCTCCCTCTCTGATTGAACGCTAAAAGCCCTTCTGAGCAAAGCCAGACGGGGCTTTTTCTCCCGCGCAGGTGACTGCTGGCTGCCGCTGTCAGCTCCAATCACGGCGCCTTCTGTACCACGCTGTTCCTCAAACGCTCAAGCCGAGCGAGGCTTTTCTCTCGCCACCTCCCTCCTCCCCTGTTGTTTTATTCATAGGGCTCAGGGTTCATTTGCCAAGTCCTCTGTTGTAGATTTAAGAAGACAAACAGCGCTGCAAATCCACCAGAACAGTGTTAGACTAAATGACATTTTGCTCTGCCGCCTGGCTAATCGTAAAGAAAACAGTGGCAGATCAGCGCTTAAACCTTGTGTCTTCGGGCAGATATCATGCTCAGTATCGCGGAGGGATCCTTTGAAGTGTTTGTTGTCTTCCAGAGGGCCCCCGGAGGAAATCCTTCTCTCCTCCACACACACACATGCTTTCACACACAAGCACACACCCTGAGAGTTAATGGTAGGGAAGGCATTAAACAACACACTGCTGTTTGTAGTACTGGTCGCATTATTGGTGGCACTGATGGTGAGGATCCCCTCTGCCACTTTAGCGCTGCTATGCTCATGTCACAGCAAGCAGGATCACCTGAGAGAGCCAATTAAAGCAAATCACGCAAACGCTAACACGCACATGCATGCGCAGCAGGAGGAACAGCAGTCATTTTGACAGGTTAATGCACGTACATACACGCGGAATAAACACAAGCTCCGAGTTAGACTACCGGACACAACGCTGTCACACATATATGTTGTGTTGCTTCAGGGCTATAAAAACATATTAGAGAGGCTGCCAGGAAGAAAGCTAACAATGGGGGGGAGAAGAGAGAACTGTGGGATGGCCTGCTTATCTTTGGGTGAGACTCAGCTCTGCAAATTTAGAACGAGGTATCGCTCCAAGAAGAGACATTAAAAAAAATTGTTTTTAGTCATGGTCGGCCAATTAGTTGTTATTTCTTGAGTCACATCTGAATGACTGCCATGCGCCTACTCTTGGTTGCATATTTAGCCTTAAAGACAGATCATGTGCAAAAAAAAGAAGTCTGAAAATATTCTGTGAAAGCCTACCTTTGCCAACATTGTATTAGTGCTGGCAGGCACTGGCAGCCACACTTTATGCTGCCTTACTATAATAATAATAATAAGCTCAACATTATGCGCTCACTTAAGTGGTTTTATTACTTCCTTGATAATGCGTTGAATTACAGGTCTGCTAAGTCGTGACACCCGAGTTACACTAATGGCTCGGGTTGTGGGTTCGGGTGGGATTCTTCACCAAACTGGCAGATATCTCTTGGTAAGAGACAGCAGTGGCCGTGTCAGCCCTGTCTCATTCTGTCAGCCTCTGACTCACTGACAGAAACAACTTTCCTTCCCCTGTTGTTTGTCTGTGGGTGCTCCAAACTTAGCAGCATCACGACGGTCACGCATGAAGTGTCCAATAAAGAGATACGACGCTGGGCAGGTTGGCACTCCTGTCAGTAGCCAGCTGTTTGCTGGGCCGACTGTGTGTGCGCGGCGTCTGTGTATTTTCATTCGTGTTCGTCTCGGCTTTTTGTTTTGACAGCGACATCGAGCGCTCGCATGTGTTCTGTTTATGTCTCCATCCATCCGTCCGATCCATCCAGTCATCTATCTATCCATCCATCTAGTCGTCACTGTTATTTAATGAGATGGCATCGCACATCAAGGTTCATTGGCTGTGTGCAGACAAACCCAGATTTAATTAGGCCCCAACCACTGAAACGCTTGCCCTCGCTGGCGAATGCACTTGCTTCACAAAATAATGACACATTTACATTTAACCATGTAACCTATTTCTAATTAGTCAGTTGGGTTTAGGTTTTTTTTTATGATAGCAGAAAGTTCAGCAAAATGACAAACAGATGTATTGCCAATTATCATGCATTCTGAGCGGCTCATTATTCCTTCATTTGTTTTCACCGTCATCTATCTCGTTTTTGGCTCTCCAATTTGTACAAGTGAGCTTGTGTAACCGAGCTGAGAGTCGGAGCTGGCAGGACCTGAATGCTCCTCCTTGTGTCTTGACTGGCTCAGCAGTTGCACCTCCAGCCAGTTGAAATCAATGGGGGCAGTGGGCAACTGTGGCTCTGTGTGGAGCAGATGGCAGAAGAATGGCCCCTTCCTCCTACTGTGGCACGCTCAGCAACATACAAATGGGTCAACTCTCAACACTGGTCACATAATATCATGAAGCCAGGACTCTGCTATAATGGGGTTGGGCAGCATGGGAAATGGGGTCTCTTCAAACATATTTGCCTCAGATCTTGAGCTGGATAACTAATCGGTTGATAAATACTTGAAGTATAAACATTGGCAGCTGGTATCCAGTCCACTTACTGTATCAAGGGGAGTGTTGTAGCCAACAAGGCCGACAGATAACCCACAACTACTCAAGAGGAGTCAGTGCAAAATCACAGTAACACACAGTGGAGGCCAGTAAAGTTAGTTACTTTAATCAGTGTTCTGTGAAAGAAATAAAATAATACTTTGGGACATAAGCTTTTATTCTTTATTGTGGAAAGTTAGATCAGAAGATGGCAGTCTCATATCTGTCCGTGTGGTATAAAGCTACAGAGAGGGGAAAACAACTAGCCAGGGTTCAGTCACAGTTAAAAAAAAATCATTTACCAGCACCTCTAAAGCTACGGTATAGCCCTTAAACACTGGACATAGAGCCCACTAACACTCCTTCAATAGGAAATGGTACAACTGGCATTCATTTCTGGGTCAAATGACTCCGCACTTGTCACGGGTATTCATTGGCTTGACATGAAACCAGGGTGGACACGCTAATTTTTGCCCCTTTTAGCGAGCAAGAAGTTAATTGTTGCACACAACGTGACTTATTATTCCCTTCATACCTTATTCAGGTGTAGTTCTTAGGCCTGTCTGAATTCTAAATGTCTAATGTAACCTTCCTGTGGACTGTATTGTAAACCCACATCACTATTTACAAGTACATAATAAAATAGAAGATTGTTTCACACGCCTGCTGATGATTTATGGCTTTTGCACCTTGGCTGTGTCTTAATTGCTTGACATGCATGTTAGTGTCAGCCTCGCTGTGTTGGATGGATGGCTGCCAGCACGACTCTGTCACACATTCGCCCTCGTGTGTTTTGCTCTGTTTGGATGCATACTTACTTACTCACTCCTCCTCCTCCTCCGCCTCATCTGCCTCCTCCACTTTGACTCCCAGTTTCCCTGCCTTCAATGATCTCGCTGTCCTTGTGTTTGTCTGTCACTGTTTTTTTTTTTAGTTTCTCCCAGTGCCTTTCCTTTCTTTCATTGCATCCCTGCATTTTTTCCTTTTTCGCTCTCTTCCCCTCGCCTGTGCCGTCGATTGTCTGCCAGAGCAACATGTGGCAGGTGGTGAGAGGAAAAAGCAAGAGTGAGGAGGGAAAAAAAGCACACTGACAAAAGCGCCTTCCCCCGAGCTTGCTTGTAGCTGCAAAAAAATACATCAATTACCTCCATGATTGAATGATGTTAGCACAACTCTGAGGATGTTGCCTCTGTTGAGATGAATGGCGCAGCTCGACTCAACGTAGATTTCTGTGTCGACTTGCTGTTTGTTTTTGCGCATGCAGCCTCACCATCAGTAATTATAGCACCGTGTCGCTTGTCTGGCTTGGCCTGCCAATCAAATCATGGGAGAGTTGTGCGCTACAACACCGCAACATCTGTGTAGTAATGGCCTATGTGTGTGATTCTGAGCACCGACTCCAGGAGCTCCAGTTTCACCAAAGAGATAAGCTGGCAACTATGTCAGCAGAATGAGGACAATGGCATCAAATGCTTTTCTCTATTGCTGTTTTTGACAGTGTGCAGTGGAGGGGACAGAAATGGGTCATTGAAGGTCAATAATGATATTTTGTGGATGAATGCTACCAAAAATAATATTTTCTGCCGAATATCTTCAGTATAATTTTGAAAAGAAAAAAAAAAAAAAAAAAACATTATTGACATTAAGTATTTCACATACATTCTTCAATCTTTTTAGGATTTGGAACCTAAAACTCTTCAAAACCCAGGATCCTGCTGCCACTTTGACTTATATTGTTAAAAACGAAGATATTTCAGTGATGATATTAATAATAATTTCTTAAAAAAGTCTAGTTACATTATATCCACATCTCATTTTCTGGCTTCACCACAAGGATTATTGTTTTTATTTTTGGTTTATTAACTTTTTAGTGAATGCACTGTCTGCACATAGCCTACAGTATGCATGTATTATAAAGTTTGGAGAGTGAACAGAGGAGTTAAAACCAGATTCTTTGCCTGTGTTTCATATCACTTTGCCACCACACACTATCACTGAACATTCAGCATCTAAAGCCACTTGTAAGTACAGATGTAAAACACGTCTGGCCAGACTTGGATGATCCGTTTGACAGTTGAGAGAAAAACCTGCCTGCCAGCGACGCTGTTCAGGTTTACAACTTCACACTACTCTTTAGGCGTGACTGTGTGTGCGTGTGGCCTCAGCCAAGAAACCTGCTTAATCTCCCAGTGTCTCATGGCATGTCTCTCACTTTGTCTCTGCTTTTGCCTCCCCTCTTCATTCCCATTTCCCTCTAATCTCTATTTGCATATCTGTAGGCACACATCCTTAGATCGTCTCCAAGTCTGCTATCTTTTCATCCATTTGTCTCCCTGCTCATGTTGCTTGAATACTGTACTTGGGGAGGTTGAATGATAAGTAGCTCTCCAAGAGGCTGTAAGGCTTGGCAGAGACGTCATCTGGAGATATAAAAAGTTCAGAATTGTGGAATGCAGGTTGCTGCCCAAACTGAGACTAGGCAAGATTGTTAGCTGTACTAGCAGCTCTATGGAAAGATTGTTTGTTCGTCAGTCAACCACTTTTTGGTTTGGACTGAAATATTTCAGCATTTACTTGATGGATTGGTGCAAAATTTTGTACAGACATTCAAGGTTCCCATATGTTGTACCCTGATGACTTTGATGACCACCTGAACTTTCCTCCAGCGCCACCACAAGGTTCACATACTGTAGATGGATTTAAGTGACTCAACCAACTTTTCGATTACCTTTCGATGCAACTGCCATTAAGTATGGATTGCCCTGATGATGTCGCTAGAGTAAAGTAAATGGGAATATCAATCTGCCCAATACTTTGGTCTCTTACCAAATATGTGCAAAACCTTTGCCCATCAATCAACATTTTGTTCAGCGCTATGCAAATGTTAGCAAGCTAGTAAATGAACTGTTCTAACATTTGGCTTAAACCGCCAATGTACTTTGATTTGCTTGTGATTTAATGGTTAGGATTAGCAACTTAGCATAGACATATTCTTTTACTGATAAATATAAACACATTGACAGTTTTTTTTTATTCCGATCTAAAAGGTCAGTTGGTTGAAGGATATTTAATTAAAATAGATTATATACATTTAAAGCATTTTTGCCTTATTTCTGTGGATGTACTACAGGAATTTAGTTTGCAGCTACTTTGGTGACTTTCTAAATAACAGCAGATCGATGTTGAGTCAGAAACAGGCAAGGTGCTGAGATTTCCATTCACAGCGCAAATTCTGAGACCGAATTTCTACCAAATCAACAATAATTTGCTTTGTGCTTGAAGGACCCTCCCCCCTGGGCAACATCTTGGTAAAATCTAAACAACTAGAACAGGAAGAAGCCCCGTCCCCACTAAATGAACTGGTCCCAAATTAAACTTTGAATATCAACATAATTATGTCTAAGTTAAAGTTTTCAAATGCTTCAACAAAAGACTGAGAGTTTGGATTTTGAACATTTCAGAAAGAAGTATTGTACTTTTATTGAATTCAACACATACAATAGCTGTCCTTGACATCAATGCTTCTGCAAAATATTGTTGACTACACATCATACTCGCTCTGCGCTATAGACATTTGGCCGGTGCAGTGATGTTTACAAGAGGCAAATTGGTGACATTACTTCAATCTTCACCAAAGTTGACGCTCAATATGTGTCCCCACAAGATAAACCTGATTATTTCAAAGACGGCTGCATTGTTTGCCACAGACATATAGACCTGCTTTTAGCCAGAGAATGACATTTCGCTGCTCTCTGGCGTTATCAATGTGCTAAACGTCGATAAGGAAAACATGCATTAGGATGCCGACACACAAGGTAATGATAACCTATGCCAATCCTAATAGACTGTCAGAAATCTTGATTGAAATCTCTCGGTTTTGCTCGCTCTAAAAAGCCAATCAGCATGCCTGCGTTTTCCTAACGTCTTCCCTGCCTTTACCCTGTTCCTAATGCTTGCTTTTCAGGGTGTGAATATTTGTTTTACATTGTGTTCGTGGCAGCTTTACTCTGTGTTGTTTACCATAACGGCTGAGTGGAGGTTGTGTCCTGTGTTCAGCTCGCAGTGATTTTGTTTATGGTCCTGATCGAGCCATATTGATACCTTTTTATCTTAATGAAGTGCTGCTCATAAAGGATCATAAACATCATTATAGGCACATTAGGAGTACAAGGTTATCACCATCACTACTGCCCTGTATGCACGGACATCTATGGGGTTTGATGTTGTTATGAACTGAGAAATGTACAACAATATGATAGTTATCATTACCATAATCTTTTTTTAAACATTAGTATAATTAATTCTAAAGGAATAGTTGGGAAATATGCCTTTTAGGTTAGATGATTGCTACCACTCTCATGTCTGTACAGTGAATATGAAGCTACAGCCAGCAAACAATTAGCTGCGCTTAGCATAGCATAAAGACTTGAAATGGAGAAAGTGCTTGTTTGCTTTGTTTAAAGGTAATAAAATCCCCCTACAAGCACCTCTAAAGCTCATTTCTCAAATGTTCCTGCTAGCTGTATTCCCTTCTTTTTAGTTGTTCTGCTAAGCTAAGCTAATGCTAAGCTAATGCTAAGCTAATTGTTGACTGCACAACCCGCAACTTGTCGTTCTTACAAGTGTTTCTGGTTGTGTACAGATTAAATTAGGCTTACTGTTTCTCTCTACTTCTAGTCAGCATGTTAGCATGCTATGCTAAGATAAGCTTATCACCTCCTATATCTAACTTTACACTTGAAAGTGTCATCGAACTCTTGGCATGAGCGCAAAATGTCGAACAACTGCTTTAACAATTAAGTGTAATGCAGAGAAGATATGCAGCGTCCTCTGTGCGGTTATTTTACATCATGAGCCAAGAAATTGGCGGGAAACAAATGACCTCCAGCATGTATTATTCTCCTCACTGAAGCTAAAAGCAACATACTTGACTGGAGTTAAAGATCGTCAGCAACAGGGATTGTTGTTAATGTGCTCTTAATTTGAACATAACAGTGCTAACAGTACCACTGGCATAAGATAAAGGCAATATTCATGTCAACCATGATTTCATTTGTTTACACTAATTAAACCATGTTAATTTAGCAGTGATTAATTAGACTTGAATAGCCTATAACAATGTTTGAACAGGCTACATGAAGTGTATATAGTGAGTGTAATTTCCTGATGGTTATATTTAGGCACATTCATCTACACTTCTCCTGTTTTGTAATCTAATGCAGTATATTTTTTCATGCTGCCTCTCACATCAACTTCTTTTGTTTCTCTCCTGTCTCGCTCTCTTTGCTGCTGCTGACTCGGTGAAGCAGGTAAGACAGTTATTAGCTCTCCTTTCAGCTCGTGTGCTTTTTCACAGTGTATGTTCACATGCCTGTGTGTGTGTGTGTGTCTGCCTGTGTGTGTGTGTGTGTCTGCCTGTGTGTGTGTCAGAGGTGGGTTTAGCCGAGATGAGTAAAGCTGGGTCACATGCTGTCTCTGGTGCTGCTGATATTGCTCCGGCTGTGGGGGGCTTACAGGGGGCACTGCTGAAAGTGAAAGAATTATGACACACATTCATTCTTCACACACACACACACACACACACACACACACACACACACATCCAATAACAGACCGTGGCCTGCACACTTTACACCCACTATTGATGGGTTACAATTGGATGATACCTGAGTAACATACAGTAGATCAGAACAACTATAGTGCGAGTTGGAGGGCTTCCTTATTGTTACTGGACCTGCAGATTGACAGCATGTAGAAACATCAGGAAGATGAATTTCCTCCTTTTTCACATGTATGCAATGACGTTCCTAACACATGTTAAGCATTTCTTTTTAATGTCCTTGGATTATGCCAAATTGTAACGTATATTTTATATAAAAGGGGGCTTTTTTTCTTCTTCTTACGGCTGCTCCCCTTTAGGGGTCGCCACAGCGGATCGTCTAGTTCCATCTCGCTGGTAAACCGGGTCACACCCAACGTGGCCCTTCAAAACACACAAACGTGAAATGTCCAATCACTATAATGCACGTACAATTGTCCACATAGCCTAAAATCAAAGGGCGGGGTCGTTGCTGTTAGATTTAATAAGCTGTTAGCATCATTGTTGAGTTAGCCAAAGCTCTGCCAAAAAGTTTTTATGGACTGAAAATGCACCTTTATGTTGTTTTGATACATATGAAGATGGTGAGAATTGTGTATTTTTTCTGTTCGCAATGAGCAACAGCTGCCAAATCCTTTCCCACCCTGTAGCCTACATTGTAGGCTAGCTAGATAGCAGTAAAGCACTGGGCAAAAGCAAATGCTAGCAGATAACCATCATTTGTTTGTATTCGTCAGTTCTTTTAAGTACATTACATTAATACTTTAATTGTGTAAACATTTAGTTTGTTCTGTCAGTCTGCATAGTAGGCTAAATATAACATTAGCCAACGTTAGCTAACGTAACAGCATTCAAAGGGCTGTCAACAAGATGAATTTAGATGATATCTTCAGCTTTTACTTATCATTTTCACCACAAGTGGAAAAACTACATATGAAGCAGTCAACACGAAATATGTCACTGTTGAATATTTATCATAATAATGTCATTTAAGCCATTTTAGTTGTCATGGTAACATAGTTTTTAATCACGAAATGTCAACTAAAGTAAATTGGCTTGGTTTTCTATATTCAGAGCAGCTTAAAGGTTGACCTCAAATAAAAAAACTAAAAATAAATAAATAAAAAGGTAAAATACTCTTCAGTTTTCTCTTTCTCGCCCTGTTTTTTATCCATATGAACATAAAAAATATCATTTCTAGTGTAACTGAGAATAAAAATGGTGTAATATAATATGTCTAATATCAATTATTTTATTATTTAAAAATGATTTTGTGTCACCCAACAGCTGTTCAGATTGCACAGCAGTGATCCCTTTTAAAAGTAGGCTATTAAGGGGCCCATTAGACCGCAGTCCCAGCAAATCCTGGCTCGAAAACACAGAACCCAGTCACAGCACTCTTGTTATAGAGCAGATACTGTATGTGTCGGCTGGTATAATGTTAATGACGGGAGAAAAATCAGGTGTAGAGTTACATGATTAAGCCTTTTCTCCACTGAAGGAGATAGCTAACAATACTCTGTACCACATAAAAAAAAAGCAGAGAAAGGAAAAAGAGTTCTGTGAATACGCGATATTGAGTCTCCTTTTTTTTTCACATCGCTGCACGGTAGAGCTGTCAAATTTCAATTTAAAACCTGCTGCTATGCATTATAACAGTATTTCCCTCCATAATAGAAAAGGCAACCTGAGGTTACAATCAAATTCCAAATGCAGGCAAAGGTTTGAAGAGTTTTCGACGAGTGGCTGTTATTTCCTAAATGGTATTTAGAGAAAAAAAAGGTTTTCTTTTCCGTTTTTTTTCTCTTTGTTTCGGCGTCACCATCTGAAGGTTGCGCATTGAGAAGGACCTTAATTAAGATTTTTGTGCCTGGGGCTCTGTTTGCAAGCTGTAGTACATCAGGAACGAGCGAGAGCCAGATACAGATCATTGGCTACCCGGGTCAAGTCATGTGATTAGGAGAAAGTATTAACATTTTCACCATGGTGACCCTTCTGACTTAGCAATCAAATATGTTTTGTTTTCGTTTTTTTTCCCAAGACAGATGGAGGCGTGTGAGCTCATTCACTACCTGCCAGTTTTAATGTTTTTTAGGTGAAAGTGACCTTTTAATTTGAGAAATGTGAAGAGGTTGCATTGTAGCTTTTTCGGTGACGTGAATGTGTAGTTGTTTTGTATAAAAGGGGCACACTGTGAGGGCAGGGAAAATAACACCGCTCACAGATTTATTGATTGCAACAACTTCTTGGAAAAATATTTATTCTCGCTCCGATCGGAACTTGACCGCAGCCAAACAACACATTTTGCTTCACTTCCTGGCAAGCCTCATTTCCATGCTGTAGGCCGGTTGCGGAGGTTTACTGATGCGTCCTGGGACAGATGAACAGATAAAACATTCACACCCTCCAAGCGCAGGTTAATATAGCCGATGATTGACAGCTGGATCACAGTATTGATTGAATCCAGGGTCTCTTTGTTCTGCAGTCCTGGTCCTTCTCTCTCTGTCTCTCTCTGTCTTTCTCCACTACCTCCTCCTCCCTCGCTCCCTCGCTCCCCTTCCTGTTTGTTTGGTTTAGTTTTGAAACTCAGGATGGTTATTACACGGAGAGGAGGGAAGGTTATTGCCTGGCGCGAGGGGGCATTGACTCATAGTGGCCACCTTCGAAGCAGTTCATCTGTCTTTCTCAGCTTCTTGCATCCTCAGTCGTCTGTTAGCAGGCTGGCCTGAGGTGTTATGATGCTAATCCCACCGTGCCAGCTGATCGTAATGAGCAAGACGTTTGTTGCGGAGAGGAAATGAGGGTATTGGCGTGTTTGACGGCTAAAATGTAGCTTGCGAATCTTTGCAGGTTTTTCCCATTAGAATGGTTTTTTGTGTCCTTTCATTTCTTTTTGACAAACAGTCAATGCAGTGAGAAATATCCATTGTAGATTTTAACAATGCTATTAGATTTAATAAGCAAGGGCCAAGTGGGGGAATTGGCCTATAATTTATCAGCAGACTGCCTTCATGGCATATATATATATATATAAAAAAAAATTTGGGTTTTTGTTTTTTTTTTGCTATATTTTTTAAAGCTTCTGCAAATACAGGCATAATGGAAAGGAGAGGTTGGGGAAAAAAATAGAGTGAGTATATGAAGGGAGGGGGCTGGCATGAGCCTAGAAGAGACTGCTATTAGCTGTTAATTCTGAAACAAATTATGCAATTAGCTCTGGCATCAGGATGTAGGCCATGAGAGAGGACAGCGTAACCTTCATTTGATCTGTTCTGCGGCGAGCCGGGCGAGAGAGAGAGGGAGAGAGAGAGACCCATTTAATAGGAGCATTTCTTTTGGCCACGCGAAACGCTAACAGTATCCATAAGTGCCACTTTAGCTTCCCCTTTGAGTGCTTTCTTTTTCCTATTTATGGAGGGATTTTCATAATGTGTGTGTGTTTTTTTCCCCTTTTTGAGAAATACTCATGTCCTTAAAACAAAGAGGTAATTTGTCTGTGCATATGAGATAATATTGTCTGGGGAGCCGTGCGATTTGCTGCCCCTGCTTGACTGTGAAACAGAGGGAAGGTGTTGATTTCAAGGTGTGTGTATGTGTTCTTGCAACCATTTGTGAGTGCTTATGTGTGTATATGTTGGTGTGTGTGTGTGTGTGAGTGTGCGGTGCTATCAATAAAGGTCTGAAACAGCGGCGGAACCAATCGTAGCTCTACTTAAATGTTGGCCCGGTTCTCGCTGAGGATTGGTCGTTAGCTTAACACAATCAAATTTGTCCAGAGTGAGGAAGTCATTAATTCTAAGTGGACCATTCATTTAATGTTGTTAGGAAGCAGAGGGGCAAGAGTCCCTCGGTATTAGCCAAGTGTGTAACGCCACGACAAACAACCACCCCCTCACGATTCACCTTAACAAGGTTACTCATTGTGGAGCTTTCTTTGGCACAAACGCATTGGCCTATTATACACTGATGCATTATGCAGGTTTTACGACCAACAGCTTGAGCTAATAAACTCAAAATCAAGTTCAATCTGTGATATTTATTATATAATCCCAGTATATTCACATAATAGATTTTACGGTAGCCATCATTAATAAATGTTACATTTATAGGTAATTAAACTTTAGTTAAAGGGAACATATTGTGCTTTTTCATTTTTTCCTTTTCCTTCATTGTGTTATTTAGGTGCTTGTGCATGTAGACGCTCCTGAATGTTAAAAAGCCCCAAATCTACGCCTTTAATTACATACTTTGTGGCTATATTTGCAATGGAAGTAAAGCAAACTGGAAGCTGAAAACGGGACAGAGCCAACCTGGAGAAATGGTAAGCAGTGCTGGCTCAGGCACGTGTGAGCCGACCAATCGGAGCAAACTGGGTATTCGGGAGGGGGGAGCCTTAAAGAGACAGGAGCTAAAAGAGAGGGGGGATGCAGTATGAGAAAGCTGATTCAACTTTTATGAGTATTAGTAACCCAAAATAAAATTATGAACCTGAAAATGAGCATTTCTTCTTTAATAGTTATTTTACTGTTAACAAAAAAATGCTTTATAAACCATTTTTAAAGCAATTGTAAAGGTTTATAAACATCAGTTGACATTTTATAATGGTTGTCCAAATAATGTTCGTAAATGGTTAATAGATAGTGTGTAGTTTAGTTGCAACATTATAATAAACAATAGCTTAATAAATGTTTTTTTAAAGCACTTTTGTTTGTGAATAGGTAAATAACTAAAAGTGAAAGTACCCATGGTGTCCAACATGTAAACATTTCCATTGAACATTACAATACTAAAGTTACATTGAATAATTGCAAGAAGTTCACAAGATTTAATTTGGCCCATGCAGAGCCTTAATTTTCCCTGATGATCAGAACAAAACAAACCTGCGTCTCTGTGAGGTTTCAACCAGATGTGTGCAAACGATCGCCATCTTTTTGTTTCCTCTCCTTAACATGAGTATAGTACCAAATTCATTGTGGCTGGATTCTAAAAGCTTAGTGTGACACAGGTTTCAGGTAATGATTTGGGGATGTTATCAGTGCAGAGCAGGAAAGTAAACAGCGGCGTTATCTCCAAAAGGTTAGCCATATGTTAAATCAGTGGCAGGGGACGGGAGGGAGAACAGCTGCTTCCCCCACCGCTATCTGACAAGTCACACACACACACACACACACACACACAAGATATACACACACGCCTGCACGTGCACACTCAATGCTCACTGCTGCTGGAATCATATTGATTATTCTGTGTGTGGATGTCGAAGAAAATGAAACACGTCTTAAAACAGATTACATGTTCAGATGTGACAGACAGACAGACAGACAGACAGATCCATCACTGAGGTTTCAGCATTCAAAGATGGCAGACACACATGTGGGCAAGACATCTGGAAAGCTGTGCAGACCAGTGATCAAAATCAAGCCAATATGTAAACAAAACAAGGCCGCTATGCAGTGTTAGCTGGCCAGCTGTCAGGATGAAACTTGTGTAAATTAGTCCCTTTCTGGCAGTTTCCATTTTTTATTTATTTGTTGCAAGACTGAGGAGAAGATATTAACAATACAGTAAACAGAAAGCACATTTAATGGGCATTTCTCTGTTTGTGTCGGGACACATTGCACGGGCGACGGGAGTGTTTTTGTGCAACGATAATATAATAATCACACAGACTTTGCACGAAATGAATGACATGCATAATTACTGTGATGCTGCATTTGTGTATAATCATACTGTTATCATGGAATTGTATTTCATGTCCAACGTTTTCACAGATGATTATCTAATTGGCATACAATTTCACACAGTGGAAAGCTCAAAGACTTCTATTATGCACCACTGCTTAATTAAAGTCGCTTTTCGCACTCATAAAATCCTGTCACAAAAACCCCTTTTCACAATTCCTACATGCAGTCCTCTCACGCATAATTGTATTATGGACTGCATTACATTGTCTCGCTTTAATTCACCGCCTGCGGCTTACACATTGTGAAACAAAGACTCGAGCGTATGTGGGATTCGCTGGTTTCTCAGACTGTCTTTGTCAGCGCACACTCACCCGATTATTCCCTCGATAGGCTGAAACCCATCCCATCATCTTGTGTAGGCAAAGTCAGCAAACAAATGGCGCCTTAACTGTAAATCTAGAGGTCGTATCTGGGCCTGTCACAATGGCTGCTTCAGTTGGACCAAATATGGTCCCACAAATAACTGCGATTAACATTATTTGTGTTTTGATACCATTTTAAGCCACTGATGTGATAATATATACACTAAGTATAACAATACAAGTACACTCTTGGAAAGAGCGATGAACAATTATTTCGTAAGAATATTCAGACATTGGAACTGGAAAGTGAAACAAATATTGAAGTATCCTAAAAAGAAAATAAATCAAATAAATCACAAAACCAAAACAATGAATAAAACTGACCACGGCTCAGTTAATGCAGAGTTCAGCAAAAATAATGGCATATTTGTACATATATAACTAAGTCAATAAGACACAATATGATGATAATGTAATTACTGTAACAGGCCTGGTCATGTTTGAGTTTTTTCAGCATCTCCACAAGACAAACAAATACTTTACTGTACTTTGGTAGTTATGCACATTTCCAGTAAAATTACACTAAAACCATGTCCAATATTGAAACTAACATTTAAGTGGGCTTCACATATGAATGGATGAACGTGCAACCTTAAATCCCTTTGTTTGGTTGGAACAACTGAGGTGTCTCCTGTGTTTCACCCTTGGTTAGTCTGTTTAAAACCAGTGTAGGAATGGCGGACCCCACCATTAGCAAACAACTATATAAATAGTTAACCACTAAATGTATACGATGGCTATTTATAAAACAAATGCCGACCATAAATAGGATAAAAAAATAGAGTTTGATTACAAATATGATCTAAATGAATATAACTTTGGGGTGGTATTTGTCAGGGAATGGGTGTGCACCTAGTAGAGCCTCATCATGGCAGAATCAGACTGAGCCTTTAATTTAAATGTATACATCTTCTGTACCTGCAGCATAATTGTGATGTATACGGTGCAGCGTCAGATCAGAAACGGCATTTAATGTTTTTCATCACTGTTAACGTATTTTGTTTGAGGCAGTTTTGCCTGTTGAAAACAACACAACAAAAGTCTGGGTCCCTCCAGAAAACAGACTCCACCTCTTTGCCAATTATCAGATCCTGTCTACAGCAGACCAGCGAGCAGCAGATAATGTAACAGCTTCTGCCTCTGTGTTCCTGCTCCATCACCGCTGCCGACACCATCCACTGCAAAACGCGCATCTGGCACCTCCACATTCACCACTTAGCTAAATTACATTACTTCTAGCCTAGTGCCTCTAACAAGGTGCTCTGTGTATTCCGCTAGCTGGGAAAATAGGAAGAGAACATGGCATGAGACAAAGAAGTGGAGTAGCTAACATGGTGTTAACAATTGCTCAGTGAGTTCCTCTGCCTCCCATTACACACACTCTGCACCTTTTAACCTTGTTAGCGGGCCACGGCAGCGCACGCCCCAGAATGCTTGTTCCGTAATTAAGGGTGGCTCAGGTGCTAGATTTATGGAGATTTTCAGGCCTGTGATTAAAATTGAAATTTAATTCTGGTAATCTGGCGGAGGTGAGGGGAAGAGGAATATTGAATGTGAAAGGGGAGGGAAGGGAAGGACGGTTTGGGTGGTTGGCTAGCCACATATCAGTGGGAGATACTTCACACAGGCTGTTCAAACATGGACTTAAAACAGGCTTATCTCCCAAAAGGTTAATGAGGAGCGGCTGGCTGCGCCTGTTACAAACGCACAACAGAGGTCTCATCTTCTACTGTGTCAGTCACAGAAATACACACAGACACACACACACGCACACACAGGCTGGATAAGCTGCAGGCATCACAAGCCCACAGCCTCACTGATAGAATTCTCGTTTCCAATAACATCCTCAGACGACTTAATTACTTTTCCTTTTGATGCGACTCACAAGAATAAGCGGACTCTAGATGGAATCTCTCTCTTCTCCGTCTGTGTCTCTCTCTCTCTGTGTTTCTCCCTCCTCAGTGATAGCTGATAATTTAGTTGTGGCATTTCAGATGGCTGGGCACGACTGAAGTCCATTTCCCTGAGTTGTCATACAGCTTTATGGAGTGCACAGTTCACAGCGGAGACTCTGTGGCGACGGGTGTGTGCATTTGCTTGGGCTAGCGCAGAGTACAGATGACATGGAGGCGCGGCATTGTTGTCCGACGCGTAGTGGTGGCCTGTGGGAGCTAAATGACGTTGGGGGACGCGCACTTTTTGTGCTGTTGGACCTCCACGGCTGGTGTCAAAGACAAAATGAAAGAAGATAAATACAAGAAAAACGATTCTGGGTATGAAGGCACGTAGAGAGACCATGTGCCCTTTGCCTTTTTGTTCTCTTTTTTTTATCCAACTCATGACCAAAGTAAAAGTGTGCCACTACAAGACAGAGAAATGCTCCACTTTACCTCGAGGTGCCCCATTTACCATTTTGAACTAACCCTTTTATTCCCCCTGTGCATATGCATTTCATTCCATTGTCGTCCCTGAAATGAATAGAGGCTCCGACATTCATTCCAGGGCTTTAAATCATGCGTATTCTGGACAAGCACACACTGCAGATTTATGTTGATGCCACAGAGGTGTATTGTAAATGCAGCACGCTGTGTGAGGCGCAGTATGTGGATGTCCACCTTGTTTTTCACCTGCAGGGAAGCAAGTGGTTCCTCTGTCTTATCAGCACATAGTGGTGTTTAGGCCTGGCAGGAGGTGTGTGTGTGTGTGTGTGTGTGTGTGTGTGTGTGTGTGTGTGTGTGTGTGTGTGTGTGTGTGTGTGTGTGTGTGTGTGTGTGTGTGTGTGTGTGTGTGTGTGTGTGTGTGTGTGTGTGTGTGTGGAGTCAGGGTTTCCTGTATAGTCTTAGTAATTTTTTGTTTGCTGTATCTTACATACTCGTATACTTAGATTTATTTGTGCATGTACTGGCGTCCTTGTTTCCTTCATATCTTAAAGGAGTGGTTCTACATTTTGGAAAATACGTTTATTTGCAGTTTGGTGGAGAGTTGGATAAGAAGATTGATTCTACTTCCATACCATTTATTAAATACAAAACTAAAGCTAATTAGCTTAGCTTAGCATAACAACTGCAAAAAGGGGGACACAGCTAGTCTAGCTCTGTCTTAAAGTTCCAGTGTGTAGGATTTAGGGGGACTGATTGGTAGATATGGAATATAATATTCCTAAGAGTCCGCCATGTTGCACTGCCATGTTTTCCACAGTAGCCCAGAATGTACAAATCAAACACTGGCTCAAGTCGAGGGGTGTTCAGTTGGTTGCAATCTGTAACCTCACCTCTAGATGCTACTAAATCCTACACACTGGACCTTTATGTAAACAAAATTCGCCTACCAGAAACTTCATAGCTCAATAATTACCACATCATACCGCATTAGTTTGTTAATCTATGCAGGTTAGAGGAGGGTAATGCTTGACCTTTTCTGGACTGGGAGTAGTAACTTCCTGGAGTCACGGCTGGTTGCCTGGCAACTGCTCATACACATAAGCCCTGGTATAGTTTATGATTCAGTTATTGTATGGATTTTGAACAAGATATTTTTAATTAGCAACTAGCTTAACCCCCCTGTCAAAGTGCTAAGCTAAGCTAACCATCTGCTGACTGTAGCCTTGTATTCAGTGGACAGATATGTGAATGGTACCAATTTTCCCTAAACATCCTTAACCAGGCAGAAAGTAAACGTGTTTCCCAAATTATTATACAACTATTTTTTTTTTTAAGTATAAAAACATCAAACGTAAAAAATTGCAGCTGTGCAACCTTTTACAAAAAATATCTTAACAGGTTCACAGTATTTGTTTCCTATTTCTAGTCAATATCATCTCATCACACTTAATAAAGGACATAATCACCTAGAATTTAGCATTTCAGTTAATAAATGGCTTGTTTTTAGGCAATTTTTGCTTAATCCATTGGGATTGTTTTACTTTGTACAAGCATGAAACACCCTGTGTTCACTGTTTTTTTAAACTTATTTTTAAAGTAACATGTTTTCCAGTGTACGGTAACTCAAGTGACATTTCACATTTCTACATACATCTGTGAAGGAGACTCCTTGTGTACATGTGTGTGTTTTTAGCACTCAGTTTTGCAGCAGCTGCATCAGTAGCAGTGGTAGCGCTGGCAGCATGGCGTCTCTCTGGCCAGGGTTATGTCAGCTACAGAGATGAATAGCCCTCTGCTCTCGGCCCACTAAGTAATCCAGCCAATGATGAATCGCTGCTCTCACTGACACCCAAATTGGAATCATTGGGTCCAGGAGCCAAAACTGGAGGGAAAAAAACAAAAAAAAAAACAGAGGGCCTCTGGCGATGGCGTCTAGTCATCTGTTACTGTGTCGCTTTCCGAGGCCGCACAAGGTATTCCCCCCTCTGTGTGCTCAAGGCCGCTGATAAATAGAAAAACAAAGGACCTTTCAGGAAGGTGTCACATTGATATCCCTCCCCATCAGAATGATGCTTCTATGAGAATCCCCATTTGGAGATGTTGACTGATGGTTGCAGCAAAGGTGTCTTGTAAAAGAAGAAATGGTCATGATAGAAAAAGAAGAAAAGCTGTAGGACAACCATTCAAATGTAGCTTTTTTTAAGGTTTCCCAACAGTTTGAGATGATGTTGAGCTCTTCCTTTAACACTGGAAGGGCCAGAAATCTAAAACAACTAGAACTGTCATGAGTAGTCAGTCAAAGCGCTTTACAACACTTGTCACACTCACCCATTCACACACACTGATGGCAGAGGCTGCCATGCAAAGTGCCAACTGCCCATCAGGAGCAATTTGGGGTTCAGAATCTTGCTCAAGGTCACTTCAACATGCAGCTGGGGGAGCCAGGGATTCGAACCAGTGACCTTCCGATTACTAGACGCTCTACCTCCTGAGCTACAGCCGCCCCTATATCCAATATAGGGAGTAATGCTTTCAATGTGTTATGATATCTTTTAAAAAGTCAATAGAGGTGTATGAACTAATATCCCCCTCACAAACACACACACACACACACACACACACACTACTGCCCTCTGTCTTTTGTGTAATTTTTATATATATATATATATACATATATATATATATGTGTGTGTGTGTGTGTGTGTGTGTGTGTAAACATTTTTAATGAAAGTACAGACACTTTAAGGAAAAGTCAGGTACCAGCAGCAAAATTATGGCATGTATAAATCTGAAAAAGGTCAAGTGTTAACGTTTAAAGTCTCTAACAAGTTTTCCTGATGTTTATTTGTCATTCACAATGCTTCCCACCCTGTCTTTCATTCACTGAGTCCCGCCTCAGTTAGCCCACATTCTGCTAGCGGTGGCCTGAGTCTGTTGGCGGCGCGTGTAAAACAAATCCCCTAACACGGGGAATGACTTAATGAACTTAATGAGGTTTTCTAATTACAGAAGGAAGTTAGCCCATGTCAAATGGGCCTTTTCTGCCTTCCTTGACATGGATTAAGAGGCAGACTATTAAATCCAGCCCTACATTACAACAGAGAGGGAGACTGAACCACAATCAGTCATATCCGCTGTAACTCTGGCCTACATTCAGACACACATTCAAAGTGAGTGAAGCTTGTACTTTTCAGAGTACACTGAACGAGCCTTAGGCATGATCCTAACCTCCGCTTGAAACCTTCTCGGGGATGGTGAATGGGGAATAAAAACAGCAAAAGAAATGTTTTAGTGTCTGAGCCATGAAGGTCATAACCTTCGTATTAAAGGGTTTGATATAAAACACATTATTTCATGAGTTTGCACTGTTACTTTCTTCCATTTATTCCTTTCACATGTCTTCTTTCCTTTTCTTTTACTCGTTGCTGCTCTTTCCTCTTTTCTCATTCCATTTCTGTCTCATCCTCTGTCTCTCTTACTCCTCCATGGCAGGGAGGATGATTTACTTTGTCATCATTAACACATCAAAAGAGCCAAGTGTGTATTTCAAAGTCATCTGATAACTGATACTCTTTAATGGCGCACTGGAACAGTAATTAATTTCAAAAACATCCCATTTATTTGTTCTGGAAGTGAATGCTCCCGCCAAAGCGGCATAAATCCTGTCTGTTGCTCCAGCTCAAATTAATTTACGTGTTGCGTCTCCTCGCATCCTTTGAGAATTTAATTATCTCTGCAAACAGGCTCTGGGTGTGTTGAATATACATCCTATCAACAGAGTTGTACTGGAGCCAGAACAGTACAGAGACATGTTGTTTCATTCTGACTTTTCTGTCATTCCAGGCTGTCGCTTTGCCACAAACATGAGGACGAAACTTTACAAAGACAGCTGGAGACAAAGTAGAGATCTAATCATTGCATGCTGAATAACACAGTGCAAAGGCAGCGCCTGAATGCCACCCAGCAGGTCCATCCTTAGCTAGAGTCTCCTCTTTGCTTCCCTGTTAGCACACTTGATCCGAGTCAATCCAGAAGCCTAAGTGCTCTGGATTTCTGAGAGTAGCTTTTGGCGAATGAGGGCAGATGTGATAAATGACAGACAGATACAGAACTGAGTTCACATCTGGCCAGCCGAGGTGGATTGAGGTCTTCCCTTGACCCATGACGGTCAGTCACATTCACAAAGCAGAACACTGTCATTGTCATCTTTGTTGATGTGAAGTTTTAGAGTTATTTGCATTCATGTAAATGATAAACTGATCAGGTTAGCACATGATGAACTGAGACCTGACTTCAGGTCAGCTCTTACATGCCAGAGATGGCAGGTATCCTGCTGAATTTCAACAGAATTGGACATAAGGGCAAAAAAATGGGGACTGACAGCCCATCACTCCAAAATCCCAAAAGTTCCAAATATCCCCCTTTGTCCCAAAAATGAATGCCTAGTGCTCCAAACACACTCTCGCTGCCTTTGTTATTCCAGTGACTGCCAGCCCTGTCCATGGCTCTGTCCATGGTGCTGAACTGACGGGGGTTTGCCCTTCATAGGCTTTCTTTTCTGGAACCAACAACTGCAGGAAGAACAAGTATTTCTGTAGCAATGAGCAATAGAACATTTTTGGGACTATTATGGTTTTGGAACAATGGACTGTTGGAACAATGGCATGGCACCCCGAAACCAAATGAAAGGCCCTATACCTATACTCAGTCACCTGGGCCATGGAACATTAGTCACATTTCCATCCAAGTGTAGCACAGATTTTAATCAAACATCCAGAAAATTGGCAACAAAAATGACTAAATAATGTGGGTTCTCTATCCTACAGTGATACAAATAGTAGCAGATGTAAGTGTTGACATAAACAGTTGGTGGCGCTCATTTATAAGCTCTGGTTTGCACCTTTTACATACATTTTGGTTTAATTTCCAGGCAATTAAGTTAAGAATAAGCAGATAATTGTAGAAATTAGTTTGTCCTTGAGAGTTAATCCTGGTCATTACTTATAATTCTTGAACGTATCATGACAGTGGTATCAGTCTTCTCCTTTAACTCTCAGAAAGAAAGTTAACTGGCATATTTCTCAAAACTATTCCTTTAATCGAAGCCATATGAGCCATTCAGACGATTGGAAATATTCTATTTATGCATTGCTCTGGACACAAAAACACTAATGTTTCAAATAAACCTCAGTTGGGGCTTAAGAGGTTCAACCATTGCTGTAGAAAAGGGTGCCAGTCCAACCTCTAACACAGGAAAATGATGAAAATACGGCATTTCTATCTGTTCGCTGTATTATTTTGAGGAACGTTGCCGTCTCCTCATCGCTCTACATATGTAATGCGGAGTGGGAGCTTTGGTGGATGTTGAAAAGTATTTATTTATTTATTGGTTCACCAACTTCTCCACTTCAGCCACCCATAAAACTTTTGCGATGTTAAGTGTTTTTTTGTCTTTTTTCACATTCCTGCTGTTTTCACTCAGTTTTCTTCATGCACATATTGAATAGGTATAAATAAACATGTTGACTAAGGTATCAGCTATCAAAATCTAATTGTTGGATGCTAATGTGCAGCTTCTAAAATCCCCGGTCAGGTTTGAGAGCTTTAATTAGATTCCTGTTCAGATGTATGTTTCATGTTATTTGTGATCTGCCTGATATTTTTCTAGATTTGCAGAAAAAGTGAGTAAAGTTTGGTTTGAAAAATGAAAAAAAAATCTAAATTGATTGAATCACATAAGATATGAAAGACTCCCCCACACACTGGGAAACAGATTTCAGACTGTTTCTCACATAAATGTTTAACTCCAAATCAAACAGTCCTTTTAGGGGGAAGTCATCAACTTTTTAGTCGAGATAGCAATACTTTGGGCTTTTACTCATTTATCTTTTATTGCATATTGATTTCAGCCATGTTGTGGGCGGAAGAGACTCAGACATGTTTCTGTAAGTGAACATCTTTTCATTGTGTTGTTTTTCGAAGGGCAGTTCAAATATTAAATCAGGCTTGAGTGATGTACGGGAGTTGAAATATGGCAATAAAAGAGTTACAGCTCCCTGTCATCTTTGTTTTGACAGACGATCCTGGCAACGGCAGCACGCACGCACATGCAAACACCCAGACAAACAGAAAACACACTCGCGCACACAAAGTCAGCGTGATTCGTTGGGGATTTTCTCACAAATCGGACCCCTAAAGGGAAAGAGGCCGGCATAAATCAGCTGGTGTCAGGGCTACAGACACCCACGGCTCCTTATCACCACACGCAGGCGGACACACTCACAGATTGATAGGTAGATAGTCGCTCTGACAGGCAGGGCGACAGGCAGCCAGGTAGAGAGGCTTATGGAGGCGTACACACAGGGTGTGGAGGCAGACAGAGGGAGGCAAAGATAGACGGGGAGAGGCAGTAACATGGGGCAGAGGCAGCTGATCACAAGGACACTGGTCTCACACTTGATATTTACTTGATGATCATTAATAAAATTGTAATTACCCTTAACCTTTTCCTTTTACTCCTCAGGTTTAACACAAGTACAGTCAGCCATGACATCTTTTTACATTTGCTTTGGTACAAATTCTGGCAAAACAGGCAACAGTGAAGCACAGCTGCCATTTACGCAGCTGACAGTGCCAGCTGAAAGAACAACTGTAGCTGTAGCTAGCCAGCTATTTAAGCTAACGATAGCTCTGTGAGTTGGTCGAAATGCTGGATCTGAGCAAATTGCTGTTTCCAGATGACTTCTTGGTGCCTTTTTTAAAAAATGATCTTAAATATAGACATGGCAGCTACATTTGTGACATATGTAATGCTAAAAGTCAACATACTGAAAGGTTGATGATCCAAGTAAGAGGACTGGAAAATGTAGAAACAGCTCAACAAACGTAAAACGAAAGGCTCATGTAGAATTAGCTTTCCTTGGACGGTTCTGATTTCTGATTTGAAGTCCACGTGGTGATTCCAATTTTTGCCGATTCATTTTTTCTTTCTGTCTAAGAGCTATAATTAACAGCATACCCTAACATTTTTTTCACGGAAAATTAACTAACCCCAGTTTGTAATAAAACACTACCTATGAATAACTAAATAAAAAGATATTTAAAAGGCCTGTTAGTGAAAAGTGTATACTGGTGTATCAATGAATCTTTTTGTGAATAGTGAAAATGTCCAGATCCTTGGCAGATCCTTATTCTCAAGGTAAATATACAATTTATAACCCTTGGCTACAAAAAAAACAAAAAACGAGAACAGTGCAAGAGATCACAACAAATCCTGTTGTCAACTAGAGTAACGTCCGTGTCTCTGCTCCGCTCCGTGTCTGTCATGGCTGTAAATGACGGCAAATCGTAGTAAAGGCTCTCACACTGACCTGAAAATGAAAGATATAAGATACGCAAGGAGTATGCATATTTTTGGTAAATAACATAAAATATTTAGTTTGTGTCTTTCAGTTCAGCTGATGGTCCTGTTGGGGGGAGGATCTGATATATCTGACACTGATTGGCTGGTAGCTGGTCGATCGTTGCATCCCCTATTGCCAAGCTACGATGGCCAGTTGCTGGAGAAGGAGGGGTTTAGTCGAAAGGTCACCTGTAATGCAAAAATACAGGTTCTGTTACCTTGGATGCCAACACAATTTGCAAAGCAGGATTACGTGCGAAGGCCTCACAGCGTTTACAGTACATTTAGCTGATGTGCTCTCCTCCCTCCGATCTGTATTCCTGTATGGATCTAAACAGACAAAGGCTTGTATTACTGTCAGAGAGCATTTAGGACACACTGTATCATACACAGCTATGTTGGGTAGCAGTGCCAAACTCCATTTGTTTCCACCCATCAGAGTCTACTAGAGCAATACTAAGCTGGTGTTCCATTTCATGGGCTTGTCTGTTTTGGGTCATGCACCAGAAGCGAAATGCTTTGCCGACACAGACAGCGGATAACATCTCTGATCCCATTATTTACTCTGTGGAAGACTTAAACATTCCCTGTGGTGTTTGTGGGGTTTTTTGTGGAGGGGGAAGTCTTTCTGTTTTAAGAATTTGTTTTCACCTGGTTACTCTAGAGGATATCACGACACTCACTTTCTTGTAGTTCACAAACAAGCACAACCTTGAAATGACTAAATATGTGGCATCACCCTTGAAATAACAGCTATCCACTTGAGATCAAAGAAAATGAAACCATGGAGTGACTCAGAGGAGACGTTTCAGGTGGGAAGCAGAGGGAGACGCACAGAGTGAAGTTGGTGTTGCCTCGCGGACACACACACACACACAGACACAGACACACACACAAAACCACCTCTATTGGAAATTAGTATAATGTGATACTCATAGAGACTTTGGAGTTGCGTCACAGGTCTCCTAGCAACCCTGCCTGGTGTCATGCAGGTGAGATTCAGCCGAGCGCAAATAATGAATAACAACCAGACAATTGACAAGTAAGACGGGTATATAAAGATGTTGTTACAGTATGGGTGGAGGTCAATTTATTTTGATACATTGGTTTAATTTTTTGGAAGTTAACTTAGACTCTTAACTACACGTTGTCTTCAGCTGTTCTCGAAAATACTTGAAACTTATTTTGTATAGCAGACTGAATTAAGTAAATAAGTACAAACATTGAGGCGGCTGGGTATGTGGCACACATCAGTCTATTATTGCATGTTTTGGTCCAAACGGCTGCCTTCTGCTGCTCGAAAATGCGACTGATTAGAAACCAAATGAAAACAGTAAAGTTGCGGAGCTTGCAAACCAAAACGATTAGCTTAAAGATGCTAAAATGCTCTGTGGATCTAAAGGGAACTGCAGAGTCAGTGCATTATTCTCTGTGGGTTCGTCACTACACAACCCTTTTTACATTTAACGCAGCCATATTGATCAGTACAGTGGCAGCACAGTAGCACAGTTTTTAGCACTGTTCCCTCACATCAAGGAGGTCCTGGGTTTGAATCCCGTTGGGGCAGGATTGTTGAGTTTGCATGTACTGCGGTTGCCAGTTTCAACATGTTGTACTTTGTATGATATGAGACAGAAATGACAATTAGTATGTGCGGAGGTGACATTGGTTGCCATCAAACATATGATTAAAACATCATATTGAAAAATCTTGAAATGTTTTGGCTGGGTGAAATATTGTACAATAAACTACTTTTCTCTCTGTCTTACCAAACGCTCACACACACACATTTCTATCCATCTTGTTATTTTTCTTACTCGTCTGCAACGAGAAACACTGTGGGCAAGAAATCTCCACACAAACACACACACACACACACTAACATTCATAGACAGAAGAACATTACATTTTACAGCAGCTTCCCACATTGCTTCCATCCAGCATTTAAGGAAGTATTGTAGAGGCCCCTTCTCAAAATAGACCAGCCTGCTTTAGCTTCAAAAAGACGTAGCTGAAATGAGCAGAAACACCAGTCTCCTCACCAAGAGTCAGGTGTGCTGCACACTTCAAAGTCAAAAGGAGTCCTGAATGCGGCACAAATGAAGGCTCCCATGTGCCGATTCAAAGTTCCGCATCTCGATAATGACCTCACTCTCCTACACGATTACTCATCATTCATTCAGATGCTGCTGTGGTGGGAGGGTGGTGCTGCCTTGTGGATTCGAGGCTTGCAGAAGGTGATGGGGGGGCGGGAGGCTTGCGTGAATGAAAGCGATTTCTGGAGTAGTTTGGATAAGACTTTATGATGCCCCCCTCAGAATAATAGTCAGTTTTATTCCATGTGACGTTTGCCTCGCTATGTTTGGCTTCATTAGCTCTTTTTTTATCTTTACTTCAAATACGGTGTGATTGCTGCTCGAGACTCTTCTGTCTGTCTGTTGCTACCTACTGTAGCACTGTGGATTTCACTCCTTTATGTCGGCTGAAAGGGAGATAAACTCGGTTTAAGCAGCTGAATTTGGGTGCGTTTACTCTCCACTCCATCCCTGCATGGTACTGATTTTTATGGTTCATATACTATTTTTAAATATTCTTCCTCCAGACATGTTTTATGACATTCACAAATCAAAAAACTTTCTCCATTGAAAAAGTTAAATCACCTCGTTAAAATGTGTTCTTGGTCTATAGAGACTTTATCTTCCTTATTGAAAAATCCAAAATCTATAAATATTCAAATTTTGTTTAGTTTAAAGTGGCTCTGTGGAGCGTCAGTGTTGTGCTGGAAGCCGCTCATTTGATTACGTTTGTGGACTCAGCATTAAACAACTTAACAACACAGGCTTGTATACTGTAGGTAACGGAGAGATGGAAAAGGTTAGGGTTAGGGTTATGTTACAATCCGCTCACATACGGCCAATAACAAAGTGACTAATGCACGTAAATTAGGGCTGTCAATCCTCCCCTCAAATCATATTTGAATTTCTAATGCTTCTTTTGTTAAATATTCGAATAATATTCACATTTTTTAATGTTTTTTTTTTTATTATTATATCATTATATACACCGATACCAGCTTATTATTAGGCCTACGTCCCACGTCCACTAGAGGGAATCGTGTACCTTGGCTCAATCTCGCGGATGAACTCCTTAAACCCGTCCCCCTGCGAGATGTTAACTGGCCTCATATCTTTGCAGATAAACTCAGTCAGCTTTTTCATTATCGCCTCTTGCCGAGCAGCTGGCAGACAACGAGATGAGGAGGGAGGCAAAAACGATGTTATTCTTGCCTGTTTTAACCGTGGCTCTTCCTCAGTCGCTAACAGTTCTGCGTACTCCGAGTAATGCATTGAATGGAGGTGTGCGCTCATGTTGCTCGTAGTCGAGTGGTACTTTAACGACTTACAGCATAACTTGCAAATGACGGTTTCTCTGGATGTAATCTTCCCGTTTCTTGATGGAAATCCAAAATTTTTCCACACGACGCTTTTTAAGTTTTCAGGAGTTATGCTTTCCAGCTCTGCGTCTGTTGGCGCGCTGCTCCCCGCCATCTTGTAAGCATAACAATGCCGAACGTCACGACGCATGCTAAGGCACAAGTTCGAACGTCAGTTTCCACACTCGAATCTTCTCATTTTTTTAAAAATTCAAATATCCTAATGAAGTGACAATAAACTTTGAATAAAGAGTCTAGTGAACTCTTTATTAATGTTATTCCATTTTTACAGACTAAATAGTTATTAATCTGGGAAATGACAGTAATTTACAGTACTTTCAGATCTATTATTTTGATAACTATTAGCTGATATAATGTGATGGAGTTCAGATAAGGGAATATGTAGCTGTCAGTGGTCTCACAGTGCTTTATTCTTTGTTTGGTTCTTCTCCCAGCTTGTCACACTCTAAAACATCTGCCACCATGACCTCTGTTTCAGGTCAGTAGGATGTCTTAGAGAAATAAAAGATTTGAAAACATGGTAATAGAGAAGGTATGGGCTTCAGCATGTGGGCACGGAGAGCATTAAAAAATGTGGATCATGATGACATAACGCAAACCTTCATCTCACTGGCACCAAATCAAAGAAATACAGCAAAAACCTTTTACTGTGTCTGCGTGCCCACATTCCACCGCTCCATTATTCAGCACACTTCTGACAGTTGGAGGAC
The DNA here is from genome assembly GCF_040436345.1 of Pagrus major. Lineage (NCBI taxonomy): Eukaryota > Metazoa > Chordata > Actinopteri > Spariformes > Sparidae > Pagrus > Pagrus major. The sequence continues at coordinate 9,947,809 of NC_133233.1, forward strand.
TAAATATACCTGCTCTCTCTTTCTCTTCAATTCTGCTTGACTGTGCGTTTGTTTCATGTGAAGGCTCAGATTATTTTTTTTTAAAACCAGCTGTGCATTAAACCAGCTGTACAGTGATGTGCTCCTGAATGTGACACGCAAGAGGAGATACGTGTGAATAGGCCACATGTTTCACAATTATTCACTGAGTCAAAACCGACCTGTTTGTACGTGAGAGATTTGCCCCTTAATGTTTGAATTTAGATTTTAAAGCATTGTGAATGTGAACAATCCACTAAGCTTGGTCCCTGCTCAGAGAAAATTCGGTCTCTCTATTTCATAAAAAAAACATCCATTTCAGACTCCACAAATTCCATCCATTGAATTACAGGAAATCACATTTTCCTGCTCTGCACTCTCATGTCATTTTGAGCTCTTTAAACAGGATTTTGGGCAAATGGGAAAATATTTTTAGTTACTTCAGTAAGGTAATAAAGATAAGGCTAAAACAAGCCCTGAGAAAAATGCATAAGCTTTTCCCTTGTCAATTTAAGTAAGCATACAACTGATATTTCTGAGATATTGAGTGCGTTGGAACTGTCCAAGTCCCGTTGCAGCCAGTGTTACCACATTGTCACCCCTCACTCCCGCACCCCCACACCCCTGCAACATTAATGTCACTCTTAAGCAGCCAGGGAAAGTGCTTGTCGTCAGATAAAAGTGCCTTTTTTTTCTCCCTGAAAAATAGATTGCTATGTGAGCACCGAGCCATTTACATTTCACTCAAAAAACACTTTTTCACTCCCCCTTCCAGTCTTTTTCCTGTTCTATGGTACTTTGGGTAAAAATATATCATCAAAACATCTATTGTTAACCAAAGCTAGGTTTACAATATTTATTTATAGATATGTTCTGATATCCTCAGCAAAGCTGTATGGGCCTGTAGGAAACTGTTGGTGTAAAAAATGGACATGAAGACCAACGCTACCAACCTAACAAACTACCAGACTGGTGCTTAATGTCCAAGTCTGAATGCATCAACATCAAACAGTTCTTTAATTGACTTAGAATCACACTAAATGTAGAGCATAGAAAGGGAAAGGGGATATTATGAGCTGTCAGATTGAATTCATCACCTTCTTTTCTGTTTTTTCCACTCTGGCATTGTATGGAAAGTTGTGGCTCGACAAAAACTAGGCTGAGAGACCTGTGAGGAATCTGCGGTTGGGATCCAGATATTTCCACAACTGCTCTCGTCAATGTGTGAAATGTTGTGGCATGAAACTGACCGTTTGCCTCCCCCGCTCAGAGATTGTGCAACCATAGCTTAGCAAACCCTGACAATGTACGGCAGGCTTGTCAGGCTTTGGATTGCATTTTGATTTAAAGAGTTTGAAAGGTGGTTTCTGTTTTTTTTAAAAGCTTTTCATAAACCACTAACAGCAGTGCAAAAGAGTAAGTGATGGAATAAACGGTGTGTTTTACCACTTCAAAATAAGCGTCAATCATTAGCATGTCCTGCTCACTAGCTTACTGCTACTGTAGTAAATACCTGTTACTGTTTTTATAGAGCTTACAAGCACTTAGCACTGTGTAGTGTTCCCCCACTGTGTTAAATCTGGTCCGGGATGCTATCAGAGTTGAAGTTACACACAAATAACCTTACATTAGAGAAATACATCCATTAGTCCTAATTCTGAAAGTGTTTTCTTTTCTAACACTGAAAGTAAAAACAAACCTTTTGAAAACATGAACACGTATATTAGCTTAGCAGCTAAATAGGGATTTGGTAGAAAGATTTAACGGTCTGATCTTACATTTTTTCTTATCATTATATTACTTTGGCTAACTTGTTCTACGCTGCAGTATAAGAATAATGTTGCTTATATGTTTTCACGTTGCCTGCATGTATCATCATCTTTTTTTTAGCAGGACATCATATAGCCAATAAATGCATATTTAAGACATTTTATTTTAAAATGAGTCGGCTTGAAACATCAGCCGTCACAGACTCCAGATTTAAAAACGATAGTTTAATGAGCATCATTAGAACTCCTTTTGCAAGGGCTTGAATGTAACGGATGTTCAGTTATATGTAAAAGTCCCTCACTGCAGGTTTAATGATAAAATTGTCCAGCGACAGTTTCGGTAAGAAGAAGTTGGAGGTGAAAATGGATTATCTCCTCACCTCACCTTGGATATTCAGGGTTGGGGAGTTAAATTTGACTCCCTCTTCGCCCTGTTTCTATTCTCCTTCCCTCCCCTGCATCCCATTTCTTCCCCCCCTCCTCCCCCTTCACTCCCACAGTCAGATGGCTCATGTGAGCGAGTCCCAAGCGGCCAGCCAGCCGGGCTGCCTGAAACTTATGACTAGCCATGTTCTTCAAACATCATGCTGCAACCAAAGCATGGCAGGATGACAGATAGTCCCTTCAATGTATAGTGACAAACAAATTAGTGCAAAGATGCTTCTCGCTGCATACCAGATGTGTTGGGCTCTGTGGTATGGAACAGCCGATGAAAAACTGTCCACGTCCCATCTGTGCTTTGCCGCGACCATCGGTGCAGCAATTTGTGCTGAACAAAGTAGTGCAAACAGCCAGGCTGATTATATGTGTCATAATGTGAGGCATAAAACACTGCTGGGGAAGATCACAGAGAAGCTGGCAGGTTTATTTGATGAGAGGAGAGGGAGGAATTGGGCAGAAAAGGACAGGATGTCGCTGAAATAATGAATGGATGGAGGGAGACGCGAGCAGGCTTATAAAAGTGAAAGAACGAAACATTGAGAAATTTCTTGCAGGCCTCCAAACACATAACTTTTGGTTCATATTAAGTTGCACCAAAAATATCACATTCCTTTCAGCTATTTTTCTCCCTCACACCTTCCCTCTGCTCAGAGTGTTGCTTTTCAGTCCCAGCCACCGTCCAGGCTTGAGCTGGTGACTGCAGGGCTGTGACACCAACGGGCCAATTTGTATCTAACCTCACACCTACCTATTGACTCCCACACACTCGGAGATTGGAGACTACACGCCGGGTCACAACACCATCTGAGTGCCGTGTCAGCATGGTTATGCGCCTGCTGCCGAGGCAAGAAATGAGCAACACAATGTTTTCTCTGTTCCGAGTGCACCGGAAGGACAGGATTTCAGCTCTAGGCACACACGTGATGAAAGTCGAGAGAGCAGTAAAAAGGCTTCACAAGTCAAACTAGAGAATGGCAGCATTTGATATTCATGCGTCGCATCGGCGCAGATGACAGCGCTGCACAGCGTCAGGCTGCACAGGGGGAGCGTCGCTGCCTGACAGAAAGAGGGATAACCGCAGGAGGGAGATGAGCAACAACACACTGAGAGGCAGAGACATTCCTGACCTGCTTAGTGTCATTACACCGCAGACTTATCTCGCTCGCTCTGCCTTGTAAATACACTCGAGTGCTTGTTATCAAACGAGCGAGGCGACAAACCTCATCCAGGTTTCAGTCCTCAGCTTCCTCTGCATGCTTGTAAATGAGTCATTCTCATGGATGACAGCCTACATTAATATTCTGTTAAGGAGGGAAGCGAGTGCGCATTAAATCCGCCACTTATCAGGTGGAGATCGTGATCTGTGTCGAACTTTGAAAAAAAAAAAAAGTCATGCCTGTTTGCTTTTAATTGCCAAAAGGTATTCGGGGGGAAGGATGGTGACGACATATGGGATTCATATGGCTCGTTTCTACTCCAACTTCAGCACCAGGTCGTACTGACTTTACAGCTGACGCCGAGTTTGTTTTTAGGGTGACATGTTGCTTGTGTGTTTCTCCTCCTTCACTCTTTCATATAGGCCTTTCAGCACTCTGAGGTACATCGGCGCTATTTTAGCTCTAAAAGCTTTTGCGGCGAAACTCAACACATTCAAAGGCAACATGCTTTCTGTTCAAGGTGCATGATGAATAAAAACATGGAGTGAAAAATTCATATTTATTGTTTCATGAAAAAACATGCTTTTGTACAGTTCAGGCATGAGATGTGACATTAAAAAGCTTTTATCACGACAGTATTCTCAAGTTTTTATCCCCGCGTTGAAAGTAAGCGCGGCTCTCGGAGGTTGAGTGCTTGAGCGGTGTCAGGCGGCGGTGTGGTCGACGAGGCAGAGCCCCTTCGCGATCATAAGCCCCCGCTGTACCATCTCACCGTCTGCTGGGCCTCGGTGACAATCCACAGCCGTCACACACTCTGAGCAGGTTCCTCAATGACACTCAACCATGGCAAGTCGCCTCTCAGGAGCCGGAGAGTGTACTCTGTGTCTCGCTGTCAAAATGGAATAGCAACAGAAAAAAAAAAAGTAAGAGAGAAACTGGCATCAAATTTTCCCCAGTGGCACAATATGATTAAGCAATTCAATGACCACTGGAGTTATTCTACTTATACACTGCACAGTCGAATACCTTGTTGTATTCTGTGGCCACCTCGGTGCTGGCAGTGAGGGGTACTTCACTCAGAGTGAAACTGCCTATGAATTTGAAAAAGGCCTGGCTAAAGCCTATCTTTGATTGTATTATATAGTGTAGGAAAGCAGGCCCCCATTGTTACAGCAAGCAATACAGCAAAAAGAAAGTCCATAGGCAGCACAATGACAGAAAGCAACACCAGTTAATCATGCTGAGAAAAATCAGATGAATGAAATTTTACATCAATACACTCTGTTAGGATATAATGTGTGGTTTGGATAAACAGTATGTACACAATTTGAGAGAGCCCAGTGATACGCAGGACAGCTGCGTTTCAGCTGTGTCACTTTTATTCTCTGGGATCATGATGAGATGGTGCTGCTTGATTACATCTTGGCAACACGAGTGTTGTCATATTAATCAACTTAGAAAAACAAATGTTTTTGACTTCTTCAACTGGACCCAAAATATGGCTTCATCATCGTCTAGATTCCTTAATTATGGAGTTTTATAAAGCACAAACTTCACAAAGGTAGTGCTATAATATGTGACTTAATGACAGCAAGCCGTCAGACGTGTTTTGGTATTCTGTCTCACCGAGAGTTACTATGGACAAGAAGACACCACTGTCATGTAGGACTGGGCAATACGGCCTTAAGGTCCCATATCGTAGAAAGTGAGATTTCCTATCTTTATTTATTATAAGCAGGTCTAGGTGCTACATAAACACTGAGAAAGTATCAAAACGCTGAATCCACAGAGATCTGGCCACAGCACATATTCAGAAACTGCGCCCTTGAATGAGTAGTCAGGACTTCCTTAAGGTTGTGATGTCACAACTGTACAGTTGCCTCCCTCTGCCATGCCGCCAGAACGGCTCTGCTTGGCAAAACCTTGGCAGAAATACGGTGGGTGGTGCCTGCTCAGGCGTGTGAGAGCTGACCAATTAGAGTAGAATGGGCTTTTTGGGAGGGGGGCCTTAAAGAGACAGGCCCTCAAAGGAAGCGATCAGACAGAAGGTGAGTGGAGGTGCTGCAGCAATGGACAGTATGAGAAACATAATGTGTTCTTTGAACAATAAAGCAGGTAAACATTTTCTAATAGACCCTCAAAACAAAAGTATGAACCTGAAAACTAACATATTACTGTTTAGGACCTTTAATATAAAATGACAATATTTTAAGTCTATATTGCAATACAAAACAAAAACGATCCCAATCCCAATATTTTTTATCTAATAGCTCAATGCTAAATATATATGTACAGCCACCAGCTGGCTAGCTTAGCATAAAGACCAGGAAACAAGAAGAAACAGCTAGCCTGGCCCTGTCCAAAGGTGTCAAAATCCACCTACCAGCTCCTCTAAAGCTCATTCATTAACTTGTTACATGTTATTTGTTAAAACCACTAAACAACTACAGTCCACAGGTACTTTTGGACAGTCAGACCAGCTGTTTCTCCTGTTGCCTGTTTGCCAAAAATGTCAATGTATATCAGTGTATGATAATGTGTGTAGGTGTTTAATATAATAATTTAGGTGAATGTTATACAGTATTTTATTTTATTTTTCTGTCTAATTGTTTTTTGAAGTTTGTTCCTCCATAATTCCTCTTTATCTTATTATCTGTTGTAATGATTATTTTATAAAGCTAAATAAGATATTATTTGCAAACAAATCAAATGATTAAAAAAAAGCAAGATTATGAAGCCAACGGATGTGAGAATTTTCAGAGAAGTTTAATCAGTCTCGGTCTCAAAGGGTGTCACACACTTTGCTTTATAAAACGATTAAATGAAAAGTAATATCTGCCAGCCTCAGTCTCGAGATGCAAGAGCAAGAAATGACAATAACTTAACAGAGAGTGAGACATTTTTTAAAGGCGTCAACATGAATACCTCATGTCACAACATGCATATGGTGAATGATGTGTATGCACCGTTCAAACTGCAATATGCTGTATTTTCATGAACATTAACTACATTTATGTGAAAAGCTTAAGCTGATATTACTCTGAGCACACCGTAACATAACAGCTCTCTGTCCTTGGCATTCATGGCCAGGAGAGCAAATATAAAGCAGATGGCCTGGCTACTTTGTCCTCACTGCCGCTAATCAGGTGCTAAATATCCATCAGTCTGTGCTAATACATCCCCCTACCTCTGTTTTACTCCCTCTGTCCTCTATTAAAAGGATAATTCTAGTTATTTCATAGCATACGTAGCCTCAATAATGTCTGGAGCAACACTCACCAATAGAAACTTAAAGACAAATTCCAATCCAGAGCTGATTTAAATATGTCTCCCACACTACCAGAGTCTGAATTAAAAAGCCACATCCTGTTATTAATTATCACTGGGTGGTTGTGATTAGAACGGGTCTCCACTGCTGACAAGTGTTTTTATACAGCAGTATCGAGCCCAGCATCAGAGAACCTGAGAAATCGCACATCTAACCACTTCATAGCCATGTTTGAATGTGCAGTAAGCCTGTGAAAATGGGACCCATGGCAGTGTAAGTGTTGTTTATGGTTTTGCTGTCTAAGTTCACGTTGGCCTCTAGAGCTGAGCTTTGTGCTGTAGTTAAAGCTCTGCAGTGACGTAGGAGATGCAATTAAACAGCTGAATACTTGTTTCCTTTACAGTCCTGCAACACTTGTTGTCCTGAAATTAGAAACATGGATGCAGTTAAGGGGATTGAGATGCTCCTATCACTTGCTTCCCTTCCCCACATCGTAGTCCTCCATCAGTTTCTGCAGGTGTTAACAGCCCTGTACTTTCTTTTGATGCGTTAGAGTTTGTATTTAAACACAGTTGTACTTTTCAGACTCTGAGCAGTGAAGTCACTTAATTTTTAGGGGAAAACATGCAGACACTGAATGCACATGAGCCAAACACATTTGTTAGAAGATGAAATCATTTGAAGGTTAATTTATTTATCATTCTACAACACAACTTTGTCCAATGACATACAAGTTGTCGTCCCTTTATGCAAGTCTCAAAACAAAAATATTCATTATTTATGAGTGTGGAGGATGACGGAGAGTCTCACAGCCTGAGGAATGAAGCTGCTCTGCAGTCTGGTGGTACGGCAGCGGATACTTCTGTATCGCTTGCCAGACAGCAGCAGGGTGAACAGACTGTGGCTGGGATATGTGTCGTCTTTTGCGTCTGCATACAGTATATACTGGTATTCTGCTTGCAAAATCAGTACTTCATACCAGTAATCTAGGTTATTATGAGCATTTGTAAAAAAAAATTCCTTTTTATCAGCAGATAAAGACATTTTTTGCAATGAAGCACAAAGTCATATTGGAGGCAGGATATTTTACAGTGAAAAGTGACAAACTGGCAACAGACAACAGGAAACGGTGTTTCCAAGTGACATTATTGTTAGCACACGTATTGCAAAGACAGCTGGATCGTGCCTGTTTTCCTCAGAGTCGCAAATAAAAACACGAGTTTACATTGTATAGTGATGGCAAGGTTTATAGGGAACCAATGTAAACAACATTTACTTCATTATGATACACTGAAGCAGAAAATGTGTCTGTGCCAGTTTAACAATAAGCTCAAAATGTTTTTGTTGTTCTCCCTGAGTTTTTTCTCCGTATTGTCAGTCACAAAGGTCTAAAGTGGAAAAAGCTTATGATTAAAGGAAAACTCTTACTGATGAATCAAGAATGTAGTTTCCTTTGATAATCAGGCCTACAGTTAACACAGATCTTTGATTTTAAACAAGTTGGTGCATCGAACATAAATCTTATTTAAACTTGGAAGGAAATAGTTTATTATGCTGGAGTTGTGTCTGGTATTTGTCTCTGTATAAAACTGGCGATCACTTGCTGCATCCAGTCACTATCTGGGCGTTTTCTGTCAAGTAGAACACTTGCACACATGCGTTCTGTACCTGGATAACTTCAGCTCACATCGCCAAGACACACGTCGACATGTTTGTCACATTGCACTGCAGCGTTGGTGGTGAACGCGTCCTGGCGACATATAATTATGTTAGACTTTTTATGTAAGCTCTGGAGTTATCTCTAATGTTTACGGATAAAAGGAGATGACACTTAACACGGCGTCTATTTTTGTGTTGCTCTTTGCTCGGAGATCAGACGCGGGAAGTGACAGGAATCTGGTTTTAAGTGCTGTGGAGAAACAATGCAGCCTCTCATTTAGTGGCTCAGTGGCTTTCAATCAGAGGCTCGCAGGAAGACATGGAGAAAAAGATAGAGACAGGAGAGTGAGAGAGAGAGAGACAGAGAGAGAGAGTCAATGATTTCCCCCAGCGCCTGTTTCAATAGTGTCTCCTGTCGCTCATCTGACCCATTCGTTATGCTGAGCCATGGGGAAATCTGATTGGGCTCATTACCCTCTCCTCAGGACTGATACAGGAAGTGCAAGGAGAGAGAGAGAAAGAGAGAGAGAGATTGAGAGCCTCTTCTCCAGCTCATTGTGAATGGACACCAACACCAGGGTTGTCACTATCAGGAGTGTATGGCCATCTGCCAAGGCTCTCCCTATCTAACCTGGCTCTCCTCCGCCTTCCCCCGCCTTTGTGCGGTGGAAACAAATGAGCGTCGTCTCCTCTCACCGTGTCCTGGTGCAGTGGGGGGATGGACGTAGCGGGCCGAGACTATTGGCATGCATTGTCTCATCCGCTCGGCCGGCTGGTGAATAAGAAGGGATGGATGACAGATAGCGTGAAGGGCATGTAAGGTAACGATGTCCACATCAGCGGCCGGTGATTGGTGGTACATTTGATGAACTTTGCACCTGGCCAGACAAGTGAGGCTTTAACAGAGAAGATTGTAGATTCACCATAACAGCCCAAATGGAGTTCTGACATCATGCGAGGTCACTGGGAGGATCTCGCTGTGCACAGTTTAGGTGAGAAATATGGGAAACACAAAGCTGGCCTCCCTGCAGACAGTTTAACTTAATAACACACACACAAAGAAGAAATGCAGGATGAGCATTCGCATGATTTCTGTGTGAAGTAGCTTTCAGGTGGTCTGACAGCCTGGCTGCCATATGGACCTCCTCAGCAGCATTACAGTGGCTCTGTGAGCAGAAGACTGTGTTTAGGAAAGACAGAAAAAGACTACCTGTGTAAAGCAATTTGACAAATGTGACAGATTACCCTGATTCCTAAAATCATCTCTAAATGACTCTGGTTCTTTCAGGTAGACTACAACAACAAAAGACAAGACGAGCAATAAAATATGTTGATAATTTATTTTGAGTATTCGTAGATAGCCGGTTTAAAGTGTTGGATTTAATGTACTCACAGGTTGTAATACATCTCCTTATGTGTTCTCTAATTTCTCAATTTCTGTAGCTCCATTTTTTTTTTCAGTAACACTTTATTATACAGGTCCTTACATTTCCTTATAAATGTACTTTAAGTTTCCTGAAAACAACGGTATGATTTGGTACTGATAGGGAAAATGGAAGTGGTTCTCAATTGGTACATTACCATGTAATTAATTGTAATGAACTGCGAGTGTAACCTACAGAGACTTCTCGTCAGTGCACAGTAGGTCAGCTTTAGATGCCATTGATATGCCTCTCTGGGGAGCCTACAGTACGTTTAAACATTATTAAATTAATTCTCTGCCAAACCTCCATATTTAAGAGCCAGCTCTATGGTATAGAGATTCACCAACACTAACTTTGAACTTTTATATCAATCAGTGGCTTTCACAATATCCCAATAATATCTGAGGTTGATTTAATTTTTTGTGTTTGTCAAGCACTTTAAACATGAGCACTTCGCAGCTTCTTGTTGTGTGTTGTGATTTATTCCCGTTTACAATCATTTACATGATGTATTGAGGAATTAGATTTAGAGAATAAGTTCACCCAAAGCCTGTGTGGCAGCATTCTCCAAAACAATGGAAGTAGATGGGGACTTGCTTTAAAACGTTTAAAAAAAGAAAAAAAACATAGACATAAAATGACTCCTTATAGTTTGGCAAATGCAAAATACAAAATTGGCTTGAAAATATGTTATTGACACCTTTTTATTAAGCTTAAATCCTCACTGTAGCTGCTAAGCTAAAAGCATTAGCGCGCACTTCGTTTGAAGTGGGTGCACGAGCTCGACCGTGTGTCGAGGATCTATATAACGTCTTGTCGAATCAATTTGGGATCTCAGGACTTCTGGAGAGTCGGATTACACCAGAAAAACTGCACGGAGCCTTTTTATATACTTATTTCTGTTTGTTTTTTTTAAAAACAACTCCCCAATCTTCTTCAGTTAGTTGGGAGAATGCTGCAACACCACGCTTTCTAGGAAATTTCTATTTTACCTATAATTACAACCAAATTAAACAATTATTTCCAGAAAACTTCCTTATTAAATCAAGTCCTCATTACCAAAATGTCACGGACATCGGTTAGGACTGTTTATACGCACAACTATCTGGACTAACCTTTAGAATTTATTACCAGAACGATCTTTTCTTGGACCGCATGAACCCTCTGCCATATTTTAATTTACACAGCTGAAAATATGCTGCATCTCTGTGGGCAAATCAATCACACTACATTCTGTAAAACACAAACAAAAACTGCCCGTGACGTTCTACACCGATCCCTCATAAATCAGGCTGAAGTGTGTTTTTTCTGCCGGCACTTCATAAACCTATCAAAAAACGATAAGAGGTGGCATTTGGAGGATGACCTCTAAACTGCACTGCTTACCACTGCGCAGTTGATTCAGCATCAGAGTTTCTGAAAACATGATGATATTTTCCACTCAATAGCTACTTCCTGAGACATTTGAAATGAAATGCGGCCCATTGAAAGAGAGAAGAATTGTTTTTGAGGGCTACTTTGAAATTATAAAGACCTGAAGAGCGCTTTACAGAAAAGCTCTATTCTGACTGTGAACTTTGTCATCAAAATAAAAATCCTCTGAATACAGAATAAAAGGGTCTATTCAGGCTTTTGTACAGCCCAACGCAGCAGCAAGCACTGAGGATAGAGCGAAGAATTAGTTTCCTCTTTGCAGGGATTAATGGAGCAAGAATAGAAAGTAAAATTACAATTACCTGTGAGCAAATGTATCGTAGAGTGATGTCAATTTCACTGTGTGGCATTTCTCAAAGGGAAAATGATGATAATATTAATATATGATAGATCTAAAAACAAACTGCATTAACATGTCACCAAACAGGCTGGTGAGACAACATAACTCCAGCTCTGAGGTGTGAAGCGCACCGAGGACTGAAGCTGCCAAAATCAAAACTAAATGAGGAATATACTATATGTACAATACTGAGACTAACAGGCATGCATAATATATCTGTGCACTCTGATGTTGATCAGCCAATAGGTGACTACAGCCTCATTTGCATGATGAAGGAAACGGATAAAGAAACGTTTAAGGACAATACGGATGTAAAAACGTTTGGGGAAAAATAATACAGAAATGAATGCAGAAATAAATGTGTGAATACATTTGTACATTTAAAAATTAATTAACTAAAACAATGGAAACTTAAATGGGAAAGTACATACATAGATTTTTATTACAAAGGTAAATAAATACAGAGGTGAATTAAAGCAGAAAAAAAAAATGTCACATTTTTTAAAATTAATTACTACCTGTGTTTATTTTGGGGGCATTTAATGGCATATTAATTTACTCATCAAGCCATTTAATTCTTTATTTTTGATTTTGGCATTTTCTGTCCTCCATACAGTCCAAACTTTAAAAAAAAATTGCATTTATGCATTTCTACAGACAGACATTTGCAGCCTATGTATACAGCTGATGAGCAATTATTAATAAACCACCACCTCTCTCACTGTAGACTTCTAGAATAAACTCAAAAATAAAACAAAACTCAGACAATTAAACAAAAATGGCCAACAGTTGATAAAAAGAGCTATGGACACTCCGTGGGTGCAACCACCAAGGATACACAAGAGGAAGTTTTTACACACAAAAACTGACACACACACGATAACACCACGGGTTGCTATAGGCAATGCAGCGGTTTGTCAATCAGTGAGTTTGTTCTTGTTCTCACCTGCCTGCTGAACAACACTCAGTCCTGTGTACTGCGAAGTCCTCAACAATCTACTTTAGGCTCAACTTCCATGCTCGTTAATTCTCACAGCATGAGTCGGTCCACTCGGCCTCTCTGCCCCACCGCGCTCCTTAAAGGTTTGAGCTGAACGAGACACAATCATAACTGTGACAATGATTTAACAGTCGAAAAGAAGAAAACAACATAAGGGCCTCGCACCTGACAGAAGGCAGGAGTTCTTCGTTAAATGTAAAAGTCACTGCCAGAGGGTCCACCGTGAACATCTCTGTCAGACGCAGAATGCAAATGTCAGTCGCACAAAACTGCAGGCGTGTCTGCTTCTCTGCTGATCTAACACTCGTCTTGTGGTTCGTTCCTACACAGTTTATCACGTGACCTTTCTGTACTCTGTGAAATATATTTGTGAAAAATAATATAAAGTAATACAACTGATTAAAGAAAAAGAAACAACTTAAATATCTGAACAACTTTTGAAGGGATTGCCATTACATTTTGAATTGTAAAATCTTTGATCCCTTAAATTTTCATCTAGCACCATCATCAGGTGAACATTTCAATTTGCATTCACACCTGGCTGAGATCATTTGAATGCAGGCTGAACCACTTCCTAATTTACACCTTTACCATATTAACTTGTGTTATTTCCTCATCCAGATACAGATCATGTGTTAATGCCAGGTGTAAATGGGGCCTCGGTCTTGTCTAACTCCTGGAACTCTTAACAAACAGCACATTTGTTCAAATAAGCACTGATTAAAAAGAGAGTTGCATGTTGCAGGTTGAGAAGGCAATTGGTAACATTTGGGCCCACTAAACACACTCACAGCGTATTCACAAAACTATCTTCATCACAGCGATAAACCATCCCTGGTCATATTTGGCAACCAGATGTAAAAACCTGCTTCCTATTATGTTGGAGAAGGGAAAGATAAAATGGCTCTGGTAGCTCTCACATGGGTGATCTGGGTTTCCTTTGCTTCTGTACATCGTTCCTCAGATCTTCATTCACAGAAGACAGCAGTGAAGGAGATCAATAGAATATCTGTAAACATGTTGATGTGAGTGTCAGATAATTCTCCAAGGAGAGGAGATTTGCTCATGCTGTAGCAGCCTTTTGATTTTTTTAAAGCTCACGGCCTATTGTACACTCCTCGTCATCTGTTTACACCAAACTTTGGTGTCTCATCGCCCAGTGGGCCCTTTTGACTTGGCAGAAGCTGTAGAGTGGGTGGTTTTTAGACCCTTTGGCGAAAAACAAGATTATCAAATATACATTACAGGCGTTTCAGGCCACAGTGTGATAGCTCGGCCTCCTGTGTGTTAATCGCCTGTAATTTCAGGCTTGATGTGAACATTTGTCGTTAGCGCTACAGTGGAACTGGATACATTTTGTGTACAAATGCGACAATGAGCTGAGATACTCTGTCCAGGCCAATAGCCCCTTAAACACCTCTAATTTTGCCACTTTTGAAAACATACCAGACAGCCATGGTTTGTACTGTAAGTAGGGCTTTAGGGGCTTAAAAAACAATATAGACTGATTTGAAAATGGTCTGGATAATGACCGTGTTGGCCAAGGGAGTCATTTAGGGCCAAATTGCTGCTTGTATTGGGCTTTAGTCCGTAATTAGGTCAGAATGCAAATGCCTGTATTGTGATGTTGGCCCACGAGGACCAGCACAGCTCCAGTCTCGGTGTTTAGAGTGTATCCATGTGTGTCAGAGTGACTCATTGAGCCCCTCTCGTGCTGTTGAGCTGCGAGGAGCGAGAAAGCACCGGGGGCCGAGCTCATTCACAACCTTGCCCTCTTATCAAAACATGTTTATTGCACTGTAATGTGGCGCCCCGTTTATGCAGCATTTAGCTCCATGAGATTGTTGCTGCTGCGGGGCGTGAACGCTGCTCCACGACCGTGGCGGTGAGAGCCTGACCTCGGGCTCACCCTCTAACCTTCGGCACTCCTACATAAACTCATTCCACCTCATTTTCTTCCTCTTACTTTTTTCCCCACTTCATCACCTCCCCCTACTCCTGTCCACCCCCGAATCCTCCCTCCTGCTGCCTCTCCCTTACCTTTCTCTTTTATTGATCATTAGCTGATGTTGGGAGGAGACAGGGGGTGTAATTAAGGAGCCAGACGGGTCTGTCAATTCTGCTCAGCATTTCATGGAGTGCACCAGACCAAGAGATGGTCCTAATAGGGCTTCATACTGTAAACAACACGCACACCTGGACAGCAGCAGGCCCCAGGGAGACACAGGAGAAAGCCAGTGTCGACAAGTTAGTGCTGATAAAGAAAGGAAGTTTATCACTAGAAGGGGTGTGTGTGTGTGTGTGTGTGTGTGTGTGTGTGTGTGTGTGTGTGTGTGTGTGTGTGTGTGTGTGTGCATTTACTGCGCCATAACTAATTGATGTTTAAAGATCTAATATGTAACATTTCTGTATTATAAAAACAACTGGGCCTTTGCTGTATATTTGATTGAGTTGTGTACTTACCTTGTGCGTTTCATTTCGTCGCCTGTCGCTATAACTTCTGGGAGAGAGTCAGAGAGGGAGGAAGGAAGATACAATACAACATAACGTCAATAAACCTCATAACATGACCTCGTTTGTGAACATTTCTGATTGAGTCATGTTGATAGATTTTCATCAGCAACAGTGGTTGTTTAACACTGAAGACTCCCCATGATGCATCACTACTTAACGTCTTCTGTTTTGTTTTGACTGAGAGCCCCCTAGTGGCAGAAATTGCATGCTGTGCACTTAAATGACATATTTATTTATTTATTTACTAACTGAATTTTTGACAACCAAATAAATCTCCAATCACAGCTCAGGGGTGGGAACATGGGCAGAGCTTAGTGTTTCAGACACAGCGACAAACAATTGTTCTTTTTTCATTATGACACATGAAATTTATTTTTAAATAGTAAAATACATATAACAAAGGGCCCCATACAATATCCTCTCATTCAAGGTTCATTTTTATACAGCATGTAAGATATGATTGAAGAGGAGTTTAAATATAAAGTGAATAATTTAGCATATTCCATCTTATATGCTAAATATATCATATCCCAATTACTTATGCAGCCAATTACAGTAGATACTAGAAAAAAAATCTGTTTCTTACCTTCTTAACAGTGTAACATCACCTGTCTGTGTGACTGTTACGGCACCATTTTGCATTAGAAAGACGTTATTTAGACTGACAGAAATAAAGAGTGAATGAATGAACATAAAGTCACAGTTCAGCGCTGCTCTGATAACACATCCATGGCCATCTTTTTGGTATCATTTCTGAAACTTTTCTACAAACTGAGCCATATTATGCAGTTGTTGGGGAGTTGAGTGTTTGGTTCTCAAGCTTTCTCACGTCAGCAATCTTTAGACAGACACAATTAGACCACGGACTCCCATGATTTTGTCTTTTAGATGTTTTATGGGACCCCACTTTAAGAAGCACAAATTATTCATATGATCAAATCTCACAAGCACGCACCTCCACATGAACAGACGACATCCATCATGAAATGAGCAATTCCCGAAAAGTTTGTCCAGTTAAATGAGTTTTCGGACTCAAACACACAAATCTAACAGAATTAAGTGTTAGAATAAGAATACGAAAATGTCCTTGGTTTAGGCCCGGTGTGTATTTCATTAAATGTGTGTGTGTGTGTGTTGTGTACGTTCATGTGTAAGTGTGTGTTTGCTCCCTGATGTGGGCGTGTATACACCGTAGTCCATGCAGGGGTGACAGAGACGTGGCCTTGTGTGCATACCCCCGCTCACTTATGCTCCGTCTCTGTCCCCGTGTTGGGCCGACTCTGATCTGCGGCTTCAATCGATAAAACTATCAAACCGTCTCCGCCCCTGCCCTCTTGTTGACTCTGCGTGTCTCTTGTCTCTCCTCCAGAGAAAGTCAGTATGCTGTCAGCATTGATCGCTCCTTTCAAGTACATAAGCCCTGGGACCAGCAGCACAGAGGACGAGGACAGTTTAAGTAAGCTGCTGCATCTTTTCTATCTGTCTATCTGTCAACACGCCGCACTAACTCCCTCAGTGGCAGACCTAATATGGAAATGATCTCTCTGTCACCCACATAATTAATTATTTTGGAAATGGGCTATTTGATTACGCACGGGTGTCAGCTTGTGTGTTAAAATCTGTATTATCTTATAAAAGTGAGCTATTGAATATTAAATCTGAGCGTTTGGTGATAAATAAGTCATTAGATAGTGTCTGCAGGCGTGCATGTACCTATCATCTCAAGCTACAATCTGCTTCAGCCCACCAGTGAATGTCAGCACTTGATCCCAGACTCCCACTCCACCATTAACATTCTTGTGGCGAGATCTGAACACCCTATTTTTGTTCATTTCCCATCAGAAATGCAATACGCCACCACTTCCCCGTAACTAGGTTTGAAGAGCGTATCACAGCTGTTCAGACTTTGCTCTCACAGAGGATAGAAGTGTGAAATAAAGCGGGCTACAGACATTTCATCCTTTCTTGGAATGTCTGCCACTCGATGTGATCCCCACCCCCATTACAAATAGGATTGATGCTTTGCATTGGCCACAGGGACCGATGTTTCCCCACTTACGACACAGATTCAGAACCAATTTGGAGGCAGATTACAGGATGATTTGGCAGATAACATCGCCATTTTTAGGGGATTTGTGTTTGGATTTTAAAACACTTAAATATGATAGAGCCCTGTGGTATGAAGTGGGCTCGGCTCAGGGAGATGATTGTGGATTTGTTCATTACCATTTCATTGTGTATCAAGTGGCTCAATCTGCCTTGGGAGATTTTCCATTTGGTTCAGCCAGGATAAATGTGAGCGCTGCACAGTAATGACTGCTTTTTTGCTCTTGTGTTCGGAGTATTTTTTATTACTTTAAGTCAAACTGTTTCTCTTTTTGCTGTTTTAACTGCAGGTACCAGCAGTGCAGAGGTAAAGGAGAACCGTAATATTGGTAACTTAGAGGATCGCTCCATAGGACCTGCAGAGTGCCAGTCGCTTTTCTGCTCCGATTCTGCAAGAAGTGGGAGCTCCGGCCTCAAAAGGAAACGGCCGCTAGAGGAAGACAACAACGGGCACTTGTGTCAACTTCGCCTGATCTATAAGAAACTGTCCTGGTCGGAGGCACCGAAGAATGCCTTGGTGCAGCTCAATGAGCTCCGGCCGGGCCTGCAGTACCGCATGGTGTCACAGACAGGCCCGGTCCATGCTCCGGTCTTCTCCATCGCTGTGGAGGTGAACGGGCTGACCTTCGAGGGCACGGGCCCCACAAAGAAGAAAGCTAAGATGAGGGCTGCTGAGCTCGCCCTCAAGTCCTTCGTCCAGTTCCCTAACGCTCCTCAGGCCCACCTGGCCATGGGAAACATCTCCAACCCTTCGGCTGACTTCACCTCAGATCAGGCAGACTTCCCTGACACGCTCTTCAAGGAATTCGAGACTTCGTCGTGCTCCGATGGCCTCTCGCTCTGCACCTCAGCAGCAGAGAGTGAGTTATTATCGAGTGAGCTACTGAGACATGGACGGTTGCTTCGCCATACCTTGGACCTGATGGTGCAGGCTCAGCAGAGGCTGGGTGGGATTGTTCCAGAGCCAGAGGCCCCCAAGAGCCCCGTAGCCTTGCTCAATGAGCTCCGGCCGGGCCTGCGATATGCCTGCCTTTCTGAACGAGCCGAAGGCCGACGGCTGCGTAGCTTTGTGATGGCGGTGCGCGTGGACGGACGGATATTCGAGGGCTGCGGTCGCAGCAAGAAGCTGGCCAAGAACCAGGCGGCCCAGTGTGCTCTTCAGGCCCTCTTCAACATCAGGACAGGCCCTGAGGGGAGGACAGGCCTCAAAGCCAGCAGGAAGAGCTGTCCTCATTTACCCCAGGTGAGTACAGACACATCCCCACGGCTGTCTTCCGCTAAGCTTCTTTGGCAGCCACTCCACTTCCTACAGGGGCCTGTAATGACCAAAACAGCAGGCGTGCAGCGAAAAGCCAAACACCTTCCAACAAGTAATTAAGGAGGAAAGGAGATACAAGCTAAAAAGAGCAGGGATGAAAGGAGAAATGGTGTCAGCGCTGATAAAGATACGTGTAAGCAAGCTGGAATTTACCTTGTGTCAAAAAATAGAGAAAATGCAAATCATGAATTTGTGTGTTTGCGGGTGCATTTGCGTGTTCTGCAAAGCCTGTGCCTTCAGTAAACAAAATCTGTTTGTTGGTCTATTTAAATAGAAAAGCATGTAAATGAAGCTAATTATTGTCCTTGTGCATCTGACACAAGAGAAATCTGCATCATAACCCAAATGAGGTTTTTTTCCAAGTATTATGTGTTTGTAGAGCTGTAATTGGGAGAGTTTTGTAATTTTGCAAGATCTCCTGTTTCCTCATGTGTGGCATCACTGTGTCTACAAACATTAATTCAATCTGCTGCCCAAAGGAGATAGAAAAGCAAAGAGCAAATCGACAAACAAACCACCGAGCCCAATCCCATGCTCATTTACCCAAATATGTAAATGGCAATCAGAGCGAGGAAACTAGTTTTTTAGAAACTTGAGGAAATTGGAGAGCCTAAAGACATAGTGGCTGTATTGGCTGGCACTTGTTGACAGCCATTTAAAACTTCATTTCCGCAGAAGAATATCGAAAAGTAAGACTGCCCTGAGTAGATAGTCACACTGTTTTTAGTTGTTTATTATCGTCTGCGTAGAGAAAAACCTTATAAACAAGCCGTCTGGGTCAAACATGTCGGCAGCTGAATGTGAAACTTTAGATTCTTCCCCCTACTGTCCTAATAATCCACAGAAAAATGTGCAAAGCGGCACACTCTTCAAGTCTGGAATCGGAAAAATTAAGCCGCACACATCCAAAGCGTCCTTTCCCTAAAGTCTTTCCTTGAAGCCTTCTGTCGACACACGCGCCACCATATTGTGCTCCCGTGCGTCCTGTAGGGTATGTGTCGTATTAACATTCTTTTCGAGCCTTGAAGAAAATAAACTGGCGAGAGTGTCCTTCCCCAGAGCACGACATCAACCCAACAAACCTGCACATGTTTGCCTCGGAGAAACTTTTTCTTTTTCTCCCTGCTGCCACGGTGTCTAAAAGGATTTTAAGAGGATTTGCCGCACCCGTTTAGTTCCAGAAAGCACTCGCTTGTGGAATTTCTTGAAAGTCAGCCGTGCTGTCTGCCAGGCTCGAGAGGCATTTTATTTTCATTGGTGAGGCACAAAAGCGCACATACGCTATGTATGCATGTGGGAATAAACATGTGACTGTGTGTTGCAAGTCTTTGCTGTTGCGTAATGTTAATACAAAACCCTCCAGCTCAGATTCTTCTCTCTCTCCATGTTCACATGTGAGTTGATCTTCTTGCCAAGCATTGATTGCTTGGGCAGTGGTTGACTACACTGCAGATGTGACGGGTAATGTGGGGGTGGTTGCCAGCTGTAGCCTCGGGGTAATGCAAACGTTGTGGTGGTACGCCAAATTGTGTGTACCGCATCGGTCTGTTTTCTCTCATCCCAGAATTCCCTCTGGCTGTACCTGTTGCAGGATAATGCTTTGTTGAGAAGATTTTAATGGTCGCATAGCATAAATAGCATACACTACTTATCACACTATTCTTTGAGAAATTTATATTTTTAATTGGTTTCTTTTAAGTTTCATGCATGTAGGATGCTACTTCCTATAATGAAGAAGAAAACGTTATATCTCCAATGTCAACTAGTGCTGCAGGTTTTTTTAGGCTAACCCGGATGTTGGCATCGCCCTGGTTCCCTCCACTAAAAGCTTATGGGATTTTTTTCCATTGGATTTGGGATTATTGCAGAAAAAGAGCTCTATGGGAAACACAAGTTTACACGTTTTGTTCTGCAAGATAATCTGCACAGATGAACACCACTTTTATGATTTTGGGGACGTAAATGAAACCGCCACGAGTGAAAAGCTAATGTTGTGGCTATGACCAAACCACACTGTGTTTACATGATTTCAACGTCACCACCACTAAGATACTACACGGACTTTACTATGAATCCTCAAGTTAGAGTCAGAACAGTTTGCAACTAAATTTCACCAGTGAGCTCGGATGGAGATGAGCCTCTGTGTTTCGACGTGATGGCGTTTAAGATCTCTGACAACTTCTGTGAAC
Organism: Pagrus major; assembly: GCF_040436345.1. NCBI lineage: Eukaryota > Metazoa > Chordata > Actinopteri > Spariformes > Sparidae > Pagrus > Pagrus major. Next base: position 9,968,446 of record NC_133233.1, read on the forward strand.
TTGTTTAGCATTCCAGTCATTACCCTGATGACTGGCCGCATATTAGGTGTGAGAAGTTCCACGAGTCATTTCTCCCACAAAACATCTCAGATGGTTTCATAAAATAATCATTTAGAAGGCCTTAATAAGTAAAAATATTTTGTAGTTAGTTTAGTAGTTTAGTAGTTTTTCACAAAAAAAGAAAATCTATTTTTAACTTGATTAGCACAATATTTACTTTTTGCCCTGTCTGACTTGTTTTTAACAGAATAAATCCCAGCAGTCATCCGAGCACTGATTCTAATGTCACCACTGTTTTTGTAGATACAGTTAACACTAGCCTGATGTCAAAGATACAGCACACTGGAAAATAGTCCTAACCATGAGGATACCCTGTATTTACGTTCCTCCTGGCAAAGTACTCAATGGATCATCTTAACCATTCGGGATTGGAGGGCTTTCATTAACGACCTCTGGATTGATTGTTTTACTTTTAATATAGACCTACAGGGTACACCACTGGCTGATTTCTGACAGGGTCAGAGGTGTAGCACAGGGTTATGACAACACTGCTGCTTCCTCCTTGGAAAAAGAAGTGGGGATGCAGAGAAGAAGAAATGGATTCAACACTTGAATATATTGATGGTGGACAATGAAAGTGTGTGTGTGGGGGGGGGGACATTGCATTAACTCAACAGAGTGGAACATAATCATGAGGAACTGCATTAGTCTCTCAAACTGGATGTCTGGGAGCTGCAGGATCCTTCCACCCGATGAAATATTTAAACTCACCAGAACTGCATGGTGCTGTATCCTTCTTCAAATACATACTGAGGAGTAATACAGCGAAGGTGACAAGACAAGCATACTACTGCAAATCCACACATGCAATAGACTCTTTCCTGCATTAATATAGCCTATACTGTCCTATACCCCACCTACGCTCATGTCTGTGGGAATTGACTTGAACAATCAAACCAGAAATGAGGCACTGGGCTGCAGTCTGCCTGACATTAAGGATATATTTGTCTTCCAGCATGGACTTTAATTTCTTATTCCTCCATTTAACCTTTATTTATCCAGGGAATCAAACGAGAATGCATTCTGCATAGATATTTTGCCTTATATCGACTTCTCTCTGTTTATTCTTAGCTGAGAGATGCCCAAAACTACATTCATCAACAAGTAGCAGCGCTCTTAAAGCTATTGGGAGTAAACTGGCTCGCTCAGCAGTGGATGGTGGGCGTACAAAGCTGTCTGGTCTGTGGTTAGGTTTGTGCGACAAAAGCACTTAAACTCTGTGTAACGATTTGTAGCTACTTACATGCAATTATTCACTTTTTTTATTGACCCTATGCGAAAAACGAGACCATCCCCGTCTCTCTCAGTTGCCTACACAAGACTGTAGACGATTTGTTTGAGTTGTTAAATGCTGCTGGACTTGAGTAAAGGACTAGTTCAATGTTCTTGAGTGCCTTGTCTCAGTGCCTCTCTCTGCTCTGTTAACAGAGAGCAACCATAGCTAATGTTAGTTTAGAAATGGAGTCCGCTAATATAAACTAATGACCGGCTTCCAGCACAACAAAGAAGTTCCACAGAGCTCCTTTAAGGCTAGTGCTTAAACCAAACTATAGCAAAATGTTAACAAAGCTGCTATGAGTGGATAAAGTATTGCAAGGTAGGGTATTTTGGCAGGAAAAAAATGAAATGTTGTTGCAATTTCCTCATTATGTTAATTTAAAATGTAATTGGGAACCATAATGTTTCTTGTAAAGTGTATTTGCTGCTGCAAAGAAGTCAAATGTAGTGTAAAGTAATTTCTAGAGTTCATCTCTTTTTTATATAATTAGTCTTGTATATAATACATCAAATCAGCACGCCCACACACCTCAAAGACTGAATAGGTTGATGACTCCCCAATGACAGCGACAAGCATACCAGGCGTACAAGCATAGTGGACCTTTGTCATTACCTTGACAGTTGGTTGATGTTGTGAAATACTTACATACAAATCTACTTGGTTAGATTTGGCAAAAGATCATGGTTTGGGTTAATAATAAGTATGTTATGTATGTAAATGTTACGTTATGTACATGATGTAAGTTAAGCACGTTACACAAGTGGTATCCTGAAGTCTTGGATTTGTTTGAGCCATCCATCCACCCCAAAATGACATAAATGACCATTCCCTCCCTCACATATGACTGTTGGAGAGTACCAGAGACAGGCACACTAACCAAAACCGGACTGGACCTTCGTCCATGTGGTTAACGTCATGAAACGGTTTTAGTTCGGTTAGGTTTTATTCACGAAAACTACTTGGTGTAGAAAAAGATCATGCTTTGTTTCTAAATTAGTAAGATTAAGTAAGCTACATTACTAACTTAAAGATACATTACGTATATGATGTCGCTAAAATAGAAGAACTCAGCTGACTTCCTCCTTAGCCCCTGTCATAATTACTACCATCACTAGAGGCCGCTGTCTAACAATTAACATAAATATGGGTCGTACTTAGCTGCAGCAAAAATGACTCCCACTGCTGTTGTTCTTGTGAGGACGTGCTGTATCAAATAAAATATGAAATGCCTCAGCAACAATAAAACGTAAAATACTCTTTATAGTGTCTGTGCAGTCTCTAACCTCAAGGTTATGTTTACCTCTAATGATAACTTTCAGTCTTCATTATTAATCAGTCAGTAAGAGGCTGTCCTTTAATCCAACTCACAGCACTCTAGTTACCGGAAAATGTCTTTGCCCTGCTAAAGCCTGCACAGTGAAGTGAGAAAGTGCCGGAGTAATCCTGACACCCATTTCACCAAGTGGAATGATTACCCCACTGTTCAGGCCTTGATTGGCCACTTAATCTCCCCTCGCCGTCACAATGCACTGTGGTGATGCCAAGTCAACTAAGCTCTGAGACTTGTGTGCAGCCGTGGGAAGTCACAGCGTCAGCAGGTCCACGTGGAAGGACAGTGCAGAGGTCAGTGGTCAGGACGCCACGCTCTGCCACCTTGGATTAAAGTCCATTTGAATAGGGAAATGTGCTTAGTGGCAGAGCAGAATGAAAATTAGGGTTAATGGAGGAGGGGTTGAAGAGAGACGGATAAAAAAAAAAGCTTCAGCATGTTTGTCGTTTGGTTATTACAAACCGAATATTTTAATTTTTCATCATATCAGCTGAGATGAAAGCCGACTGTATATTGTCCTTCAGTTTATTGTGGCTCAAAATGATTTGATTTAGTTGTATCTAAATGCGAGCCGTCGAAGATAGAGAAGGATATAGACTGGTCAAGTGGAGTAATTTCCCTGCCTCCACCGCGGCAAATTGAATATGATTTCAGACACGCAAAGGTGACCCCTGTCAGCCGCTGAGCCTCTCGCAGATTGTTTTCTTTGTCTAATCTCTCCCACTTCTAATCTGTCTCAATATAAACAGCTGTGACAGGCTGATCATTAATTAATATTGCCACAACAAATTAGCGACAGCGATCGCCCAGCCAAGCACCCTGTCTAAGATAGAAATCCACCAAGTCAGAGAGGGAGAGGGAGAGGGAGAGGTGTGAACAACACATTAGAGAGGAGTTGATTAACAGCTTCGGAGACCTTGCAGATAGTGTTACAGCCTCAGCATGTGGACAGTGACAGCGACAGATACACACATAGTGACAGCTACAGCAGCAGACTGTACTCGCAGGATCAACTGTGATAATCACCGTAAGTGGTGCAGTGCAAATAGAGTGATAAAACATCTGCATCCATCACTGTCCACGGAGGCAGTCCGACGAAACGCCTCATGCGGCTGAGTGTTTCTCCAGGGAGGCTGAAAAAATATAGAAAGATTCAAATGTCACAAGTGTATTATTTCACTGATTGGATCACAGTATATATTATAGCAATAGCAATTCCTTGGCTGATCAGAATGACACGTACACTATTTTTAACAAACTAGAATGATCTTTTAAAGAACAACAGTTCGTCTTGTTGTATTTGAAATGACTCCCGATCTGTAAGTGAGAGTGCGAAGGGAATTCCTTATATGCATTCATGAAGTGTCTCATTACAATTTGTCACTTAGCGTACAATAATAGTTTGAGCCAAAAAGCCACTGTTTGCACCTGGACTGTCAGTCTGCCCTTTAGGCAGCCACTTACCTCATCATGTGGTATTTAAAGAGAAAGCAGCGCAGGAGAGTGGAGATTTGTGTGTGAAATTACCGAACGATAATGTTTCCCCGTCTGAACGGGAGCAGCCTGTACATTGAAAGGTTAGAATCATCCTCATCTGTCTCATATGTATGCAAAATATGACCTATGAGGCTGCAGGCTGTTGGATCTAATGTACCGCGTCAGCATGCAGCTTTGAGGGAAAATCCCTGCGCACAGAGGAATTGAAATGGGGTTGGTCGGGTCAAGGCACCTCGCATATACAGTAAAACGCCCCTGTAATCTATTCCAAAGAAGCGTGGCGCTCCTGTCTGCACCCCTGCTCGCCCTCCACTATTCTGTAGTCGCTGCTACAAAGTCTTCATTGTTTGTGACAGTCCTCCATTCCTCCCTTTTCTCCCTCCTCCTCTCCCCTCCACAGCCCCTAGCTGTGAGCCGGAGCATGGCTATAATCATTTCTGAAGAACCTCTCACACTTCATTAAAAGGATAATCAAGTTCATTACAATTTCATAGGCGTTCAGGTACCAAATGGCTTCCGATAAATCACGACTATTGGTCCTGTGTGGCTGGCATGTGTAGGTTTATCTCCGGCTCTCAGGCAGGAGAGAGGAGGAGAGGAGGGAGGAGAGGTCTGGATGTCTGGCCTTTAAATGACCTTCCAGCCGGGAGCAATGGACCGTTCTGTCATACACGGCGAATGGAAACATGCACACACCCAAATCAGGACGCGTCGCAGCTGGGAGATCAGATTGTTCATGAAGCCAACACGGTGACGTGCAGACAGTGGATCAACAGATGTGCCACCAAAGGATAGTTTTATAATTTAACATACATGCTGCAGCCACAACACCACCGGATTTACTGTTCTATCTTCAGCTGTTTTAGATGTATTATCTTTAATATACTTTGTTCTTATTAGGCAGAAGAAAGCTGTCCGAACAATAGTTATATCATTGAAACTATTAGCTGCATTTTCACCCAAAAGTGTCCCAGGAACTACTTTTCAAGGAACCATATTACTAAAAATGCCCTTTGTTGTCTGTTATTCCACCACGATGGACCTGCGAAGATCAGAAAAACTAGTCCGCTGACATATGAAAAGGTGACAGCTGTTGTGACATGTCACTTCTGTGCATGAGTACACAGCAAAGAGGCCATCGGTCAATGCTGATGTGCTGAAGCACAATGAACAAAATAAACTGGTTTGCGGCTGCAGATTTAAAAAATAATGGCTGAAATAAAGTTAATGCAAGTATTCCACCAATCAGAAATGTTCAGCAGTGCAAGCCCCGCCCCCAAAATTCCAGTCCTTTTGTAAAGTATTTCCCCCTGAGCAGGGCCTTCTTGGGGGGGTTAAAAAATGTCCCTAGAACTAGATTTAGACTCTGGTCCCTGCAGTGGTTCTCAAAAGGTTCCTAGTCCCTAGCAAAAGTTCCCATAGGGGAAACGTGGATTTAGATCCAAAGGAGACAAAAGGATTAGGGTGACAGTCACAAATTAATCCTGCTTTAAATATGCAATCAAACTGCATGATATCATTCATATTAGTATCAGCTGACATTTAGTAGCTGGTACGATGTTTTTGTCCTCTCAGAGGACTAAACGTATCTTTCATAGCTTTTCCTCCAAGAACCATTTTAGGGACAATATTTGCATTTGGACTGGAGTAACCAGCAACTGAATTTAGTTACAATCAAAGTTACGTTTTTAACTCCACTGTAGTGGTTTAATTGTCAGGAGTTTAATGTGCCGACTCTTCATGGCTCAACAGATGCAGCAGAAACACAAGTTCCTCTGGTTCCGTAGTTCCTTGAACTATTTGGTTGAAAAGGGCTGTTGGTAATTTAGTCAGGATAGCTAAAGAAAGCATTAGACATTCAGCAGACTCAATACTTCATTTCTTTCAGTATGTTCAATGTGTAGAGAAGTTTGGAAGTGTGGTGACAGGAATGTTTGGACTGCCTCGGTACATGTTGGAGATAACCACTGTTAACTTTGAATTATTTTTACTATTTCTAACAATGTAAAAAAAAAAACAGAGCAAGAGGAAGAGGAAGGAGAAAAAAATCTGTATCTGCAGAGGAACAATGAGCTGTAATTTCTTTATACAGACATTAATCTATTATCATATTTGCAGTCAGCATACAGCATTTGCTTTCCTTCTGATTCACAAATCTCGCTGTTAGTCTACCAATACAGTGTGGATGTTTCAAGGCATTACATTGATGATTGATTTGGCTTTTCACAAAATAATAATCAGCCATGACGCTGTTTTATATCCCCCAAACGAAATGTCTACACAAACACAAAGAAACAGACATACGTCCCTTGACAGTGATCGTCCCTCTCCACCTACTCACATGCCTGGCTGATCACTTGGACCCACTGGGCCTCCCCCAAACCTCTGTAGATGTTCTCCCGAGGGTGCCCTCCCCTCACTGCCATGGCTGAGGCAACACAGCCTGTGTTGTTGATCTGCTCAGCTCGACTGACGGATGGAATATGACCAGGGGAGTTTTACCACGGCTGTTGTGTTAAAATACTCACCTTTGCATCGGTCTGTTGTACATCCATGGCATGCTTAAAAAAGGAATGGTCTTTTAGGAACTGACTTTGGTGAAAATCTAATAATAACTACGTTTTATATCAATTGTTTTTAGGGTGGCTGCTAGCGATTTTTTTCCATTATTTATAGGGAGCCCCCCATGGCTGTGTGCTCAGTCTCCTCCTGTTCACATTGTACACCCACAACTATACTTCCACACATCAAGAGAACTCATTGTGAAGTATGCAGATGATCAGTGTTTTCCAAAGCCCAAGATGACGTCCTCAAATGTCTTGTTTTGTCCACAAGCCAAAGATATTCAGTTACAGCCACAGATGAGGAAAGACACTAGAAAATATTCACATTTAAAAAGCTAGAATCAGAGAATTTCTACTGTTTTTTTTTAATTATTCAAACTTATACATTACTTATTCATTACTTATTGTATATTACTTATATGTCATTTTACTTATTGTTACTTATTTACTTATAGACTTAGCTAAGCTAACTAGCTACTGGTTATAGCTTGGTGTTCAGGCATGAGAGTGGTATCAATCTTCTCATCAGACTCTTGGCAAGAAAACAAATAAGTGTATATCCAAAAATGTTAACCTTTTCTTTTTTCAAGATATGAGAAGTGAACCATTTAGGGTTATCGTTGTGTGTTACACATCTTTGCGTTATTCTGTATCCACACGGACGCAAACCTGCATACTGAAAGCCATGAAAATGTCCCATATGTGCATAATTAGTAGAATACTGGGAATACATGTAATGACAGTCATATATTTCTCTGCCTAAATTACCTTAAAGTGGAAACACAAAACATCTGTTACCTCCGTCCTGCTCTCTGGGACTGCACCGTGCCTCCCTTGGGGGAGACAAAATGGGAGAGGCTGGAATGAGGTGCATGTATGAGAGAGTGTGTGTAGGTGTGTGTGGAGATGGAGATGGAGGGGTAAGCTGGCAGGGGGAGGGATGAGAGGCAGGCTGTGTGGGGAGGGGGCGAGGGAGGTGAGGATGGATGGAGTGCAGTGGGGGGAAAGAGAGGAAAACCTCAGCGGAACAAAAGACCTTCAGGATTAATTAGGCGTCAGATTGGTTGCAGGGCACAGCGGGGGGAGAGAGAGAGAGGGTGAGAGATATAGAGGGGGAGAGAGGGGGAGAGTTTAGCATTCTGGGAAGACCTCATGTCCTCAGCCCTCATATTTCAGCCTGCCTGCCCATGAGTATACAACAGGCAGCTAGTTAAGGTCTGCGCTGTGCCTGGAACCACTGTCCATTGTGTTATGGATGGAGCTCCCTCTACATCTTCATGTATTTTTATGTTATCCCACTGGGCAATAAGAGGAGGCACAGAGGTCATACATGTACCGCATAATGTTTACATGATGGTTTCACACTCCTGTTGGATTTCTCCGCACATATTTTGTAAATGTGATCAGGCGTGCATGCACGTGTGTGTGTATAAAATCGCAGGGAAATGGGTGCAATATTTCATAGTATTCACTCCGTATAGCAGCATTTCCCCTTCGCCATAGCTGAGCTCTGACAAATAAGACGAGTATGATGCACAAAGTAAATGCAGCTGAACTCACACTGAACTTCATCCTTTCTCTGCTCTTATCAGCTGATTTTTCTTTTTTTTTTTTTGTGGTAACAATCCCTTCCAGAACAGCTGAATTGCCGATTCGGGTCGCAGGCGTCACCTCCAAATTTAAGAGGCGGACCCGAAGCTGCCTGTTAATACCGTCTCCGTTGTCATTGTCACAGAGGGATGTTTCTGGGGCGACCTTTGATGGCACTCTTTCCCCTCCGATACAGGAAGTGCTGAACTCTGCATACAGATGACAGGCGGCGGTTGCCGTGAGTCATAATATCTTCGCTCGACGCCGTCTCCTCGCAAAGCACTTAGCAGATCAAATAAGAGCCATTCTGGAGGCTAGGGCAAATCATGGCCTTCGAACATTTGTACCAATCATTAACACTATCACAGAGGTGTCTCGTATGTGCGGCCTCAAGATATCTCAGCAGCGTGAACTTTAGAACAAAGTCTTCTGGGTAGATTGGCTGATTAGGCGTTCGATTGGCTTCACAGAGCAGTGATAAAGCTTTGACAGATTGTGTTACAAGGAACAAAAAAAAAAAAACCTCCACGCTCACAGCATGAATAGTTATCATATGCTTTAGTCAGAGGCTGAAAGGAAAAGTTTTCAGTCCTGGTGACTTTTAAGCTTTTAGTCTAAGAAAAGTTTGACCCCGCTCGCTTCACTTATCCATCACATTTGGTACAAAGATGTTGAATTACTAATACTGGTAAAGTGTCTAACTGTAACCGCCGGCGACGAATGCACACACTCTGAGTTTTAAGACATTTCTAGCATTGCTTTAGCACCTGGTTGTACGTCAGCAGCTACATAACAAATCCATTCCCACTGCCCTGTTCCCTGTCTCCATGCCCCGGCTGGGTCTCAGGGCCTGTTGTTGCACTCTCCTGTGCAGGATGATGAACTAGCAGCGTCCCTGCTGATGTAGAGATGAAGCACCACAGCCACATGTGGGCTGACAACAAGAGTTTGAGACACTAAAGGCATAAACAAAACAGTGGTGTGTGTTAAAAACATCCTTCTGTGTGAGGATGTTTTCAGGTTTTCCTCCACTGGAACAGGTTCTCACACAGTAGGGAGCTTTACACCACACATGATGTGACAGTGATGGTGAGAGCCACGAGCAAAATAAACAAAACTATTTATTATTATTATTATTATAATTATTGTGGGGGAGGAAATGAAAAAAACAAGAAATAACAATGATTGAAACTAAAGCAGAAACTGAAGCATCAGAATTTCGCAGTTAATTAAAGTATTAATCCTTAAAAATTACCCTCTGGTTGATCTGGCAACACCTACGGTTGCCGTGGTAACACGTCTTGAGCATCTTCTTTGTCAGAAATACAACAGAAGACCAAGTGGTGTAAAAGCTCATGTTGTTTTAATAAAGAAGTCAGTCAATAATCTGCCTTTTTTCCATCAGTCCAAGAGCAACCGCAATCTGATCTCATGCTGTGCACGGTGCGAGCAGCTTTCTGCACAGCAGCAGGGCGCAGTAGAAGGAGTTGGTTAGCTTGCTAACAGCTCACTGTGGCTGCTCCTTCTTGTGTTATTACCCCCCTGCAATATTTAAAACTGATTAACATGCAGATATGTGTGTATATATATATATATATACATATATGTATATGTATATATATATATATATATATATATATATATATATATATATATATATATATATATATATATATATATATATATATATATATATATATATATATATATATATACATATGTGTGTATATATATATATATATATATATATATATACATATGTGTATGTATATATATATATATATATATATATATATACATATGTGTATATATATATATATATATGTGTATATGTGTATATATGTGTATATATGTATATATATGTATATATATATATATATTAAGCATTATACTGCTACTTTAAGCTAAATAAAACACTTTACAAACCTACTAGATCATCTGGAAACTGCATTGTCACAAAGCTGAAAAGAGCTGTTTGGTTTAACGCATGAGAAGCTGACATTTTGAAGATACATGGTTGATTTTCTTTTTTACAATACTTAAATAATTAAAAATGTGCAGTTATTTGTAAGGGATTAGTCTGGCTGCGGTTATGTTTTTTCTAATTGCTGCGTGAAATGTCAGCACTGAGCATTGTGACATGTTGTGCTGTATTGCCTCATTTCAGTCTCATTCTCAGTCTCCCACACAAGTGCTCATAATCAGGTGGTACTCATAGCAGGAGCACATGCACACATGCTGTCATCCATACACATGTATGTATGCAAACCACACTCCTCTCTATTGTCTTTTGTCATTTGCTTCCTCTTTCTTTCTTCTCTCTACACAACTGTAATGTCAAGCATCTTCCCCTCTGAACCACTTAATAACCCATTTACAGCTTTGGCTTGTTTAGATGTGGCAGCTACTTTACACAACAGCAGCCAGGCGCCTCAGCACAGCTGACATTCATTCTCTCTCATTGCTGTTATAAAGCCTAACCTAACCAGCGGTCGAGGGAGATGCACCCACAGATTGTGGAGGCGGAGAAACGATGATCTCCCTGTCTTAAGGTGAACCGCTCATTTGTCTCCGTTTCTTTTTTCTGACCACTCTTCACCCCACTCTCTAACGTAGCCACCACGCACATTATGAGCTGCAGGGAAGGACCAGAGGAAAACATGAAAAAGGAATAAAGAAAACAGCTTGTTAAATCTCCTTAAATCTCCACGCTTAGCAGCTCGACATGCATTCATTAGAGAAACTTTCTGACACATCAGACAGCGCCAAGCGGTGGTGTGTAATTTTCAAAAGGAGGCAGAGACTTAAAAGTGCACCATGCACACATACACACACACACACACACAATAGGTAAAGACCTTTCAGTGTTCTTTGCCTTTTTTCCTGCTCAGTTCAATATTGACTCTCCTTTCAGTCTATTGTCATGCCTCTCCTGCTCTCTCTGCTGGCCTGCTGCAGGAGCTTATGAAGTATGTGCACTTGAAAGGTTTTTTCGGAAAAAGGAAAGAAAAGGTGACAAAAGAGAGCATGAGCATTTGTTACAGTCTATCTGCCATTCTGCTTACTCTGCAAACGCCACGTGATGGATTTTTAGCAAATGTTAAAAGAGCAGGGGCCACAGACTGATTTCTCCGGCACGCTCAAAAGCCTTTCTCACGCAGTTATTTGCATTCATTCCATCCGCGGGGCTGTGAAGTGCATATTATATTATGTCGCACAGGCTGCATCTGTGTGTGCACAGCGGTCGGCGGTGAGAGGGATCATGCGCTGTTTAAGCCTCTTCTGTCAGGGGAGGTTTGTTAGAAGCCGCATTCATCAGGGCAGAAAAGAGCAGCGCTGTTTTCTCCAAAGGGCAGGTGTGAACTTATGGCCACTGTCTGCAGGATAAACACATCACTGCTGTTGGGAGAAAAGCTCACATCTGCAACTGAACACCTCTGTTTGGAGTTTGACATACATGCGTTCGGTTTGTCCAGAGGGGATTTTAAGGTTGTCGTAAGCCCTCAAAGGTTAACTTTGTCACCACACTGAGAAGCTGAAACATGGCAGTCAGTAAAGTTTGAAGGCGTGGAGTTTCGCCCAGCAATAGGGCTGCGACTAACGATTGTTTTCGTTATCAATTAATCTGCCAGTTATATTCACAACTGATCGATTGTAAGTATGTTCTTAAAATGTCAGAATGTTGTGAAAAATGCTCATCACGATTTCCAGGAGCCCACAGCGAGGTCATCAAATTGCTTATTTCAGCCAACAGTCCATTACCCAAAGACGCTTCATAAGATTTTCATAAATCAATTATCAAATAAGTTGGAAACGTGGTTTATTTTGATCGATTAGTTGTCCAATCATTGCAGCACTGAAGCTGGGCTCACTTCACAACAATGCATAGACCTGCTTGGAGAGTCAGGCCCTGAACAAACGGATAACACACTATGCAGAAATACTTTTTGTAGTAGTATTCATTATTAATAACTCTATAACAATTTTAACTAGAGCTTGGCTGATACTCTATATTTGGGGCCAATGCAGATACCAATATTTCAGAAAAATTCTGACATCAACGTTTTAGCTGATATACACACGTTTTTTGCAATGATCCCTTGCTAGCACGTTACACGACTCAACTATAGATCACAAGCTGAGGTTAGGGACCGTCTCAAAAGTGCATGCAGAATGGCTAAGAGCCCTTTTCAGGTTTTTGTCGAGAGTTGTTGCTTTTTTTTTTCACTTTTTCACAAATCATCTTTACATTCACTTGGGCTTCATCTTATTACATACAAGGTAATTTATATTACATTATACAACACTGGGTTGCATGACAGCTTGATCTGAAATGTTGTGGTGGAGACAGGTCTCTGTGGGCATCAGTCTCTAATTTCATGTTGTTTTTCAAGCCTGAGTCCCATTTTATCCATTTCCATTCCTTTCCCTGCCACCAGACATTAGCCAGGAGCAGCCTTCTTAAACCAAGCTGGATTAGCATGGCTCCAACTCTCTTCCTCCCTGGGGCGGTCCAGACTTTCAGGTTGGATGGTCGAAAAGACGCCATAGGCCATGATGGTCTCAAAGTCCACTGCCCTTAATCCAAAACACCGGCTGTCTTCTCCAATGATGATGACAGTATTTCAGCCATAGGCAGTATATGCTTCAATGATAAAGCTGAAAAATGACGGTTGAAAAAAACAAAAATGTAGCATGATTTGAAGGAGCTACCGGCTGCTGCATCTTTATGCACCAAATGTATGTATGATAATGATATTAATAATAAATACTCATCCTTTATTATGTTTAACAAAATCATATATTATAAAGGATTAACTGGAACAAAACTGACAAACAGATTTGAACTTTGATCAAATGTATAAAGTCTATGTTAAATCCTGCCTCCAGAAACACAAACAAAGCCACACGCCAAAGGGCCATTAGTTTGAGACAAAGTTAGCTACCTGTCCAGGCCGCCTCCATTATTCCTACCGGTCTGCCTCATGTCATCGAGGCGCCCCAAACCAACACAACATTGACATTTCCCCATGATCCCTTGTTGACTGTTAGGAATTCAAAAAGAGCACCCAGAGCTATGAATCAAATGTCAGCCATGGCTCTGTGGTGCAGCCGTATCAATATCTGATGATGTATGGCTGGCTGTAAGGCCTTTTGGCCACAGCAGCACCCACAGACATGACACAGAGTCTGGTCTGCACTTAGTCACCAGCAGAGGGAAGGACGCTGGATAAATGACTCCTTCAGAAGGGAATGTACTGCAAAAAACCCAGCTAAAGGTGTCAAATAGACTCATACTCCATCATAAAAAACTATTATTTTTCTTGAAAGACAGAACCAAAAAGTCAGCCAGGACATTTTCAGATACTTCCAAGTATTTGCACTGTTAACCATAATAAGACAAACTTATTTAACTCTTGCAGAATAGTACTGTTTATTAATGTTGGCATCATTTAAGTTGGGCATGATCGTGTCCTGATAATTGTGAACAGTAGTGAGTTTGCTGTATTTCTACACTGGTATTAGCAGCACATTGTACCCTTGACAGTACATTATGTTGCAGGCATGGCTTGACAAGGAGACAGAGAGGCATCTGAAAGCACCAGTGTTTCCCCTCGTCTGCATCTCTAATCTCCACGCCGAGGGGAAAGCGGTGCTTGGCAACAGACGTTCATGAGCACCGTTCAAAGGGTGGCGCCGGGGTTTGAAGTCTCGCTGATTGCCAGGGTCGAGCCCGCCAAAAGAGCCACAGCGGTATCTTCAAGAGCAGCAGAGATGGAGGCGCGGTCGCCGCGTCTGGGTGGAGGCCGTCACAATCGCCCAGCCTTTGGAGGGAGCCATCGCAGCGCTTCAGAGGAGCCATTTGAATGGCTCGGCTCTTTTAAGACATGAAAGGCGATGTGAGATCCCGCCGTCCTCCCGGATGTTTTCAAGCTGTCGCTGCAGCTTCTCCACATGTCGAAACAGCAAACACCGTTTGGTTGTTGTTATTATTTCTGTGGCTCTGCTCTGGCCGGCGTAAAATATTACAGATTCCAGACAGAAATTCTCTGTCGGGAGACTGAGAACAGTGTCAGACTGAAAATCTGTGAGCACACATATCATGTACACATCATGCCAATATGTGGCTTTATTAAAAACTCAAAGTCCCATACCTCTGGTATGATAGCGTCAGTATCTGACCACAGCTAGTGGGTATTATTTTATTATGATTTCAATTTATGTCACATATATGACTTAAAAAACCCTGCTAGCGCGGTGTGGGGGTACTATATTTAGTGACCATATAAACCCTGGAGTAAAACCTGCATCAGCCTGCTTTAAGGAGTGGCTGCACCAGCCTGTAATTTGCCTTTGGGACACATTCCATCTGGCCTCAAATAATATCCAAATGAAAATGGTTGCCGGCAACTTTCACTATTTAAAAGTAAATTTGCCTTATTTGTCGTTGCATGTCCTGCAATGTGACTATTGCACACATGCACATTGCGATGACAATATATTGTACAGGGTTTATGAAACGTAGTTCCCCAATTGAACGAGTTAGAAAAATTTGACTTTAGCAGAAAGCCTGTGTCATGTGTATGCAGCTGTTAAAACTCTGACTCAAGCACAGTAACTTTGGCCCTGATGTGATCTGCGCTTGTCCATCAAGTAGGCTACTTCTTTGTGTTTTGTTTTGTATTTGCTTCTCAATATATTTCTGTCGGGGACGCACAATGAAATCAACACGTCATCCGTATTCAAGACTTTAAAATGGAGTATTTCATCAGCAAAAAGATGAGATGAGATGATGCTTTAATTTTGCGCCCACTACACAAGTCATTGCCTAAGAAGGTTTCTTATATTGCCCCGTGAATATGTAGATTTTGAAAAGCATGAATGTCTCACATGATAATTACATTAAAGAAGAGACGTGATGTTCTCTGCATTTAGGTAGAGAAAATGTGTGCATATATCAGTTATCAGAAATCTTTCTTTTAATTAGTGCCTACTATAAGCTGGGAAAACTACTTCATATAACAGGAGGTCTAATAACATAACGTGCCTCTAACACATTCGTATTGTAAAAAACTTAACACCATATGTTCACACCCAACAACGTGACAGATTTCTGATGAGAGCCTGCATTACATCCTACTTACATCTTCTTTGCCCTTTTAATTGTTGAGGCATGCAAATTAAAGATCTTGGAAATGCCCAAATATTCACTTCTGGTAATATCACTAACTTCAAAAAGTCACATTACTCTAGGGTTAATAAACAGGTGTTGATATATGGTTACCTGGTTTCAGCAATAAATCATGGATTGTAATCAACTCAGCAGACTCACGCAGAAAATCTCCATGTATTCATATCTGTTGATCTTTTAGTGACTATTAGTTGCAGTTGATAAACACTTGTTTAATGCTTGTCCCTTCAAAGTGGCTAATAAATCTCTTAGGCTGCTGTTCAATATCACAACATGTCTTAAATTATTACGGATTTGCAAGAATTTCCTGCCACACTCCAGTTTGTGGTGTGTGATGATCTAGCGGACCACAGAGGTTGGTGTCTCTTCCCTCTCTCTGCTGAATCATGTGCAGATTAATGGGAGTTGTGTGAACAGCCCTCAGGGGCCTTTGGAGTGGCCTCCTCCTCCTCCTCCTCCTCCATCCTCCCTTAGTCAACTACGTACTGTAGTTGATAGACTCTTGTTAAATCCTCATTGCTGACCCTCTCATTTCCTCCTCTGTCTCCATCCAGCCTCTCTAAGTGGCTGCCTGTTCATCTCCTCTCTCCTTCCTTCCCTCTCTCTTCCCCTTCTCTCCATCTCTCTCGGGGGTAGGTCATGTTATCTTTTCGCAGGAGTCCCTCTGCTGGCCTTTGGTGCATAATGTATAAAGCCGCTGGTGTGTGTTTTACACTGTGCCTGACATTATTAAGTCGTTTCAGGCATATCGCTGCTTTTATCTCCACCGTGGAGGTTAATCAGAGGGGATTTATACCAAAACGACTTAGACGCGCTTCAACCGATGTCACCCTGAACCTTTTTTTTTTCTTTTCCTCCTCTCACTCGATCATTTCTTCTGCCCTGTGCATATTTTAAAGACAGATTGAGGAACAGGATGTTAGTCTATCCAGTCAATTTAAACTGTGAACTGTCAAGTAAAGCAGAAGTGAATAAAGTGATTTCTTGGGAGGTCTCGGAGCAGCCCTGTGGTGCATCATCACGCAGATTTACAACAATTAATACTGCGTCTAGCAACTTTTACATACATAGCCTAGGAGGAAAATGCAGCATAATTGCATCTCTAATTTCTCGGTAATGTTAATTACAGTAATTATTGCATAAAAGGTCCAATGTGTAGGATTTTAGGGGGCTCTCTCGGCATATGATATTCATAATTATGTTTTCATTAGTGTATAATCACCCTGAAAATAATAATTGGGCTTTTTTATGAGCTCAGATGAGCCTTTTACATCTACAAAGGAAGCAGGTCTCTTGGGTATATTAAGGAAAATCTGGATACAGTTTTGGAGGTGGGGCCCCATTTATTTAAAGTTTGTCAGTGGCGCATGAAGCCAAAAGTGTTTGACTTCCCATGTATGTCTGCATAGTTTCCATATTGTGGGGCCCATGTGTACCAGAGACTTCTGCCGGCTTACTTCCTGTGAATATTTCCTCTTATAACTTGAAGGAAGATACAATGATTTAATCCTGTGGCTCTTCTAGACTTTTGAAATCTTTATAGGACCAAATGGATCAAATTGTGATGCCAAAAAAATGTATCCGGCTACACAGAGGCCCTTTCGTGTACTGCAACCTCACAGCAAGATGCTACTAAATCCTACACACTGGTCCTTTAATACAGTCAAATCTATAAATTACAGGTTTAAATGGGAAACTCGGTATCATATTAGACATTGTAATTGTAAAACATACTTCTCTTACCATCATACTGGATATGAAATCATTGTCATCAGTATTCATTATTTCTCTGTTAGTTTACCATGCCTGCTGTGGATGGTTTCAAATAACTTGCATTTATCTACAAAATTGAAAAATAAATTGAACACTGAACAGCAGAAATGCTAGAAGCCTAAACTGCTATTTTCCTCATCAGCCAGGCTTTTCTTTAAAGGCCTTGAAAATGTACGCATTTATCAGTTTCTTGCTTCGAGTGATGGAAAGCCTGACCTGAACGCTCAGCAAATGAGTGTTGTCTTGACAAACAAATGATATATTTCCCTATAGAGACATAGCCCAGGCCCTTTGACGTATATGAGCTTATAGGCTGAACATTGTAGCTCTGACTGTGTCTCATGTCTGAGACCCACAAATTCACATATGTCTCTGTTTGCTGTTGCCTTTTTGAGGCAGAGAACTCGGCTGAACCGCAGAAAAACCATGCGGAGGGGGGCTGGTGAAGGTTATGTGGGAAATTGGCTGGCACAGTTACCAGGTTACAACCACAACAAACATGGCGCCAAACATGGGCCAGGACCTGATAGCGTGTATGTTGTCATAACTGGCTGTGCTTGTTTGATCAGATGAAGAGAATTTAGATTGATAATGAGTTTTAGAGTCAGTCGTGCTTAACATCTGCGGGTTGGTGGTTATGTTTCAGTGGCTTCAGTTCGTTTTGGCTTTGAATGTTGGGGTTTCATTTCCCAAATTAATGTTTGGATTTAGGCTTAAGAGCCTTGGTGGCTCTGAGCAGATGTAACCAATCAGGGGACATATGAAGTTAGTCGTGACTGAAGTTCAAGTTAAATTGTGAAATAGTGAAATTGTCTCAAATGCATCTCCTGTGGTTGCATTTACAGTACTTCATTCTTATGTTATTTTGAGTTAAGCATATTAATAACAAAACTGTAGAGAAAATCTATCATGTTTGTTAGAATTGTGTGTTAGCTGACAAGTCATACTTAACCCCACCATGAACTCATCAATTGGTTTATGGGCTACTGTTTTGAAGCCTCAAATTTGTCATTTTTGCCATCAACGTTTTGTTTTTTTGAAGCAAGAAGTGACCATATTTGGACGAGAGGGTGGAGCTGGGGTGGACGTCCTGATTGGAACTCACTGAGAACCTGTAAACACACGTGGTAGTCATCGTCACCTGGTAGTGACGTGGCAGTTACCTTGTCAGTAACAAGTTAGCCACGCCCTTAAGTAACCTAACGTGCCAGATGGTTTGTCACAGAGAACCATGTGGGAAGTCACCAAAACTGTTTGGAAAAGGGCAGGCGCTTCCAATCCATCACATAGATGTTGAGATATTTCACTAGGTGAAATGACATTGATGTCTCTGGTGATGTCAGAGGAACAGTCAGAGAATCAGAATTCATCCTATGGGGGACCATGAGTGTCTCCACAAAATTTCATAACAATCAATCCAATAGTTCTTGAGCTTTTTCAGCCTGGACAAAAGTATTGGACCCAATGACTTTACCATCCCTAGAGCCATGCTGCTAGCGTGGCTGAAGATCTCGTTGTATATTCCAAGCTGTCTGTGGTCTTCGTTGTGTATTTTGCTTTACAGTTAGAAAGGTTTCTTACAGAAGAACTGGGCCATAGGGATTGATGGTAACCCCAAGTGAGGAATAGGAACTAAATAATGATCTACTTCTATGTTTAGCATCACCACTAGGAAGTGGTGTCCTTGGTTTTTTGGTGAGGCTATCATTCTTGTGGCAGCTTATCCCTGACTCTGATCCTTACCACATGCACCACGCTCGTCTTGCTTTCTACCGTTTCAGGCCTAATGAGGAATCTCTGCTTGAGCTTTGCTTTGCTGACGAGAACCTGTGGTGCAGCATCCCATCTCCCCCTCCTCACACACACCGGGGATAGAAGGCTGGGCGCGCTGTGGCAAAGACAGATCAATTGCACAATCTCTGTCACTTGTTCTGTCTCTTGTGCCCCTTCATCTGCCTTTGTTCTCGCTCGCTAACATCAAGCTTGTGGTTTGAAAGGGAAAAACCTCTTCTTATGATGATGGCGGCAGCATGGTGCAGGCCGGCTGTCTGATCTGACTGACAAGGCCCTGCTGTTCAGGCGAAAAGTTTGACACACAAACACGCACACTGAGAAAAATCTGTTCCATGGGCTGCAGGGCCATCTGGCCATCACACAAGAAAAGGTTGGATGTAGTTAGAGGCGAGGTGCTGGAGTGTTTCACAGCACTCTCCAAATTTGTACACAGTTCAACGTCTCTGGGTCGCACTCTGTTATCACATGACACAACAGCATCTTTTACTGTCAATAAAAGGACAAGACGACAGTAGAACCGCTGAGTATGATCACTGACGTGTCTTATTTTGTTTTATTGTTTCCTCTTGTAATACAGATCTGGAGGACAGAGAGGAGCAAAAGATTTAGGAGTGAGAGAGATGCCATGTGTCATATGGAGAACAAACAAGAGGGAAATCTGTCTCGCCGCAAGGAGTCTGGCTTTTTGAGAATCTAAAAAAGCCCCCAGAGGCAAAGTTTCCACCAAATGAATAGATATCCATTTTCAAAAGACTCATGCTTGGCGGCAGGCGAGGGGACTGGGAGAGGGAAGGGTGGGCCGGTGGTGGTGTACGGGGGAAGATATCTAGGCAGAGGGCAGACACTATTAAAACTCGGGAGAATGAATTGTTAAATACCTCTATAAAGAAATATAAGACATGGCCCCGTTTTTATGCTGCCTGGGCTGCTCTGCAGGCGGGTGATAAGGTGGTGAGGGTGGTGGGTTTAGGCGTGTGTGTGTGTGTGTGTGTGTGTGTGTGTGTGTGTGTGTGTGTGTGTGTGTGTGTGTGTGTGTGTGTGTGTGTGTGTGTGTGTGTGTGTGTGTGTGTGTGTGTGTGTGTGTGTGTGTGTGTGTGTGTGTGTGTGTGTGTGTGTGTGTGTGTGTTTTCCTGAGGGTGGGGTAAAATCAAACCCACATCCACCCCCTTCTACCCCGAACACAGCGACACACATGGACACTCACAATCAACATGGCTGCCTCAGTTTTACACTCAGGTACAATATACAGTGGCATATGGAAGACCTCAAACTGTAATCATTAAATCTGCAGTCATCACTTCCCTTCGTGCTAAACAATAAATTATACAATCAAACATTTTCCCTTCCTCACAAACACACACACACACACACACACACACACACACTCATATCTTCACTCCTACCAGCATGCACACACTTCTAGGTCAGGCAGCAGCGGGGAAAATTTTCCCCGTTGACATTTTGTGTTTCTGGCCCAATATTGACTTCAGAGGGAAGGCAGCAGGAGGATTGTTGGTGACATTCCACATTACCTTGGAGATAGATGCCGAACTGTCTACGTGCACAAACGGCTGGGGAGGGGGAGAGAAGGAAAAAAGATGCAGAGAGGGCTGGAATGGATGGATGGATTGATGGACGGATAAAAAAAATGAAGGAAAGTTGAGCAAAATAGGACAGCGACACATTTAAGATCTTATCTTTCCTTTAAATTTTGTTCTGTGGGTTCTGAAAAATATTTTGATGACCAGAAACTTACAGTACAACCCAACTTAAAGCCTCTATATTCACAACATCACGCAACTAGACGAAGAAAAAGTCGTATTGTTGTAAAAAGTAACATATCTGCATTGAATTAGTCCCTGACTCTGCAGTTTCCCTCCAGTTCTAGGGGCTTCCATGGCGTCTTTTAGCTCTTTTAGCTCACCAAAGGGCAAAAATCTGATGCATGAAAAAAGCAATTCCTAAGGGGTACACCGAGAGCAGCGCCATAACTCTGCTAAGGAACAGTGGGTCAAAACCATTGTGAGGCAAAGGGCTAGTCGCAAATTTTTGAAACTAAAATGATTATTGACATTACATAGTTGGCTGGCTTAGACCAACTGTCTACATCCAGTGAGTCAGACCTTGTTCACAGTGGTATTTAGGGGCCGACAAATGATATTTTTCCCCTTTTTTAACTCAAGTGGCTTCTTCTTTGCCTTGTTGCCTTGAATATATTTTCATCTCTTTTCTTCCGTTTCTTTACATTGATTCTGTATCCACCTTATTCCTCGCCCTCATCATACCATGGGCACGACTTTCTGTGCATCCCACCACTTAACAGGAACAGGTGTTTTCCATGGTAACAGGATGTAAATCCTCATTCTTAGGCCTTGTCCACAGGTATTTCTTAGAATGAAGCTCTTTCTATGCGTTTGGGCCTTCTGTGCACACATTACAGGTCACTGAAAACTGACCGTTTTCAGAAATTTTTTTGGAAATTATGACGCTTATCAGTGTTTGTAGCATCATTGGCAAATTTGAACTTGGATTATGTGTCATGCTATTGCAGTAATTGAGTTTGTACGTTGACAGAATGGATTTTATTGTTTATTTAGGTACAGAAATTACCCATTTGTATTCTAATGCATGTGGAAGAGGAATCATTTCAGCAGTAGTCTAATTACAACGTTTAAATGTTAGCAATGACTTCTAGCTAGCAACTTTCCATACACTGAAACAAACACGCAAATGATTTGATGATCAAATCTATGAAATACGAACAATATTAAAGTTTTATCGGCTCTCACTCAAACCTCACCCATACCGATAAGTTGTACAAATAATCTGGGATCAGATAACAGATCACACCTCGGTGTGTAACCTCTGTATGAGCATATGTTCTCATGTATTTCAGTGTTTTGCTGTAGACCTATCCCACCTGTTTATTTACACTATAAGAAAAGTGTAAATGGGGTCAAAAGTCAGCAGATCAGTTTAAATGTTCTGTAACACCTCTTCTTTATTAAGGCTGATTATGGCATTGCCGCAGTAAATCTTGCAGCTGTAGCAGTTACCAAATAACCACTGCTGCTTGTTTCTTCCACCTGAGGAGGCCCAGAGGAGTTTCTGAGTAAATTGGTCAGAACTAATGCAGGAAAGACACCAGGTGGGGTGAGTAACACAACAGCCACCGCAGCAGTTTCTGCTCTGAGCACTTTCTACCTGAGATGTATTCCGAGTGGAGCTTACATCAGTTACCTGAAACAGATTTTAAAAGCCAAATTCCCAAATGTGGCTATATGGAGCAGCGTTAACCTTGATGCTCATCCAAGAGGAAGCCAGCCAGCCAGCCACATGCCGGCCGCTCTTCTCGCTGTGTGGCAGGTCGCGCTGATGTTCTGTCTGACTGAGGAGCAAGATCCTTGGCCCCATTTTTCTGCCACATTAGGCCCACACTGAAGGTGGCACTCAACTCTCCCACTGAGGAAAGAGAGTGTGTGCACGTATGTTAAGAAAAATGATAGGGGAAAATGTGAGAAATGCGGGTACTTGCAGATGTATGTATTTAGATATTAGCTCATATAAACAGAGAAAGTGTAAGATGTTTATTTGTCATGAAGGGAACCACTGCTGTCAAATCACAGCCTATTTTCCTTTTTTCTGTCAGGTGATGTAGATTATGTTGTTTCCCCCACTCTGGCTCACAGGATGAGGAAATTATAGGTTCTGACTCACCGTTGGCTTCTTAGCGCTGGCACATCACTGCCCTCTATCACACACCAGCATGAGAGAGGGAAAGGAAACCTGACAATGAAGAAGGAGGAGGAGGCAGGTTGGTTAAAGGGAGAAGAGGAGGAATGAAAGGCGAGGCCAGAATCTGAAGAGTTGGACTAATAAAGATGGGAGAGCAGACGAGGAAGTGTGAAGGGGAAGAGAGGAGAGAGAACAAAAGGAGAGGAGGAGGAGGAAGCATGAGGGAGGGACAAAAAGCTGGGCCGTGTGCCAGGGTCTATTCCACCTTTGCTCTCTGGGCCTTTCTGAGCTGCCACCTTCTCTCACCTCTGTAATGTCATCAATGAAAAGGCCTTTAGGAGGGATGGAGGACTTGACTCGGGGTTCAGACTGTGACCGACACCAGCTGACGCTGCCAAGCCAAGCTGGATTCTGTTAGAATTAATTGGATGTCACTTTCAGGTACAAGGAACAAGGCATATTTTTTTTTCTTTCCACATTTTTGTAACTCGTGCTCTGAGCGAATCAAAAGATCCTGCAACGTTTGGGCTGATGAAATCCAGTGTATAATCTCAAAACAAAGCTTTTCTCAACAAGGTTTTTCTTACATTCCTGAAAAGTTGACTTTAAAGAGGTAGAGGGCTCTCACTTCATAGGCAGATTTTTTTAATCAATATAGCCCTTTTTACCCAGAGATCACGCAATACTGCAGCAACGAAGGCCCTTCTTTACGCCACCTTTTGTTTATTTGCACTGAATAGAACAATGGCAGCATAATGACAGCCCAGCGTGTGATTTTTTTTTTTAGATAGCATGCTGGTATTCTCTGAGCAAAAGATGTGTGACTCAACATCATCAGCATATAGTGTAACATTTTAAATACACGTTGGGCAGCGCTTTCTAAACAATGGCAGAACATGGATTTAACAATCATTTACTGTAATCATTTACTGTCTCTACTGTTATATGGTTGTTGATCTCGTCCTCTGCTCCTCTGAGAGTAAGGAGTTTCTGGATCTCGTTTCCTACCCAATTTTGCAGACATTTTTCTTCTTTCCGTCCTGCTGCCTCTACGGCTTGCTCTTTTTACACACACGTTGATCTTGGCGCTGTTACTACCTCATCTGCCAGCTCAGAGGCAAAACAACAATGATCCCCTGTTACGCCTTGGTACTTCATATGAAAACGGAGAGGTGGTATAAAGGTGCAACAGTCTTGAACAGGCTGTGTAAAAGGGGCTGATGGTTAAAGAAAGATAATCCACAATTTCTGAGGTGACATGTTTAGATGTCTTGTTTTGGCCCATCAAAAATCAATAAGCCAAAATATACCATTCAAAATGATATAAAACAGAGAAAGAGAAACCTTCACGTTAGAAGCTGAAACTAGCAAATGTTTGGCATTGATGAACAGATAAATGATCAGTCTATCAAAATTGTTGCCATGGAAATATTGTTAAGACATGGTTAAAATTTGGATTTCAAAAAATGCTCCCTCAGTGGATGACTCGTATGAAGGGTTGTAAGAATACTGCCTTTGCAGAAATGGACACAAATCCTACATGACAATATCAGGCAATTTATCAAGATATGGCAACCAATTATAGTTGTATATCCTTCTACCTATCTAACAATACTGGAACTGACTACAGCCCAACTTGACTGTATGTCAAAAGTGGGTTTAGCAGGGTCATACCCAGTGGGTGATTTGCAGCAGGTGAGGTGGCCGTCCCTCTTCGGTCAGGTCGCCTAGCTTTGTTTCTAATTTGGCAAGGTGCCCACTTGCGGGATTGCAGCTAAAAATTCCAGTGCGGCCTAAAAAGCATTTTTCCACATAGACCACCATTTTAAAAGAGACATCTGTAAAACTGTTGTCAGGACATAAAGAACTGCAAAGAAAAATTCCTATAAGCTGAGAAAAATGATTTAAAAATCTGTGACGTCATTACAATGTAAAGTCTATGGGCCGAGCAGGAACTCGCTGGTGGGGCCACTGCACTGCACATGTTCAATGTGCTGCATAACCAGGAAGTAAACTCGGAAGCAAGAAAACTTTTGGGGTCTATGCGCCAGACGAGCAATTCTCATCTTTCCATCTGGTATCTAGTTCTTCTATATAAACCTATTAAAAAGAAATGTTTGTTTATGTGTGTCACATGCCCCCAGATTTATCGTCTGACAACATTGAAAGAGTGGACCAGAGACAGCATTTGTAAAATAACGTTAGCTCAGTTAGTTAGCTAGCTTGAATGGCATTAGCATAAGGGAATCTAGAAGAGGGGATTTAAAATCCGTTTTGCTGCTATTGAATCACTTCTGTCCTGAGTCTGTGATAGACTGAAGCTCAACAATTAAAATATTCCCTTTTTACAAAGGGTAAATGTTTTTGCAGCATAAATTGACCTCTGAGTTTTTTCAACAGATCCACTGAAGACCTGTCCACTTGAATTTTCTGTTCATTGCCCTGTAACATGAGCCGCACTGAGTTAGAGCTCGACAAACATGCTCTAAAACAGGATTGGTTATTCAAGCATAAAGTAAACAACATGGAAAAGTTCAGAAAAATACCTTTTCTTTATCTTGTCTTGCCTGCCAGTTGTCCAAGAGAGCTACATCCATCTCAGCAGTGACCTGTCATGTAACTTTTATAGAGCTCGACGAGGCATCATTGCACCTCCTGAAACAAACTGCTAAAAGTTATTCACCATTTACTTTTTCACAACACCTCGCCGCTTCTTTTCTGTTTCAGTCTGACACCAGTGTCAGAGCAGCAATATGTGCATGTGCTTACACACACATGGACACACACACACCACCCACCACATCACAGGCTGTGAGCACCTCGACCGCCAGTTCCAACTGTGAGAATATTTCACAGCCCCGACGAGGGCTATAATGTGCAATATGCTCACTAATTCAGTCGCTCCCTCCCTCTTGCTCCCTTTTTTTCACCCTTAATCTCCTCCTTTCTCACTCTACACGTCCGTCAGTGTGGCATCTGTTGATCTCCTTTTAGCTACTGGGGGCTCAATCTGTCCAAAAGGCCCACTCTGCTGCCACTCTGTTGCCATCTCCCGGTGATCCATTTATGCTCTACAGTTGGCGTGAAGGCCGCTCAGAGACTAAGCCCTTAATTACCACTAGAGTAATGAGCATTAAAGGTTTGGAGAGGCGTGGATATGATCTGTTGAACAGTGTGGATTCAGTGGATTTCTGTTTAGAAGTATTGTTCTGAGTTCTGTACATACTTCATAACAGTCTGCATTTTATAATGTGAAAGATTTGGACAAATCGGCGGTAAATCCTCTGGGTTGCTTCGTGGCTCAAAGAGAGCTTGTTTACAGCACAAAACTGGAGCACTGTTCTTCCAGTACAAAGGAGACTAAAGATTTCAGAGAGTCTTCAAAAATGTGACAGATGGTGTATGTATAAATATATAAAACATACCAGGCTACCTATGGCATTGAAGCACTCTCCTCGGACAAAGCCTAGAAAAAACAAGCTTGCCTTTAGTTCATCTCCTGCATGTCTATGGGGTCACGTAGCAGATCCCATAGATATCCAGCAAGTGTGTTAAAATAATCTAATATTGCTGTTCAGCATAGTATAAAACACACTTCTTGCAGGAGATCGTACCCGCTTACTCAAGTTCAGTGACTGGTGGCAATGACAGAGGCACCATTCTCCCTTTTACCAATCAGTGTAACATCAAAATGATTTGAAAACTGTTCTTAGATTGAGACAGAATAGTTACATAATGTGGTTTTAACCAATTTAAAGATATTTGGGCAATACGGCATGTTTCTCTTTTGATATTTGTCATTAGCATTGTTTTCACCTTGATTCTCTGAGCCACCCCTGAAACATTTTGGTGCACCTCCTCCCACTTTAAAAAACTCCTTTTTTACGCCGATGAGTAACCATTCTCCTAACAATGGTTCTGTTGATGTTGATGCCAGAAATGCTCCGATTAGAAATACATTTCATTTTTTCACAATGTGATTCACACCACACGGTCAGACAATGCCAGTGAAAACTTGGCAGCAATAGGCCAATCCGTTAGCACATGGTTAAATAGGAAACAGTTTCTTCCTAGTGCGGTCTCATCATAATCATAGTGTAACCATTATTATTTCTGTGTATTCTGCACTCACAATACGACATTGATTACATGAGGGTTCAATCCACTGTTGCTTTTTCTTGTGGCTTTTTCATGGTAATTAATTATTCTGAAAAGCAATGTTTCACTGCCCTCCCAGGTTGAACATTTTAAGGCTTTTTCAACTCTGAAAAAACCTCATTTGCCTTCTTGTTTTCTTTTCTTTATTAAGGGGTAGTCACAAGAGACGGAATAAATAAAGGATCATCAAAATGTGAGCATCAGTGGTCTAGTCATCCTCACTTTTAGTCTCTTGTATGGATCAAGCTCCCAAAAAATGTCGTTTACTACATTTCCCATAATGTAATTCCATAGCATCTGTCCTCAGACCCTCCATGCCTTGTGAATACCACCATCTTTCAAACTTCATACTGGAAAAGAAATACATGATATCCATAAAATATACAGATGATACCGTTTATGCTCCTTTGGTCAACTTAACCTTTAAGTTATGAGAATGTTAACACTAAATCCACTGTATGTGTCCCCATAGAGGCTTTAGTGTACACTATATGTTGAGTGATAGCAGGATACTTGCAGTTTTGTGCTTGGTGAGTATCAGGGGTGTACTTGCCCTGTACATATGGAAGTAAGAAGTGTTTCCTAAAGTCAGACTGTGTGCAGAATACACTCACACAGTAGAGGAGACGATGAATTTCTCACCTCAAATAGTTCCAAGAGCAATCTTGGCTATATGAGCTATAAAACATTATTAACATACAGTATGCAATAACATAAACATACTGTCATGACTGAAACCTTACTTAGTTTCGGAAACATCACTGTAATGACGAATATTGATTGCTAATTTCTATATGTACTCTAAACAGGTAAGTTGGCATTCGGGCCAGTCTCTCTAAAACTCACTGTCTTACCTGAACAGATCAGGGAAGTGGAACGTTATCCAGCGAAATGAAGTCAGTCTCTATAGATTGTGTCTAATAGAAATTAAGGGAGCGATTGTGTTTTTCAGGACTTTGCCGATTCAATATTCCACTTGGTGAGGGAGAAGTACCGGTCGCTGGTGGGCGGCTGCAGTCCTGCGCACGCTCGACACAAATCCCTGGCAGGCATCGTAATGACCCGAGGTATGGCAAATTTCATTGACTTTTATATATCACTTTGAATTATTGAAGTGGTGCAATATAGAGAGAGTGAGGGAGGGAGCTAAAGAGAGAGAGGGGAGAAGAAATGGGAAGAGGAAGGAGTTCTAGATTGAGAGAGAAATGATAAACTGAAGGAGGGAGGAGGGAGAGAGTTTCCACTCCGTGCTGTACCTTACATTCGTGCAGGAGAGTATACCTTCCTGATGAATTATTGACTATTCAGAGTCTCTGAGGAGAATGAGACATGGTAGTGAGTGTCAGTCATCCCCACTGCATGCTGGACTTGCTGTGCTCGGGCAGCTTTGACAGGAGTTTCCAGATGCCACAGTGGAAATCGTAACTAGATCATCTTAAAACTTAATCTGAAACCCAGCCAAGTGACACGCCGAAGGAACAGTGAGAAGGAGGAAGCTCCACACTGCTGTTCTCCTGCTGCACGAAACAATGAGTTATTACCACACATTTAACTTTAATGCTTTATTTATCCTCCGTGCGTGGTGTTTGTTTTGCATATTACATTGGGCCTCCTACACAAGTGCACGTGAAAACAGACAGATCCATACAAACTCACACATAACACAATAGGCGCACTGATACACACATAAACCCCAGGAGGATAGAAATCTGCAATTTATGAAAAACTGCTGACAATTTTAACGTTTTACTTTTTATATAAAACAAAGTTAAATCAGACCCAAAAACAGCTGTTGTTCATTTGATGTCAGCTATCTTAACATGTTATTAGAGGGGCATTGTTAGCTATTGTTGTGTTGTTGGTGTTAGCGAGCCTAACATGCTATTAGATTAACATTGTTAGCTATTGTTGATATGAAGCAGCCCATCTCTGTTAGTCAAAGCAAGCACAGCGTTATAGAGATGCCAACTGTTCTGACGTTCAGGCTCTGCTGCCCGCTCTTTCTTGCCACATAAAATATCGTTCCTCTCTGTCTTTTAATGCACAATTGAAATTTGGACATTTCAAGAGACAGCTCTATCTGTGAACATCTGGTCACCATCCATGAGCGTACCATGTTAATAGATAGTTGTTGCCCTTAGCTGTTGAAGTTTTAGTGTTGCTTACTAGGGTGAAATAGCCGAGGAGTGTGTTTGGTGGGCTAGGCCGAATGCTAAGTAGCTTGTTGTTAGCTAACATGTTATTAACTGATGATGTTAGCTGACGATGCTACAGAAACAAGTGAATATTGCTTGCATTTGAGTGCGTGGGTGCAAGTGCATGTTGTGGATCCAACGCAGTGAAACACTAGTTATTGAGAAGGTGCTCACCTGATGAACCTGTAAACCTGTCTACATGCTTACACACAACTTCATCTTGAACCCATTTTTATTTCTTCTTCAGTAAGACAAGTGAAGGAGCATGATTCATGCAAAGCTTCTCATAACAGAGGGGTTGCTAACTATTGGTTCTTTAAAAAACAGGGGGAAAATGTATATGCAGTGATAGTGACTGGACAACTGAGTGGGCCATTGCATTTAGATGGTGCCCCTTAAGCCAGAGGGGCCAGCCATTGTAGTTTACTCAGATACAATGTAGATATAAGGGGGTGGTCAAGCTGCTCTGAGTGTCTGCTCCTTGCTTGGATGAGTTTACATTAGGTCAGGGCTAGAGAATGGTGTCACCTGTCAGAGATCCACACTGCAAGGCCTAATGATTAAAACTCATTCAACATATATTGTATATTGGGCTCACCTAGCCTCGGCAGATGTCAACTTGTGTCACCAACTCACCAAAAATAAACCATAACCCCAAGAAATAGCAACCAAAATGACAATAAACAGCAGTGTTCAACGAAAAAAAATACAGTGGACGTTATTTTCCAAAGCACGGGGCCTTCACTTTTAAAAAACCAATATGACCACACATCCACAAATACACACAGATCTGCACATGTGGAGTACAGACACACAAACACAAATCCATGCTCGCACACACACACAGAGGGGTGTTATCTCCCCGTGTGGCTGCAGGCTGTGGGAGTGCAGGGGTCAGTGAGGAGGGATTGGTATCTCTCCTGTCTTTGGAGTGCTGCAGCTCATCAGTTTAGACTTCAGTGAGACCGCCGCTCATCCTGACCTAATCCAATCCCTCTCCTCTCCTCTGCCTCCCAGTAATTGCTTCTGTTTGTTTATTAATAGCACACGTTATCTTCAGAGATCCAGACGTTGGGCTGCCAAGTATTCGCAGCGAGACGGCAGCGGCAGCAGCGTCGAGGTGGCCGGCATCCGTACAGTCAGACACCAAACTTGACAGGAACGCTGGGGAGTCCTGTTCTGCCCCCCCACCCCCCACCCCACCCTCTTTCTCTCTGTCTCTCTGTGTGTCTCATGCCTCTGCCTTTGCCTCAAGAATATTAATCAAGGTCCGTCTTTGAACCGTAGACAGACAGCAAACCCCCCCCACACCAACCCTTTGCTGGAGTCCCGCCGAGACAGTTGAGCTGCAACCTGAGTGAGATTAGCCTCGCCACCAGGCTGAGAGTTGCGAGACGACCGCCAAAGTAAACCACCAGCACACATTGACAAATAGTGTGGAAAATCTCATTTGAATCTATCTGAGATAGCATTGGGTGCCTGGAGATGGTAAACAGTGTTCAGATGTGCTCAGAGACATGAAAAATCAGGAACGTCCACATGGAAAAATGCTAAAAAAGAACCTCCTTTTCCTCCTTTTTTTAACTTGTTTGTTGGGATGAGAGAAAGATCTTCTGAGGCCTTTTATTCAGCAGAGTGAAGAGACTCAGAGTGGGGAAAAAATACCACAGGGGCTCAAAGAGAGAGATGAGAGCAAAGGGCTTCAAACAAGTTGATCACAAACGACAGTTAAGCCACGGTTCTTAGTCTGCATATCCATTTTCAAATAGGGATTTTACTTTTACTCTTTATCTGGTTTTCCGGTGCTGCAAATTTTAATGTTCAATAATCACAAGCAGCAGCAAAACAGCTCGCTAAGAGGCAAAAAAAAAAAAATTAGCGGAGATGTGATCGGGGTGTGTTGCAGCACAGAGAGATTTGAGAGCTTCAGCAGCGTTTCACAAAGACACCCTTATATGTTCAGAGCGGTTGCTAATAAAGATTCAACAGGGTGTTTTCTCTACTCTTGCCAAGTTGTTGTTTTTTTTATGCAAGAGCTGAGCATTTTCAGAGATTTTCTGTCATTCAAATGACAAGCATTGAATGACATTCAGCGCAATCATCCAACAACTTGTGATGAAAGAAACACATGAAAGATGGGATTTATGGAGCTCAACCTAAATGGCATATAAATGAGTTTACTAAAAGTTGACCTTGAGCACTCATTCTGCTTTAGAAGAAAATGTTCTTATGTCTGCTTTATGAGGCTCAGAGATATAATGGGTGGCTTATTAGGAAACATTTTCCCCTGTTTTATAACCATAAAGAATAAAGGGATTCAGATAATGACTAATGGTGTCTGTTGATTGCAGTCGCCTTGTTGGAGTGGATCACTTTAAAGTTCATGGTCATATCATTTGTTTGTATTTCACTGTTTGACTCTCCCACTGGTTCCTGATCATCTTTTCAATTTAGTCCTCGCTTTTCATTTGATAGATGTCATTTGTTTTTTTACTGAGGATTTATCCCTTTTATCAACTGACCATGTGGCGGTGCGGTTCACATTTTGTTTTCCCGGCCCCTTCAATCAGAGGCCTGGCCTCTTAAATCAAAATATAAATGTGGGTGAGTCTGTCTCGTCTAACAGCCTAAACGACTGGCTCACAATCTGCTGCGGCAGTGTGTAATGTAGTGTGATGCAGCCTGGTTGCGAGAGGCCGTGCAGACAGAACAAGTGGTGAACCGGTGTTGTGGGGTGGAAGTAATGCAACATTAAGCAGAAACACAGAGGTAATACATATTCTCTGTTTTTTTCTTTTCTTTTTTTATTAATAACATTACATTTTAACGAAAGGAAAAAAAAAACAGGATCAACAAAAATATCTACGGATTTTACATGCACCTTAGTCTTTAGTCCTCAGAGCAATGACCAATGTCTGGTCATTAGAAAGTAAAGTTTTGTGGCACAGCTGGAAGAATACATTTAGGCACAGGTGCTGACATCAGTCATGACCAATAAAATTACCTCGCTGCCTTATTTTGAAAGCAGTATTTCTATGCCACAGGACTCAAGCACTTTTGTGATGGCTGCAGCTGTGTAGACTGGATCTGCCACAAGAGCTTCTCTCAAGAGGAAACTACAATCCCCATGGCTGAATATAATATAAATATAAATAAGTTGAAGTGACCAACTGGGGCTCAGAAATTGCTCGTAATATTACTTTATTTGAGTTTGAGAGTGGTTTTCTCAGACCTTTTTGGCTGCACAGGTTCCCTTTAATGCTTGGTAGGAAATTGTACCATTTTACTTGATTGTAACCACACCCCATACTCACTTTTCCATCTTCTTAGGGTTCAGCCTCAAAATACTGTTAAATAAATACCTGTGTTCACCTGACAAAAGTCGAGTTACATTTGCTTTTCCTGTTAAAGGTCGTTGGTAGTGCTGTGTTGTGAACAGTTGCAATAGCGAGTACTTCCAGGTCCTAGCTTGTGATGTGCATGCTTTTTGACAGTGCTGTTATCCTGGGGTGTGACATCTTTGAATCACCAGTAACAGATGTATTTGTGTGTGAAGAGAGCCTCAGGCCTTCGACTCTACTCTACCTTGTTCCTTTTGACCCTCTCTTTTTGTATTTCTGTGATGCAGCTGATTATTCCTGGTTTAAAAACAGCGTACTGCCTGTAGGGCTCTCGATCGTTTCTGTGCGTCTCTCTCTCTTTCTACCTCTCTCTCATTCATCTCTCCTCCTCCTCCTCCTCTCCTCTCCTCCTGCAAACTGAAGGCAACCTCACTGCCAATTTCATGCCAGGCTAGTGAGCAGCGCAGCAGAAATTATCCACTGCAAAATTGATCTAAACAATCGCAAAGTGGAACGGCAAGGAAAAGCAGGAGAATGAAATTGGGAGAGTCTGTTACCTTTTTGAACTCGCTTTATCACCGAGAAGGAATTGGGGTGCATTGCTTACAGGGAATTCCAGTAGTTGACCTCATGATATAGAGATTTTTATGGCACTGTTCAATAATACATATTGTATGTTTTCTGTGCAGTAGTATAGAAGGTTTTCTAGGCCTTAACTTAATGCTCAATATCTGATATTTGCAACAAAAGGTGCTAAAAGATGCTTTAATAGTTTGAACTGTTGGAACATTTGATCGATCACTTCACATGGCTGTATGCACGGGATAATGTGTATATACAAATGACTTATTTACACCAAAACAAAGATGTAATGCTAGTAAAACATGCAACTGAAAAAATGTACTGATGACTCACTATGTCATGACTACAACAAGAGCACTTACAACACTTGTTGCTTTGGAACATACTTTAACATTTAATTTAGAAAAAGCTTCAATCCAAGCGAATACAGAAATGTGTCAAATAGTGCTGAAAACAACCATGGCAAGAGCACACTTACCATTTTTTATATAGATTAAAATCACCTCCTACACCGGCAGTGTCTTTTAGATAAAATTTTGCTATACAGTATTACACCCCTTTCACACAGGAAAAAAACATCAGCATTCATTCCCGGGTCAAATGAGTCTCCAGTAGCATCAGGTGTTTATTGGTTCCAACTCCACTCGGCTGTTATGGAAACATGACACTTTTACACGCTAATTTTTTACCCCCTTTTCTGTTGCAATTTTATGATCCGCGTTGAAGTTTCGGACATAGGTGCATAAATAGTTTAGTCTCTGTTCAAACAGCACTTGAGTGTGAAAAAGGAAAAAAAGGGTGGACACACTTTCTGCCGGAACGCTATGCGAAGTTCTGGACGATAGAAAATACTTTCCGACCCGTTTTTGTTCAAGCACCATGTCCATTTTCCATTGTTCAGCTTGCGTTGAGTGTGGAAGAGAGACTAAAGTAATGGATGTTAGAAAGTAGAAGTAAAGATAAGGGAGCTTTTTGCCACTAAAGAGCCAGATATGTTTCACAGGAGCTGGTAGAGAACAAAAACAGAGCCAAAAGGAGAGTGAATATTGGACTACAATTCTCCAGGTGGCTAGAAAAGAATCCAAAACTTAAGAGGTGATGCAGTTTTAAGTAAAAGCAAGGAAATAACTTCAACAACATGATGAAGAATTGTGATTCATTTCATTTGTCATTGTACAGAATAAGGCAGATTAATTCATTATGCTTCGGAACAAGTGTAATTATTTTTCGTCTACTGGACAAAATAGGAGATGAAAAATAATGTAATATAATAGGTTGATGCTGTTTTTAGTCTCATTCCATGGCTCCAAGTAAGCACTTTGTAAGTATATTTTGAAGTCTAGTCCGAGTACATCAAACCCAATTTTCAGTGCCATTAACTCATCTTTTGATTAGTCCTTAGTTCATATAATATTAGATTTTACACGAAAAATGATTTATTTTTTCTGCTGTAGTTTCGACAGTATAAGTGGAACTTGTTTCACCCTACCTTAGACTTTCCTTTCTTCTCTATGCTCTTTTTTTCACAACTGCCCACACACACACTCCTACCTCCTCTAACTTTTACCTCCTTTGCCCTCCTTCCCATTCCTCATCAGTGGAGGTGTCAGGACTCTAACGCCGCAGTGCCATCTGGGCCGAGGCTGATAAAAGCTCATGTGCCGGGCCGCCGATGCCTGCAGGTCTGCCAGAAGCCAGCGAAGCCTGACTTTCAGAGCCGATGGGGAGAGATTTGTGGCAGCCAAGGAAGGAATGGCATGCTGTTAACGTGCTGATCCAGCCTCTCCCCCTCTGCACCACCCCTGTCTATCTGTTAGTCAGTTGGGGTCTCACATGGCCCTGCACTGGCCTGAATCTTCACCGACAAAAGTGTCTTTTTCTCAAAGAAAAAACAACAGGAGACAGGAAGACTTTGTGATCTATGATCGCTTTATGTCTCACATTGACAATGCTGCTTATGTGAGTTGGGTGGGTTAGAAGCTCCTCTCTCAAGCCACCACTGAGTTCTTGAAGAAGCTGACCAACTGTGCTGGTTCTTCTTCAAGGTGAAGACTGGCACTACAAACTGATTTCTTGCTGCAATGATACAGCGATGGGTTCCACGGTTTATCTGATATCAGTGTGTTGGTGTTGTTCCTACAACATGAAAATTTGCTTCGTGACCATCATCACAACTGACCAAAAAGAGAAAAAAGTTAAAAAGGGAGCAGGAGGTGTCAGTGTGTGTACTTTTGATTTAGTTGACTTATTTATTGTTATTTTCATTTTTCTGTCGCAGTTTGGTTAGGTTTAGGCAACACAAGAACATGGTTAGGTTTAGGCAACACAAGTACCTGGTTAGGTTTAGGCAACACAAGTACTTGGTTAGGTTTAGGCAACACAAGTACTTGGTTAGGTTTAGGCAACACAAGTACTTGGTTAGGTTTAGGCAACACAAGTACTTGGTTAGGTTTAGGCAACACATGTACCTGGTTAGGTTTAGACAACACAAGTATTTGGTTAGGTTTAGGCAACACAAGTACTTGGTTAGGTTTAGGCAACACATGTACCTGGTTAGGTTTAGACAACACAAGTACCTGGTTAGGTTTAGACAACACATGTACCTGGTTAGGTTTAGACAACACATGTACCTGGTTAGGTTTAGGCAACACATGTACCTGGTTAGGTTTAGACAACACAAGTACTTGGTTAGGTTTAGACAACACAAGTACATGGTTAGGTTTAGGCAACACATGTACCTGGTTAGGTTTAGACAACACAAGTACTTGGTTAGGTTTAGACAACACAAGTACCTGGTTAGGTTTAGACAACACATGTACCTGGTTAGGTTTAGGCAACACATGTACCTGGTTAGGTTTAGACAACACAAGTACTTGGTTAGGTTTAGACAACACAAGTACATGGTTAGGTTTAGGCAACACATGTACCTGGTTAGGTTTAGACAACACAAGTACTTGGTTAGGTTTAGACAACACAAGTACTTGGTTAGGTTTAGACAACACAAGCACCTGGTTAGGTTTAGGCAACACATGTACTTGGTAAGGTTTAGGCAACATATGTATAGGTTTAGGAAAGGGTCATGATTTAGGTTAAACTACTACCACTACTACTACTCCTTTGTGCATATTTCTGGTCTTTTTCCTAAGTCTCATAGCTATGACATTACAAAAAGGTGATTGGTCAGTTGCAGTGATGGTCCTGAAGCAACATTAATAATTATGATACCGCAGAAACAAAAGAGCGATATCAGATGCTGCGGCTTCCACAGCCCCTACCCAGTAGCTGACCCTCTTTCCCTGGTTTAGAAATGTACCTTCTCAAGGTCAGTCACTGATGGTCCAGCAGCACAATGAGGACATCCTCTTGACTTTAATAACATTCCAGGACCTTGATCTTTGTTGCAGCTGTCACATAAATGCAAGATAGTAGAAAAAGAGGGATGATAAGGCTGTGAAGTCTACAAAGGATCATCACTCCTGTGGTGCAATGCTAGACATTTGCTCAGACTGTGTCGTGCTGAGTCGGTAACAGACAGCCCTTCATCCCAAGGGTCCATTGTACATAAAGAAAATATTTTTTCCAGCAAGCATGCCCCTGGACTGTCCAACCTGCCTCCAGTTCCCCTCAGTTGAAAGAGGCAGCAGGCCTGATAGCCTACTTGTATACAGAGAGCAAGTCTGGTTCTCTGCTGTGTTTTCTAGGCCTTTGTGTTTGGTTCATTTGATTTTAATAGATGCCTTTATTTGCATCTCTATATAACACCCACAGAAGACAAATCAGGCTTCCTTCTCAGAGGATCAACTCTGTATCTAGTCCTCCAAAGGTATTTGTAAAATGTACTGGTGTAGGAGAAAGACCACTCAGGTTGCTATACATCCATTGAATATTGAATGAGAAGGTGTGGTGCTAGCTGAGTTTATAGGTGGTGGAGGGTCTCTTCCCTCCCTCACTCCTTGGATCCAGCTAATCCTGGCTGGTGTGGTGTGATAGGAGCTTCTGAAGAGACGCTCACTCATGCTACTCAGAGAACTGTGGTTATGGAAATAACCCAAAGCTATCTGTCAGAATGACCTTTTCACCCTGTTCTCCTCTCATGTGTTAATTTTCGTTTCGCTATGTGAGCAAAGGGAACTCTTGTTTGGTCAAGTGAGGGACACAACCGAGTTCAGTTTGTGGTTTAGTTTCACATCCTTCCATCTCTGTTAATGGTTGCATTGACTTTATTTTAGTTTGTCTTATATTTTTCAAAAGAGACTAATTTGCCTTTTATTTTGTGCTGCATGACATGAAAATGCTTTTTACAAAGTAGTGTCCGGACTTCTTTGTCTATTCACTACTTCCTCAGGCCAAGTTGGCAATGTCTCAAACTGTTAAAATGTGCACAGGTGCAAAGTGGCAGCAAGCAGAGCATGACCCTATTGATGGAAGATGCATTTCTTAAAACCAGATTTCAGTATTTATTCTGGAGAAGGCCTTGTGGCGACTGTAGCTCTATTTTCTAAAATACTTAAGATATGACGCCTCCGCAGCATACAAATTAGACTATTTATATAATTCAGCACAAAAATGGGATAGAGGAAAGCTGTCTTGGGCTTCTACTGGCTTCTTTATGTTTTTTTTATGCCAACATGTGCTTGAAACCCAACATTTATTTATTTATTCGTGTCCTTTACCAAAACAAGTCTTTATTGATTATGTATAAATATATTACAAACAGATATTTTGCATTTATTGTCTGAGAACACGCTGGCTTTTTCACCTTCTGCCACCTTGCTGTTGGTTTCTTGTTGTTAGTTTTAGCAATCTAAGGAATCTGAGTCTGTCTTCCTCCTTCTTGGACTTTCTTAATAAAGATGAAATGCCTCCCACAGACAGAAAGCTGAGGAAGGACATGCATTAGGTATTAAAAATTGAGGGTTACTATTAAGCTCATGAATTAAGGAATCGATGTAGTCAGTGGATTGTACGACAAGCACAATAAGGAGAACATTTGTCTGTGTGTTATTTTCAACAGGTCTGGACCTGAGGCACGCCCAGGTGGTGGCGTTATCCACGGGGACCAAATGCATCAACGGGGAGTATCTGAGCGACCAGGGACAAGTGGTCAATGACTGTCACGCTGAGGTCACGGCCCGCAGAGCCCTGCTACGCTTCCTCTACTCTCAACTTGAACTCTTCTTGAGGTAATAGATCTGTTCTCTGCTGTCTCATTCTTAAAGTGCTGCATTTACATCGTCTGCAGCTTTGCAATTCCTGTGATTTTTACATGAATCCCCTGAAATAGCCAGATAATGCTCGCTATGACTTGTCGATTGGCAGTGTATCTATCTTCCATTAAGCAGTAACATCAGTGTTCTATGACAGGCAGACAGTCACACATTAGTTTTCCTCCGTCTCCTTCTTATCCACTTTACAAACATGAACACACATCATGTCCGTCAGCTTGTTGAACGAGACCGCAAACATTCACAGAGGAAAACGTGTCCTCCACTGCTAACATCAGTTTGCAGGCTAGACAGCTAATTAGCTGCTCGGCTGCAGCACATTAAACGCCATGCAAACGTGGCTGCAAATGTCACTTCAGTCCAGTTAGATGCCGGTCTGCTCCGTTCTCTTGAATACCTCTAAGAACACACTGCCTAGGCGTCACTGCAAGTTTGTTTACTTTCAGGGTTCTCACTTGTCCTGGAAAACCTGGAAAATCTGGAAAACAGTTGACCAGTTTTCCAGTCATAGAAAACACATGGAAAATTAGAGAAAAAGCAAAATGTCATGGGAAATCTTGTGTCGTCCTGGAACATTATTGAAATTCCCCAAAACTACACAAAACAGTATAGTATTAGTGGTATGAATTCAAATGAACCAGTCAGTTGTTGTTTGAAGAGTCTCATTTTTCTTTTGTATATTAACTATTGATCTTGATGAAAGCAAAACTTTCAACAACCCCTTGCTTACTTCATGCTATTCAGTTATTGATGTTCAGGCAGCCATGGATAATACACTGTAATTCACAAAAGAAAAAGGCATTGGAGTTATAAATTGATCAATTAAGCAACGCATTAGTGTATGGGCACGCTCCCTGTTTATCGTACCAGCTAGATCATCACTGAAAATGTCCTGGAAAAGTCCTGGAAAAGTCCTGGAAAATGATACAGAGAAAATAGTGGGAACCCTGACTTTGTCTTGTTCCCTGTGGTGTAACACTTGCACTTGTCAGTTAAACAAGGACGAACCCCCACGGCCAATTGAGACATTTCTGATATTTCTCAAGACCTTTTTCTTCCATGTAAATAGAAAAGACTATTAACGTTACATTAAAATATGTTGACATTATATTTGACTACAAAAAGGGCAGAAAGTTGTGCAGTTTGTATAGACTGTAGTTTCCAAGGTGCCTCCAACAACTGTACCATGCATTACATTACAGGATGCTTAATAGCATTAAATATGTTGTTTGTTGTGACTCCCGCTGCACTGCCAAAGAATGCCCTCTCCTCTATTATAAGCTCCATGGAAACTGTACTGCTTTGTTCACCAGAGACTTTTCAATAATCAACGAGCCATATGTGTGCAGCTCTCTCCAGCTAACTAGGCATACTATCACACACTCAACTAGTTCAGCTCAGGGTCGCAGCCTATTTGTTTTTAGCACTATACTTTGCACTAAATGCATCTACTTTGTGTACCTTTGCAACCTGTAAAGCACGATCCGGTGCACAGAAAGTCTCACCAACCATTTTTAACAGTATCAAGAGACAGTGTTGATGAGCTTTGACTCCAAACTGCCTCCAGTGCATAAGCATATATTATGTTTTTGAGCTCCCTGAGGAGCTCGATAGCAAGGCTGATTCATCAGATTAGTGGCTAGAAGTCTAGATCGTTGAATGTCATATTTGCATATGCAGCACTGACTTTTTGTCTTAGCACAATGCTGGATGGCAGGTACAGAGACTTTGCGGCTGAGTAAAATGGCTAATGGGGAAGATAACTCATAATGAAATGACCAAACAAAATGCCAGAACTGCCATATTTACACTCAGTGAAAGGACATCGGAGACAGAGGAGAGGTTATAGAAAGAGTGCAGCCGTGCTTTGCATTGTGATGCATAGTTTAAATATACCTTGTGTACGTACTCGTGTGTGTGTGCATGTGTGCGTGCGTGCGTGTGCGTGTGTGTGTGTGTGTGTGTGTGTGTGTGTGTGTGTGTGTGTGTGTGTGTGTGATGAAGGCCTTATCCCTGCTCAAAAACAATGACCCATTTTTTTTAAAGTTAGATTATGTATCACCTAGTCTTACACATTGCGAGTATTCAGCTCATTGTAAATGGATGAGAAAAACTTTTGATGTCCTAAAAAAAGCATCTTTTCTGATGAGTCACCTCAATCCTGTGTTGTTGTTACAGTAAAATGGTACATACAGATAGCAGTTGCTAGCATTATGAGTGTGTATTTACCAACCAATTAATTACTAATGTGCGGACTGTACAGATGTTAGCTTGCTAGCTAATACATAATGTAGGTGGTCCACATAAAGAGTGGGCCACCTACAGTAGTCCTGTCTTACTGTGCTCTTTAGATAGTACTTCTTAGCTGTGTTTGGATAGTATTCATTACCCAGAAGTGTCCTTTTTAATACTGGAAGGCATTTCTAACACGTGTTTTATAAAAAAAGATTAAAAAGTCGATGTCTAAATATAAATCAACATTGACTTTTGTTTTCACACAGGAAATGTACCCTAGTCAGCTGGTTGGAAGTCCTTGTGTTTGACGTGTTATTATGGATCCCACTGGTTTTCTTGCAAGACCCACCCTACCCTGCCTTTGATTGGTTGCCTTCCTTGGTTGCATTCTCTATGCTTGACTCAAACTGTTAACTCATAGTGTAGCGTGTTATGTCTGCTTTGCTTGCTGCTCTTATATGGCGGTTTATGAGCTGTAGTTTCCCCGGTAAACACACCGAGCAATTCGACCAATTCATCACTCAATTTCCAGTGGACTACCGGGGTACCCAGGGGGGTGTTGGCATGAAAATCTCTGTGAGATTTATTCAGTTTATTGGATGGGAAGAATAAGTTGAAAGTACCAGGACCATGAAGCAATCAATGACAGACGCAAGCCAAACAGAGAAAACCAGTGGGATCCATAATAATTTCATTAGCAATGCCCTCCTTTATAGAGTCCTTCCAACTGCCGATATCTACACCCGCACTTACACCACAATCGGGCAGGAGTTGCACTCATAGTCAGCAGTGGGTGACATATTTTAAAAACCCTAAAAAAGGACCCTTCAGTGTATCGGCTATTAGACTCGCCTATGACTTAAGCTGGCATCCAATCACGATTAAGTGTTGGGGCAACAAGTGCCTGCCAATTGCAGCAGAGTAGGGCGAGCCAATTAAAGGACTGCACAGACGTTAGCTCTAGTTTTAGCTAGTTAGTAACTTATGTATTGTTTACACTGCCAGAAATTCTGCACTTTAAGATATTCCTCACTGTCTTGCATGTTAGTTTTACACTTAACCATCATTTTAACACAGCCACATCTTTAGTTGACCTTCATGATGAAACTTTCATGACTAAAATGCAAAGCATGTTTAGACCACACGTTAAGGCTGTCCTCCCTGTTCCCCTCGAGACATTTAGACGGCCCAAGTAATGTCTCAGAGTCTGTGTGACAGCAGGAGAATGGACCGTGGTCAGGCAGAGAGTCAGTGTCCATCTCTCTGCCTCACTCCATCATTGTAAACTGAAAGTGGAAATCTATTTCCTATGCTGTGATGAATGGTGCGGCCTCTCTCATCAGTCTCCCTCGTACTTGTTGTTTGCATTTCCTCTTTTTCACAACTGAAGTAAAAGGCCAGAGGACTGGGAGGAGTCGATATTCGTCCGGCACAAGGAGTGCGGCTACAGGTTGAGAGACAACGTCCATTTCCACATGTACATCAGCACGTCGCCGTGCGGGGACGGGAGGCTCAACTCGCCGTATGAAATCACCACCGACCGTAAGACACCGGGCCTTTTCTGTTTTTATTGTTCTACATAGGTTGATAATGCTGAAAATAGAAAATGAAATCTATGGGTAATGAACACGTGATGATGTATTGCTTTTTAATCAGTCATTGTCATTTCAGTCTGTCAGGTTTATGGAGATATATCTTGCAGATATTCTCAAAAGGCACTGCTCTGCTTCTTCTTTTTTTTTTCACCAGACACAGTCAAGGAGCTGGCATCCTTTTCATGTCACATTCCGTCTTTGGCCTCTTTCAGCCACGCTGTGCTGACTAGATGACATTTTATTGCTTACCCGCTGAAAATAAATTGTATATTCATTTAGACAGTTTGCCCAGCATTTTTCTGGTGGCCTACGAGTTGAGAAATGTAATCTGGACGGCAGTTTCCATCAGTAGAATATATACACCCCCCCTTCCTTTCATCACAGGCTGAAGCTGCTATTCGGCTCTATGAATATACACTACAGTGGAGTGCATGGGGAGGTTTTACATGAAGCCAGTGAGGATGGAAAGGGAGAGAAGACGATGCTGTTGTTGGAGAAGCCTTTGAACCCAACGTCTTTGGTCATTAAACCTTTTTAAATGTTCTGCAGTGCGCTCTCAGAGATTAGAAAATTACTTAGTACCTTTTTCTGACTGTTCTGGAAGTCGGGGCTTAATTTTTAGCTGCTGTGACATGAGCCATGGAGGAAGAGAGGGATGGGAAGAGAGAAGGAAGTAGAGTTTAAGCCTCAAGAATTGAGAGGTTATTAAAACAAAAAACAGCAGTTATCTACATACACTCGTTCACCCTGTTCTGTTCAGGAGATCTCCATATTGTAACTTTACTGAAAGCAAGAAAAACAATATCTACAATTTATCCAGTGCGGCTGTTTTCTGAAAGTGGATATTCTGCTTCTTTTTCTGATGTTATGAATGCCGTACTTGAAACATGCACTATATAGTTTCAGAAAAGAAATCAAAACTCAGAAAATTAATAATTACAATAGTCATAAGGTAACAATACAAACTCAGAAATAGTGATTTGATATATTTACATTTAAACAAGCCATCCTCGAGGGAAATAAGGTCCTCAGAACACTGCTAAAAAGATAGCTATGTAGGAGGGTCCTGCAAGTGTACACCAGGTAAAACAGTATGAAATTGTGTTTTCCTTTGTGTTTGTTTTAGTTGTTTCAGTCATTAAAATCAATCATTCTCTCTTGTCTCTTACTCTCTTTCTCCTCTCTTAAAATGTCTACCCAAAAACGACACAGTGCACCTTTAACTATATTAGCACTAGAGTTCATGCTGTCCTGCACCCCCACATGAAACTGGAACTGGTGTAAAAGGATCGGATACATTGCCTCCAGTGATGTCAATCAGTGGCTAAGTTGCATTGTGGGTAGTGTAGGCACCAGGTTTTGAAAAGGAAAAAGAATGCGTGGAATGAAAAAGGCGATATCTCTGCTGTATTGATTTTTATCATTTGTTGTTTTTTTGTCCTTGAATGAGTGCAATGCTAGACCAGTGGACTGCTTTTTAAAACCTGACGCCTACATTACCCACAATGCAGCTTAGCCACTGGAGGCAATTTATCAGATTGCATAGAGGTTCCTCTGGAGCCACACTAGGCTTCATAATAGTTTGTTTTTTTTTCATATATGCAACAGTGCTCCCTAAGACCTATAAACACACTTTGATGTGTAAAATTGGTGGAGTTACCCTTTAATCCAGGTGAATGGTTCCTAACTGCATACTGCTCTGTATAGCCAGCAACAGTCCAGTCAAAATCATTATCAATTAGGCAGTCAGCAATCCCAAAATATTACATTTAATTGCCTTAAATAAGCGATTAACCTCAATTAAACTTTTGCTTGCAAGGAATTGCAATATTTGTGCTCCACTGGAATCTGAAAGTTTAAAGGTTTATTCAATATTATGGTAAGCTGATAAACAATAAAAC
The DNA here is from genome assembly GCF_040436345.1 of Pagrus major. Classification (NCBI taxonomy): domain Eukaryota; kingdom Metazoa; phylum Chordata; class Actinopteri; order Spariformes; family Sparidae; genus Pagrus; species Pagrus major. The sequence goes on from NC_133233.1 coordinate 10,012,492, forward strand.
TTTTTCTAATTACATGCAGCTAAGTGCATAGGAACACTAATGCTAAGTAGCTGAGAACATCTCTAATTAAACAGAAAATGATGTGTGCCATATAATGGATATTTTGTTATAATATCTAAAAAGTAATATTGCAAGATGTTAACTGTCTTCAGCACGGCTTTCTGATCTGGTGTGTATTAAGTACATTTTCATCAAAAACCTACAAAATGAAAAAAGCTTTGTGTTTTAAAGAAATAACAGACTTCATTATCGGCTCTTTAAATTGGGTATCCAGCAAAGCCGTGTGATAAGAAATGACATAATGTGGAGCGATGGAGCTCAGGCTGGTTTTGTTTGTGTTGTGTTGGCAGTACACAGCAGCAGACACCTCATGAGAAAGCACCGCAGCCACCTGCGGACCAAAATCGAGTCCGGCGAGGGGACGGTGCCTGTACGATGCCGGGGACCCGTCCAGACGTGGGACGGCGTCTTACAGGGGGAGCAGCTCATCACCATGTCCTGTACCGACAAGATCACCAGGTCAGTGCTGCCAGATGTTACCTGTGGGTTCAGAACTTTATTACTTTATGGGTTTTAGGTTGTGTTTTTCCTTTCTGTTTATATTCCTCCTGAATATATCCGTCAAAGTGGGTCAAAACTTAATTGAACAGACGCTCCTTTCTGTCCAGCTGACACTCTGAATAACCTGTAAACTGAACGAGCCCTCCTGGTGAGTTCAAACTTAAAATCGAATCAGTTTATCAGATGAGGTGCTGTTGATCTAGCCTTGAAGTTTGATGTTGGACTGCAGAGAAAACCCTACTCTGTTCACTGTTTTGCAGTTTTGACTTAGACTGTTTTCTCTTATTACTGCTTTATTGACCATATCTCTCTCATAAAAGTGAAGTTGAATAGACCCGCAGTTCTATATCTCAAGCATTTACCACTGGTAAATAGATAAAGGGAAACCATCATACCATCAACACCACTGCCAAACTGCTTTTCCTCATTTCTATCATTTCAGTAATCGGTGTCGATTTCATTGTAAAGGTCGACACAAGATATCCTAACATGACCTCCTAACACACCATGTGATCAGCACATCCTGTCACCCAGGAGGTCCCTGACCTACATAAGAAAAGAAAAGGTCAAAGGATTGTTTGAAAGTTTAACTTTATGAGGAGATTAGTTTCCTTATGAGAAGCAGTGATCTCTGTTTAAATAAAGCATTTTAAAATGATGAGCTGGGCAGAGATTTGTCTGATATTTACCTCAGGGCATCTGTGTGTGTGTGTGTGTGTGTGTGTGTGTGTGTGTGTGTGTGTGTGTGTGTGTGTGTGTGTGTGTGTGTGTGTGTGTGTGTGTGTGTGTGTGTGTGTGTGTGTGTGTGTGTTTGTGTTGACATGAGCCATGCTGTATGTGAAATCTTTTATAGCGTGGGTGGTGAGTATTGATTTCCCATATGTGACTGGAACGTCTAATCCCATTGTAATGAATTAGTGTATAAATCACGTCATTGTGTTAATCCCCAGATCAGATTCTTCTAGCTCGCTATCATATTAGTCATACAACCCTTTCACAACTGTAGGCTGTATTGGTACTTAACCAGGTACATGCCAAAATGTGACGGCATGTTTCTACAATGGAATCTGTATGTCGCTATCAAGGTTAAACAGTTTAACTTGGAACTAATAACAGTGTCACTTATTAGCCATTTATTTTGCCGACTTGCGACTGGTAACTTTCGTACTACACAGAGAACAAAAAACACAATGGAGCCTGTGTATGTTCATAAATTGTTAATGCATGCTGGCAAGCCTGCGCAGGACAGACGGCGCCGCTAAATCAGGACAGCTTTGCTCTTCCGCCTCCGTTTTCACACTGTCCTCGTGTGTGAGGAGTGAAGGCATCAGTGTGTACACACTGGAGCATCTTTACAGGCAGAGGGAGACATCTTCACACACACACACACACACACAAATATGCATAATGATATTTACTTACTGGATATTTAATTTAACACACTATTAGAGGTGATAGCTGATCATTATGTTTCTTTAATTAAATGAATTTGTATTTTAGTTGTACACACACTGTGTGAAAAGAGGCTATTTGTGCCTTTTTTCAGTTAGAGAACATCTGCTTCTGTAGGGACCAGAAGCCATGAACGAGAAGTTTTACAATGACTTAGCCTACAGTATATCCAAGTCAGTGTATCCTTTGCTAAACTTCGGTTATTGATTAATGGTTAATATTAAAATACAGACTGTGAAATGTTATAAATGTGAGTTACAACATATATCTAAGGTTAGCTAGCATTTGCTAACATTAGCTACAATACACTATTGGTCATACCAGACTAAGGAAAAATGTACATATTTAGGAACATATCACATATTATATTATCACTGCACACCTTAAAGTAAACAACATTAAGAGTCAGCCTAATCAAATCATAGCACTACTAGTCTTTTGGTGGTAGCAGTGGTGTAACCATGCTAGTAAGCCACTGCAGCACAGCAGTGTTTTTGTGCTAACATTAGCTTGCTCAAATTCTCACAAGCTAACATGACAATGTATGCTGCCTTCAAATGGGGTCTCCTTAACCGCGTTCACACATGAACGCTCCCCTTCTGTGGTATTAGCAACCTCATCGGTGGCAATTTCTGAAAGCTCAGAGTTCACGAGTTGTGACATGCTTGCTGATGTTTTCAGTACTGGCAGACGCCATGGAAGTTACATTTTTGACAGATGGGAAGTGATATATTGAATAATTTTTTTCTGCGCAATTTTATAATATGAGGAAAATGTTCCAGAAGCCTCATCTTTTTCATGCTTTTGCACTTCCCTGCATTACATTACCTTCTTGCTAGCTTGCCAAATTGTTGGCTTCTGTAGCTTTTAGACGTTGTTGCCTAACGCTTAACCCCGTAAACACCAAGCATATCACGTACACGGCTTCCCATGTCATAACCACAAGCTCATATGTCCCATTTTGAACCACATTCACCATCTTCGTTAACTTGTTAGCATGCTAACAATTGGAAATTCTCACTAAACAAGTACAGCTGAGGCTGGTGGGACTGTACTCAGTTTGTAGGGTATTTTTTCATAAACCTAAGCACTGGACATTATGGTGGAGTGACATTACTATCCCTAGAATCATGCCGTTAGCTTGGCTAAAATAAAAATAAATAAATAAATACTCCCACCCTTGATGTCTTTTCTGACATATCTGAAATCAATTTTTAATATAGTCTCAGTTTTTCTGCCAGGTCTGGGCCTCAACAGGAACTGAACCCATGAATTTAGCTTAGTAAGCACCGCACTGTGCCAACTGAGCCGTACAGGACTACAGCTGAGCCACTGTTGTATGTGTGTGTGTGTGTGTGAAAGGCCTGGCACAAACACACACATGGAGGGAGAGAGGGAGGAAGCGAGGGACAGCGCGTGAGACAGAGAGAGAGAGGTGAACCCTTCTCCTGTGGAGCCGCTGTTAATTTGACCAATTTGATTCAGTTGGCCAGGGCTGGAGATGGTGTGATTAAATCTACCCAGGTCACCAACGGGGGTGAAAGCAATTACTTTACAAAAAAATAGAGTGACGGGGGAGGGAGAAGGGACACCCTGCTTTTCTTCCCTCCCACCATCACCTCCCCTCCACCCCCTCCAGGCCAGACGGCAGACGCACTCTCTTTGCTCCACAGCCTCCCCTTTCCGTTTTTCTTTTTTTTTTCCCCTTTTATATTGCTGTAAATGATGGGTGGCCGTCGTTAAAGTGAGTGGGTCACCAAGGGCCAGTTTATCAAGGTCAGGGTGGAGGGTGGAACTGAGAGGAGCTTAGGAGCGCAGACTCAACACACACACACACACACACACACACTGGTGCGGTTTTAAAGTGATCCCCTGGATACTCTTCTTGTCCTCTGTCACACTCATTTTGCAACCTCCCATTACTTTTTTATTTCCCCCACTTCCTTCAGGTCCTGCACTTTATTATAGTTGGTTCAGCTCTGACCATCGGGGATTTTAGGATCTTTGTTCTTACTATAAACATTTTTTGATAATGTGCAACGTCTCACCCCCGTCGTCGCTTCACCTGATGATCATCGCTTTGTTTTCTTAAGCAAGGCCCCGATGAGGCTCCTCTGCTAATATTTGATTTGAAGTCGACAGCTGGATTTAATTGAGGGGCCTAAATGGCTTTCATATAACGATGATGTTCTCAATTCCACTGCAGTTTTATGCAGATGAACACATTACTTTAATGGTCGGCGTTTACCGGGAGAGGGAAGAAAGGGAAGATGTAGAGCGGGAGGGAGAGGGAGAGAGGTCTCTCCCCTCTCCTCTCTTTAAATTCACACACCCAGAGCCAGATGGCTGTCTTTTCTTGCATGAGATTAGAAGATGTTTCTGATTCACGGTGTCGCTTTCTGGGTAAATTAATATTTCAGGCTAAACTATTTCTGTTTTGGTGGGGCACCGAGGTTGCGCGTGAGCTTTTTGAACAAAAGCTCCTCCTCTCTGTTTGAGAGGCAAGGACAGATCTCGCTGACAGATTGCAGGTAAAGCGTAGGCATCGTGAGCGCATTAAGTGATTCCCAGAAAGCCGCTGATGTTAATTGACTGCTCGGGAAAGCGAAGGAAGCCGTAATGAGTGATTATTAAGTCGGGGGGAGAGGAAAAAAAACAACACAAAAAAAAAAAACCAAGCAGCCGCTGTAATTGCATACATGATAAAGAGACATTGATTAACAAAAAGAACAATGATCTAAAAATTTGCAGCATAATGTCGAGCCTTTGATTGTGCATCGCATAAGTTCATTACTCCGGCGCACCGGAGTACGCAGCTCAGGCACACAGCAGGCTCTCTCTCTCTCTATGAAGGGCAGGAATGATAATAAACACGGTAATTATCATTTTCCATCCATAAATTAGCATCTGCTGGTTAAATAGAGGGGATTTCGACAGTAGGTGGCACACGACCAGCTGGCTACAGTACCAGGCGTCGGTGCGACTGGCAGGATTAGCCCCACAGTGATTTTGTGTCACTCGTGGATCCCCCGAAACAAATCCTGAGGTGATCGGTCCTCGCGCTGAGCAATCGACGGAAGCTTTTCCCGCAGCCCGGCGCAGTGCATTAACCTCGGTGGCACTGATGAATGCACACATGGTAATGTGTTGTTCCATGTAATGAATGCTGATGCACTGACCTTTGGCAGTGTTGTTGTTGTTGGTGGTGGTGATGGTTTGTGTCTCTGAACCAGGAAAAGTGGAATAAGAGGACATGTGTGTGTGTGTTTCTGTCAGATTATGTGTGTGTTTCTGTTTGTGTGTGTGTTGTCAGTCCGGTGGCTGTTATTCATCACGTCCCACATCAAGATAATGATCAAATTGTCTCTACCTGTCATTGAAGCTCTCACATCTGACTCTCCCATCCTCTCTCTGCCTATCTCTCCCGTTTCTCCCCCCCAACTGTTGCCTTCCCTCCCTTTTTCCTTCATCCTCGTCCACTCATCCTCCTTTCTCTTCCTCGCCCACCTTCCCTTCCTTATCTACTTTTCAAACCATCATACCACTTTCTCCCTGACTCCCTCCCCTCAGATGGAACATCCTCGGCCTGCAGGGGGCGTTGCTGAGCCACTTTGTGGAGCCGGTGTACCTGCACAGCGTGACCGTCGGCAGCCTTCGCCACACGGGCCATCTGGGCAGAGTACTGAACCAGCGGCTGGAGCGCCTGGGCCCACTGCCCGCCACGCACAGACGCAACCAGCCCCTGCTCAGCGGTACGACTGCGACACACACAGTCACACATGTCCCAGTGCGATAATTACATTCAGGAATACATCGACTTTGGGAAGTTACTTCGCGCCAGAAAGTGGTACAATGAAATTTCCTTTCAGTGTAGCTGTTGCTGGAAGCTTGGTGACATATTGACTATTTGAGTTGTTGTGCGCAGGTAATGAGATTTCTCTTTGTTTTGAATCTGTCTCCAGGTCTCTCTGTTTCCTCAAAGGTCAGAACTGTCAAGACGGTGAAAGAGTGCACATTTACTTCTGTGAGCAAATCAAGTCACGGCAGCGATTCCGTTGAAATGAACTGATTTTTGTCCGAAATTTCGCTGCTTTGTTCAGTTTCCCTGAAATGTGATACAAATATGGACACCCAGATTATCCATTTGGCTCTAAAGTTAGATTAATAGTAATTCAGCTCTTTTTTGAAGTGGTTGAAGGACACTCTTAGCTCAAGAGTGATGCAGTATTTGATATGAGTAGTGATTTCAGTACTCACAGCGACGTCACATACGTCCCCACGATCTCGCTGGAAAAACAGGAAACGGTAGAAAGCAGCAGATCATATCGCTCATCAGAATACATCCATTTAATACATCGAACTTGTTTTAAAATGTCTTAATCTATAACATTCTGAATTAGTCACATCATTTATTCTGGAGCCGATGATGGAAGTGGCTAAGAAGTGAGACATCTTGCTTCTTTCTCATCTCTGTTGAGACCCTAGTGACACAGAAGTCACTGACTGCGTTACAGTGGGAACTTATTTCTTTGTCTTTTACTTCAGTATCTCTTTTCAAACTCAGCGCTGACTGAATGATGCTCAAGCGCTGCTTGAAGATGGATGAAAAAGTATTAACAATCCAGCGGCCTTAACTTCAATGTGTGTTGTAGCATCACACTTTACAAAAGGCGGAAATTTACATGACCACACAGGTGTTGTGTTTCCATCAGAGCTGGAGATTGTACCCATTCACAGGAACGACAAAATCCAGTTGTTAGTAGGTGTAGGTTTTTTGTCTAGTGTGAAAAGGGTCTTGTTCACCAGGTGGTTGTTAAGTAGCTGATGTTTGGCGCTGGGCAGGTTTTTTCACTGAAAACAGCTTCCTCTGGCTGAAAAAGATGCAAGAGGCCATAGAGTGGTAAGGGTGAACAAAAACGAACAAGATGCAGGTAGAAAACCCAAACAGTGAGTGAAAACATGGTAGCTCTGCACAGCCCGGGGAAGTTGATGATAACTCTGTGGGTTTTTCACTACCCCTTTTTACATTAAACATAGTCATTGAATCCATCCTTATTATTAGAATATTGGTTACAGCCACTTTTAAGATTAGTCTTCTCAATTTAATATAAAGCTAGTTCTGTACTTTACCACATTAAAAGATCTACTGAGAAGATATGGATGTCTGCTTGTGTCAATTTTTAATGACTTCTTAATTTTTTATGTTCATATTTCCAACAATAAGTTGCAGAAAAATAAGGATTAATGTAATTTAACTATTTTAAAGCATGATGAAAACACACTGGAGGAGCCTGTTGCCCATCCAGTTAATTAAAGACACTAATTAAACTAAACCAGGTGTTCACGGGTTGGCTGAGTTAAAGTTATTCCCTATATTTTACATTTTCTCCAGCTAAATCACTCACTGTGCTTTCTATTCTTTCACCAGTCACATTCCTCCCTGTGCTAAATAAAAGCGTCTCTGTGTTTTCAGATGGGACCATCCCATACTGAGATCCATACAGCATCTATTTTCAGAGGTTCATTCTAATAAATATGTCAGCTCCCGACCAAATGAATCACAACAGATCACACATGTATCACCCACACACACACACACACACACGCACCCGCACACGCTTAACAAACTCGTGTACCCCTGCTTCTCTACGCTTACATTGTGCCAGCCAGACAGGCAACAGCTAAGAAGTTGTCTGGCACGTCTGCCTGCGGGGCTCCGCTGAGACCGGAGGCTTCCGTTTGTAGCGAAGATGAATGCTGGAAGAGGATCTGAATGACACCCAACTTGTAGAAACTGCATCAGCCATCACTTCAGATCTAGGCCAGCCGGAGTGGCTGAGCGACAGAGACGCGCAGCGATGTAGGGCACATTTCGTCGCAAGCGTCATTGATGAGAACAAAGACGGTGACAATCACATACAGCACATACTACGTTCTCCGTACCCGCCATACTTTTATCAGGTTCGGAGTGTACTTCTTGAAGGGCACAGGAGCTCTTTGCGTTGCGGGCCTCTGCTCCGGGTAATTGGGTGCCATGAGGATGAATATTTTGTGAGGCCTATCCTCATCAAGATTGATAATTGCACTGAATCGTCCTCTGGTGGTGATAGCTAGGACGGATTCATCATCGAATCCTCCGACCACGGCCTTTCGGCGAGCATTTCTCATGATTTGTTCGATGGCTTTTTGAATGGAGTCGTTTGACTTGTCTGGAGCAGAGTTTTTTGGTTTCAGATATTACAAGCTGCGGTTCACATTTGGAGAATTGTGGTCAGGTGTGATCAATTTGTTCATCATTCACACTTAGTTACAATATTAAGTTATTCACTTAAACTATAATAGATCTCACAGTGAGTACATAGTTTGTTTAATGACGAATGAATGATGCTGCAGAGTGCCCTTCACACTATTTCTTAGTATCAAAGGTTCCTCATGTTGACGAATCACACAGGCATGGCAGGCTCTTTACCCACTGACATCCTCTTTACTCAAAACAAAGATGGCCTCCCACGTCTCCCATAAATGCTCTGCCCTCCCCTCTAACATGTGTGTTCTCTGCATCAGATCTTTGCACCTGCAGTACCTTGAGAAGCTAAAGTCTACTGAAGGGTAGAAGGGTGAAGGCAGAGGAAGGGAGATGGACAGACAGCGGAGATGGCCCTACACCAAATCAATGTAATCACAGCCCTTATCAGACAGCCATTCAATCTGAAGGGAGCTTGGACAGATAGAGAGAGAGACAGGGTGAGGGGAAGAGAGGAAGACAGCGAGGCAGGAAGGGAGGAAAAAGAAGAGAGCCTCGGTTGCATTCAGATGTGCGTACCTCCCCCCCACACACCTCCTCTCATCTCCTCCTCCAGCCTTTCATTGGCTCTGATGAGCTCCCCAGCTATTGTGTGTCCAGGGTTATTTAAAAGCAACACCCCCGGAGGAAATTCCTGGGGATCGCAGGGCCCGGCTCTTATCGCACACAGCCAAAGCAGCTCCACCTGAACCCCGAGGGCCAAACACATCGATGGACTGACTTGTCCTTCACTCCCGTCCTGCCTGTGTACATCCACCGCAGCGTGAACAGAAACTGCGGCTTCTGTCATTTTGGATAAGAAGAATTAGAACAACAGTAGATAAAGGAAACATTGATAATGGTTGTTCTCCGGTTTTGGAGTTTTGCATTTGATTGAATGCACATTCATGTTTTACAGCTACACCCTGTTTTGTTCACATTTCACATATATGTACATTCTCTAGAGTCAGTGTTTGGTGGAGGGGGACCCACTCCCTCTGTAGATATGAAAGGCTCATTCTAAGGTAACAAAAACACAATTTTTAATATTAGGTGTTTACACACTGATGAATGCATAATAAGAAGATTATATTCTATTTCTGCCGATAGATCCCCTTAAATCCTACACACTGGACCTCAAACCATGATCTTTTCCTAAATGTAACCAAGTAGTTTTAATGACTAAACCTAACTAAACTGAAACTGTTTGATCTGTTAACCACCTGGTTATTATTGTTACCATGACACCAAAGGACACCTGATGAAAGTCACCTGACTTCGTCCTTATTTGCACGTCAGAAAACATTTGGTTTTGGTTTAACAGGCAAATGGGAAAATTGATTTTCAGTCAACTGGGACTTTTTTTGGACCACTGGGGTTTCAGAACAATGGGCCATCAGAAGAATAGCCCGTCCCCTTGTTAATGGCGAATAAAGATCAGTGATACCAAGAAATTTCAGTGCTTTGAACCAGAAGCCTTTAGTCACATCCCAGCCTTTATCATAAATGAGTTGCTACCCCTACCCCAGACATTTTCGCATACCTGTTGCTTCATCACTCCTCCTATGCTGCTCCACCCCCATGAGGAACCCCTTCTGAAAACCCTGCAGTACTCCAGTAATGCAGGATAGAAGCAACGTGTACACATAAACACTCAGGCTATCCTTTATTGTGTTTCTACAGCAGCCTCAGATATTAAGCCGCGGTTGTGTGTGTACTGTACAGTTATAAATCCCATAACCAAAGGCTCTAATTCTGCCTCTTTCATGTCTGCCAAACACTTCCCAGAAGAGAAATTGATCAAGTCTTCAATGAGGGAAAAATCAAATTGGCTATTACAGAAACAGAGGAGTCAAGTCCATTGAAGGGATGAAATGAGCCATGAATGGAGCGAGAGAAAGGAAAAAGGCAGGATGGATAGGAGAGTCTTTTGTTCAAAGAGGTGCGTCTCCACAAGAGAGAAGAGATGGGTAATAAGAGACTTGGAGGATTGTTACTGTGGCAGGCAATTCATTCCAGCTCCAAGGAGCTACAGAAAAGAAGAGCTGAGATTGGTGAATGGAAGAGTGAAGACGGGAAAATGAGTGTGGCAGGGAGAGAGATGATCTGCAGGCATGTATTGTGGTATTGTACATCAGGTATTGTACTATAACAAGCTGTCTGTCAGACGGTGAGATCAGAGGCAACTGTTGTTCACCCGACACACAGAATCTGTCTGCTGATTTTCCATGAAGGTAGCCTACATTTAACACTGCATGATACAATAAATAAACTGGGTTTGAAGTCAAGGTGAAATTCAAGAAAAGCGATTCCTTTCTGAAAACAGTTTTTTACAGGTTTAGAGTGGATATAGTGTTAAAGCAGCACTTAACTGTCAGGTTTTGTTAGTCTAGATGCTACGTGACGTGTGGCTCAACACTATGACGCATATTGCACCGAACCTTTTCTCTGTTGTAGTAAATCTTATTCCACTTTCTCCAAAATACGATTGCTTCAGACCTGTTGGCTAGAATTTATTAACTTTGAAGAAAGTGTGGGCTCCACTATCCCGTCCATGTTCGATATGACACGTCCAATTTCAACATTCAAGTCAAATTCCTCCCGCCGTTATAGACATCTCACCACACTGATGTAGCTGATGCTGTGTAGATGGGTACCCGTGATGTACTGGGTGGTTTTAATCACCTGCTGTAGAGCCTTCCGGTCCTGGGCCGTGCACGAACCATGCCAGTTTGTGATTTTTCTGGTCAGGATGCTTTCTATTGCTCCTCTGTAAAAGTCGACCAGAATCTGGCTCTGGAATTTAGCCTTCCTAAGTTTCTGTAGGACGTAGTGCCTTTTAATATCCTCAGCTCCACTGATGTAGACAGGTGCATGTCTTTGCCTCCTTTTTTTCTAAAATCAACACTCAGCTCCTTGGTTTCGCTGACGTTGAGCAGTAGACTGTTCTCTGATGAGTTGTTAGGCAGATTTTGTTAGCTTCGGACAGAGCCATGCTAACTGTTTCCACGTTTCCAGCTTCTGCTAAGCGAAGCTAGACAGCTGTTAGCGAGCGTCACAAGCTACAGTACTTCTTTAATTTGTAGGAATACTTTTTTTTTATGGTTAATCACAAAAACCCTTTTACAGCTAACTTAACGCCTTGGACAGCAGTTGGAAACTGGCTACTGGCTAGCATTGGCACATATACAGTGATCAATTCACATTGTTCCTGTGCAAAGAAGTAAAAATATACAGTATGCCTCTTTACAACTACGTGAAACTTCTGGCAGATCAGTTTCATCCCTCCACCCCCAAGCAGTTTATGATTCACCATTTTCTGCTGCTACTACTTTGAAACGACCTCTTGTGAAACAGTCACTGTGGCCTCTCGGGGAAATATTGGCCCTGACCTTTCATTTGTTTCTCACCCCACTGTCAGCTCCGTTTCCACCACAGGCCTCGCACCTCTGCCAACACCAGTGTTCTCAGTGCAGAAATTCTCTACATGGAACCCGATGTGACTGCCTCACCTCCACCTCTCTCTCTCTCTCTCTCTCTCGTTCCTTGACTGATCGCTTTGTGTGCTTTGCTAGCGAGGCTAATTATTTCAGAGAGCGAAGGTGGCGAGGGCGGGGCAGAGAGGCAGACAGTCCGGTGTAGGGGAGGCTTCATCTTTGTGACTGGAGATAATATTTACATCGTACATCACAGCCGGTAACGCTCAAATATTGTTAACTGCAGGGACTCAAGCGCAGACAAGCACTCATACAAAGGCAGGAACATGCTGCTTATATGCTCAATAGCCTTTCTTATTCTCACCTCCCTGCCTCTCTCTCTGAGGGTATATCAAAGCTTCATATAAACAGCCATGCGGTTTCAGGCCCTGGTTGACTTGGCTTTTTTGCAGCGCTGCAAAACTTTATGTCTGCCATTAGCCTCGGGGAGAGAGTGAGGGAAGGGTGAAGGAAGGTTAAACGAAACAACAAAGTGGAGGTTTGAAAGGAAAATTGCAAATTTCCACTTCTTGTCTGGGTTTTTTACTTACAGGTGCATTTTGTAACACTTTTATGAAACGTTCTGTTTTACACAATAAAGATCATTTGGAACGCCCGTGGATTAAACCCACCCTAAAGTCATTCTTCTTCTCCTGCCTCGTCTTCCCTGTAGGGCTGAGCAGTGCCGAGTATCAGCAGCAGGGGAAGGCCTCGTGTGTGAGTGTCAACTGGACATTTGGCGACGCACAGTTGGAGGTGGTCAACACGGCCACCGGACGGAGACGGGAATCGGGGACACCCTCTCGTCTGTGCAAGCACGCCCTGTTCACCCGCTGGAACAGACTTTATCGCAAGGTGAGGGCAAACATGCACACAGAAGGTAAAGTCGGGGGCAGAATCGGCTCAGGAGAGAGAATATGTGAGAGGAATACATCTGGGTAGTGGCACAATTGTATGCTATTCTGAAATACACAGACCATGTGAGGTGAGTGGCAGCTGGAACACATCCAAGACTTGGATCATTTGAATCACTGGTACAAACGATCCAATAAAAGATAATTAAGCAATGTTACACAAGAGGGTGTGCTCTACCGTCACTAGTGGCACGACAGTAATGTGATCAGGGCCAAAGGTGCACCCTTGAGTGTAGTATTGCAATTATACTTAATCTGTGCCAAATAAATAAAAAAATACATAATCAAAATGTATTCATGTTGTGGGACAATTAGCTCTCAAAGTAAAAAAAAACATACTTTTTGCTAGTGTTATCTCTCTAGGTCTGACTAAAAACTGAAAATATTAGTCGCATCAGTAGACTCCTACTTGTAATGAAACCTTGTTTGCTACCCCAGCAAGTAACCTAAATAACGACCTAACAACAGAGTCAATATTTGGTCTGTGTTAAGTCGGCCTTGAGCTAATGTTTTCTCCCCGCTTACCGACACGGCCGATAAAGGATCGAGGAGTGTCTAGTCACGTCAAGGCTGAACAGTCTTCATGCGATCCAGACATTACCAACAACTCCAAAGCGTTGCAAAGTCCAAAAGTCAAACTGTATTGGAAAAAGACACATGTAATCATTTCCAAATTTAACAATGTGTTTATAGTTAACGAAATAGTCTGCTACAGTCCACATTTGCCTTTCAAAAACAACATTTTTCAAAAGTGTTGCTGCACACATGGGAGGGACACACCTGCAGTAACAGGGCAGTCTGACAGCAATCAAACAGCACCATGAATTGTTTGTTGGAGAGCTTCTCAAGTGCAGTGGTTCAAGTTCAAGTTGCACATTTATTTATAATAAAGTTCATAATCATTCTATAAACGCTATTTTTACAGCTGAAAGAAATAGCCTAAGAAGAGTTTCATGGGTGTTGTAGTATTTAGAGCCACCTGTCACACCAAACGTACAGGCTTTCTCAGAAACAAAGGGTATTTTTGCCTTTATTAGGTCATGGACAGCAGAGAGGTGACAGGAAATGAGAGAGAGTGTGATGCAACTAAGGTCCTAGATCCTAAACCCCTAAACTACCTAAGCTGATAACACACTGGTCATTACAGCATTAAGTTATCCAGCTGACTCGCATGTCTCTTTGTCAAGTTACATTAGCATCATTGCAAGAAATGTGAATTTGAATGCATTATGGTAGAAAAAAGCACAGGTATAACATTAAAAATAGCTCCGTTCCATGTAAGAATACCACCCTGCACAGTGCAGTGCAGTGGTACAACTAAATGGAACACAGCCATTACTGATATTTCTAATTACACTGTGCTTTGCTTGTTATGACATGTCGAAATATCTGCTCTGAAAAAGTCCCAGTAATTTAAATGTTAATTAAAAGCCGCCCTCCACAGTGTATCTTTTACTTGCTGAAAAAATATTATGATGTACTATTTAATTAATATGAGCCTGAACAATAGTCCATTTTTATATGAATCAGTGTCTGGGCTCCCTGTGAACGCTCCTCTGTTGGGAAGCAAAAAAGCATTACTCAGATGTCGTCAAAAACAATATGCAATGGCGTCCTTTGCCATCAGGGATCACATGCAGGCGCATACACACAGGGATATTAACTGTAAAGATGCATGCCAACATCCACTCAGTCGAAAAGCACAGACACATGTATTAAAATCAGAGTGATGGAGGTGAGCGCTCCTTCCTTCCCCGCCGTAGATAAATGTGTTGGCCCGGCAACATCTGCTGTCTATGCGGCTTATCAAAAACTGGCAGCGCGGATCTTTAACGTCAGCACACAGAGCCGCCGCACTTTCATTTCCATTCTGAAACTTTTATGTAACAGACACTGCCTGCATCCCCAAATGGCGGCCGTTAAAGCATAATGACTATGAAACCATAATTATTTGGAGGAGTACTCGAGGAGGCCCCCGCCCTAAGTGCTCCCTGCGCGCCGTATATAAGGGCCACGCAAGAGCAGTCACACTAATCTCCAAAAGAAACTTTCACTCTCCCTCTCTCTCTCTCCCCACTTGTCTCTCCGCCGATCTTCATTGTTTCCCCTCGCGACAATAGGAATGCGCAAAAAGCACAGAGAATGTTCAATTGCTTGTGAAATTTAAATGGGGAGATTACACAGCTGTTGAAGCCCCCCCCACACACACACCACCCCGCCACCTCCCAGCCCCACCCAAATGCATTTGTGTCGGCTCATTCGTTTTGTTTGGTCGCTCCTCTTCTTCTCTCTCACGAAACCTTTAGCCTCTCTGCCCCGGCTTTATTCCTCTCTTTGTTTTCTCTTCCTATCTCCATGTCTGTCTCTGTGTCGCTGTTATCTGACTCACAATTTCTCTCTGTCTCTCTCTGCCTATCCTCTTTCTCTCTTGCTCACTCGCTCTCTCCAGTTGGGGATCCGCATGTCCGGATCGGCCGACCGCCAGCTCATGTACTGCGAGGCCAAGATGGCGGCGCGTCCTTACCAGACAGTGAAGCAGCAGTGGTTCAGATCTCTGCAGGAAACGGGCCTCGGCACCTGGGTCAAGAAACCGCCCGAGCAGGAACAGTTCCTGCTGACGGTCTGAGGACGAGTGTGTGTGCGCGTGTGTGAATGATACAGAGAGTGTGTGTGTTTAACCTTTATTTTTGTAGGGTAAGATGACTCCATGATCTTTACCAACACCCTGTTTCACACCTTCATACCTGGAAGTTTCCCACTGCAAACTCCAAACAGAAGGCTATCACCACCCTGTGTGTGTGTGTGTGTGTTTTTGTATGTGTGTACGTCATTCTGGATGTCACGCCAGTCCACCCAACAGAAAAACGACAAGAAGAAGGTCAACCGGACGGCCTGAAAAGAAAATGGACACAAAAAGATGGACTCTTTCTTTGAAAAATACACACACGTTTAAGCAAACACACACCTAAATGCCTCCCTCTTCGGCTGTCAAGGAAGGGTGGGGTAACCTTGAGCGGAATGAAAGGCAGCCGCTATCTTGTCATCAGCTATTTCCGGGCCCCAAGGCTCCCGCTGAGGAGTAGAGCCACGGGGGAGAGAGAGACAGAGAAAGAGAAAAAGAAAGAGAGAGGGAGAGAGGTCCACGTCCAATTACCAGCCCTGTCAGGGTGACGGGTGATAGAGGAAGAGGAAGCGATGGGAAGAGAGAGTGAGAAAAAGAGAAAGGACACACATTTGCCACCTCACCTTCCCTCCTCTCATTTCTGTCTTCCTCCTCCTTCTCTGACTCACCCTTTGACTCCTGACTTCCTCCTCCTTATGTCTCCACCTCTCCCTCCTTCTTGCCCTCGTTCCATTCTCCTCCCTCCTCCACCCATTCCCCTCGCCTCCTCCTTGTCACTCTCTCCTCCTTGCTCTGCCTCTGCTGCTCCACCCCTCCCCCCCCCCCCCCCCCCCCCCCCTGCCTTTCAAGCACGGCTGAGGTTAACACGACACGACGACAGGTTAATACACCCTTTTTTTTTCTTTTTTTCTCCTCCTGTCCTCAACCCACTGGGTAGAGAGAGGGAGAAGAATAGAGGGTGCGTAAACACAGCCATTACTGCTTTGCTTAAGTACAGGTGGAGGTGACGGTGGAGGAATGGGAGTGGCTTCCTGTTTTTCCCCTCTCTTTCATACTAAATGTGTTTCCTGTCTCTTTCTGTCTTTCGACCTGGGCGACCTCAGTTTTCAGCCTGTCGCAGCCGGTTTGCATATATCTGAATCGAAGCTTGTTGCCACCCAATAAGAGTGAGTTCAGGTCGTGACTCATTAGCGAGGCCTCGTTGACCTGATCGACTTTCTTTCCGTGGTCATGACCGCCCTGAACGGATAATAGTCGATGTGGAGGAAAGTTTTGTAAGCCCTCGCCTGCTCACCGTCATTACTGTGGTCGACCTGAGAGCTTTTATTTTTAAACACCATTTCTGTCACACTCAAACACACAACTTTCACTGACAAATCAAAGATTGAACATTGACGTCACTCGTCACTGTACATTTGTAGCTCACACTATTTTTATGTCTGCTCCATGTAAACAAACACACTGTGTGTGACTTTTTGTTTTTTGTTTTTATGCAGCCAAGTGTTGATACTCATTATGATCATGACTGTGTTGTTCTGTCGTTGCTGTGTTCTCCTCAAGGATTTTTTCAGACATCCAAACTGCCACCAGCATGGCTCAGTCAGCAGTAAAATCTGAGTAGTGAGAGTGACATCTAGTGGTGATTTTCTGTCGTTGTTCCCCCGTGCTGGTCTGCTATGGCAGCATCACAGTACGTGCTCCAGTCAGGATACAGTGTCAAATCAGATTGTTGATGAGTCGGATAAGACCTTCAGTGTGTGAGGGAGATGTTCTGACACACAGGCAGACTTACAGAAGACGCTGACCCACATGTGAATTGCATCTGGACTCACATTAAATAGGCTTGTTTTTACTCATTTACCAGGTCTCTAATACGTCTAAGATATTTGCCTTTAAGTATTGCTCAATTCTTTGTTTTTTGACATTTTTAAAGCCCTCTGAAAACTCGGTTTCAAATCTTAAGAATATATAAATCGCAATAAATATTCCTGATATGAGGCATAAGTAAAAGTTTGAAAAAAACAAACATATTCTTAGTGTAATCTTAGTGATATTTATTGTGATTTTAACGTTGAAAACTGTGACAGTGACAAAATATGATTCCATGCTGATTCAAATGTTGCTAAATCCTGATTGGTTTACAAGCACCAACCGCTTTGAACCAGTATGAAGAGCAGAAATCCAGAAAGCTCTCTTGTGAAATAACCTCAGCTGTTCTAACTAAAATGTTCTGTTCTTGAAAGACCTCATTTCTCACAGTAAGAAACTGATTGAAAAAACAGAGCCTTAAAATGATTTGTTTGAAGGCAACTGACACTAAATACTGTCGTGTGTCTGTCTTTTAAAGATGGCGGTACTAAAAATATTTTAGTATCTCATGATTCATTGGAGTTTTTATGTCATGTGATTGGTTGCACGCCACTTTTAAGGCTTTTTCACTGGGAGAGAAAGTGTTTCTTTTGTCATGAAATTGGCAAAATGCAAAGATATTATGTGCGAGTGACATTAACTTGTACACCAGCCGCCTTTACAGATGCAGCTGTGCCACACACGCAGATTAATGTGTGTCTAGTCAGGTTGTGGTAATCTGAAAAGATGCAACTTTATTTTGAAAAAAATCCCCATGTAAACACAATAAATAGATTATAATTCAGATCAAATAAGATTTACTTGAACTGAACTCACTGCCAAATTGCATTTTATTGATCATACTTTACACAAGAGCTAAATAGATTAAAAAATAAAGGTTAAAAACAAAAAAAAAATTTTAAAAATTTGGCCACAAGAGCAGGTGCGACTGAGCAACATTAGTTCATGTAGCAAGACGGAATACGGACCTTCACTCATGTAAATGTCCCTTTATATGTCTGCAATTTACGAAAATACCAAAACCAGTTGACACTGCGGAGGTCAGTTTTCAGGAACTCATTTAGTCTCTCTGATTCTTTGTTTACACCTCAAGCAAGTGCTGGAAATCCTGCATCAGCTCTCCCATAGCGGCAGAAATCTGACTGTGTAAATCTTGTCTGTGTGTATCAGAACAAAGAGTTAGTGTTTGTCTTTCATCAGCGTGCGCTGTTAGCGTTCATCATCCGCTTACACTCCACTTGACACGATTTGTCGACACAGGAAACAACATTCCTCATCACGTCACGCCACGTGTCAGATTGGCTGTGTTAGCCATGAAAACAGATTTTATTTTGAGAGATAATAAATATAAGGCATGTCTGAATGGCAATATTGTATCTAAGAGTGTACATATGTAAAGAAATGTATAAAAGATGTTGACGAATATGTGAAAGAGATCCTCAAATGTCTAATTATGATGTAAATTAAAGTATATGAAAAATTGCTGCTAAGGTCTGTAAATTGCACTTCAGTAACAAATAAAAAGTGAATGTTTGTACTGTATATGTGAATAAAACCACAAAATCTTGTAATTTTACCTTGTCTTGATAGTTTTTTGATTAATCAAGTTCTGATAGAGATAATTAAATGTAAAATTTGTATGCGTCTCATAATTTATACACAATAATCAAATAATGAGCACTGATATTGGGGCATTTCCACTCTGTCAGCTTCATGACCACTTCTCTATAGGCAGCGCTGGCCCCCAGGAGCATCCAGACAAATATTAAAGAGGCCCTCCCTCCTGTCTCTCCCAGGGGAAATCCACGGGGAAATGGTTATCTCTGTTAGGCGCGGTGGCAGGTGTCATACAGACCAGCCACCGAATTAGCCTGGAGGAAGAATGAAGTGAGGAAGAAGAGAAGGGGAGACGTGTGCCTCCTCAGCAGCATCCACCCTTCCCCCTAAGGCCACGGAGTCGACTGTGTGCTCTACAATAAACATCATAATTGACAATTTGCTCCAGTGGCTGGTCACGGCCAGCCAGCTCTAATCTAATGGACGAGGACGGAGAGGTAAGACTCCGCAGAATATTCTCTCTCCCAGTGTCGTGCTGTTTCTCAATGAAATCTGACAGCCGTAACGCAGTAACTATGACACTATTTCAACATGTATGCTGAGACCACCAGGGATGATACCTGCTTTTTGAATGGTCCAGCATCCTCAATATAGACGTTTTGAAGTAAATGTCTTCCTCTGGGTGTTAAAGTATATTTACTCAAGTACTGTACATAGGTATAAATATGAGGTAATTGTAATTTCTACCTTACTTCACTACATTTCAGAAGAAAATATACTTCGTACTTGACTGCATTTGTTTGACAACTAGTTACTAGTTCCAGACTAATATTTAAAATAAAAAAAACCTTATTATTATGCATTGATCAAGATTATACCAATAGATCCCAGACCTTGTGGCCCCTTACAAAAGAGCCCTGTGTGTTTGGGGCTCATTGTCACTTTTCTGCAATTTGTTTTATCTAAACCTGCAATAACTGATTTTGGCCACTTGGATGCAGTAGAAACAAGTTGTAAACACAATATTGACATATTATCACCACCTTGTTAAGTTGCTTTAACTTTACTTGTTAAGAAACTGTTGCTTATTTCGACATCCAGCAGTTACAGACCAACATTATCATTCATTTGGAGTCATGTTTCTGGCCACCTGATGAATAAAGTCCAATGTTGACTCTCCTTTAGCTCCATTTTTGGTCTCTACCAATTCCTGTGAAAAATATCAGGCTCTTTGGCTGCTAAATGCTCCACTATGCTCACCAGCTACTCCCTAACTTTGAATGTCCAGTGTTTGGCGCTGAACAAGTAGTGTACAGTGAGCTGAAATTTACTACTGAGCTCTGTAGAGCCAAGGGGAGCTGCATGTCCATGTGATACTTCTCTATAGGTTCATTACTAATAGCCTCTTGATTCATTATTATGAATATAGATTATGGCTTAATTAAATAACTGTGAGGCCAAAAGAGATTCAATTATTTGACAAAAAATGAAAGATTAGAGAAAAATGAATACAGATTGTACTTTTTAACTGCAGCTAAATCTACTTCCAACACGACCAACTACAACATTAAAGTGCCTTTTGAGCAAAACCACATCAGTATTTGCAATCTAATAAAATATGAGAAAATATCAGTCATAGAGGTCACTGCTTTCTGCAGAACCTGTATACTTTTTCAGTCAATTCTTTCTCATAATACTATCTTTTTGTCTCATGTAAATCTTTAATGCATGACTTTTACACATAAGAGAGTAAAGTACTGTATTTCGACTTAGCGTTCAGAATTACTCTGTCATCATTGCAGTGCAGGTGTGCTACAAACAAGGGTTTGTGTACTAGTGGCTAAATAGATGAGCTATCGAGTCTTCATAACTACAATGACAGCTTTTTAGAGGTTTTCAGACATCAGAAATTGGTATGCACACATCCTTGAGGTTTTCAGTTGAATATACCTCCTCCTGAAGTAAAAACAAAAAAAAAGGATCTTGCTTTGTGAAGTCAGACTCAGTAGCAGACTCAGCTCTGATACCGGCAGTCGACACAGTGTAATACAGGCCTTTTTTTTCCTTGAATACGATTGGAAATGTCACAGGTTAATTTCATAAGATTAATGATGTGCTGGAAATTACTTATATAATATATATAATTATTATTATTATTAGTCACATTGAATTGAAAACCTCCACTTGTGATGTCACAGTGGAAGGAACACCTCCAACTGTGATCCCCAATGTTGTAGACACCTAGAGCCAGCAGTTTGTAATTGTAATGCCTATTCCTTTGAGCCAGACGACAACTTAGCAATGAAACAAACTAAAAATATTAAGGGTCAGTCGTGGGTGAAATAGCTAAAAGTTCCTGTTTGCACTCACATATGGTTCCTCACTCATTAACAACCAGACGTGATTATTCCACTATACTGAATTTACATCCAGATGAGTGAGGTGTGATTTTCAAAGTGATACAGCTCTTATTGAACCGGATAAAAGGGTGAGAGGGGTATGTGTTTAATAAGGAGAAAATGAGACATGAGAGACTGGAAAAGGAAATCACACATTTTTATTGGAAAGTGTCAGAGAGCACGTACCCGTCACAATAAAGTATGCAAAGTAGATCACATAATGAAGTTGGAGGTGAATATGACTTGCGACAATGAAGCGAAGCCTATCCACTTTTTTTTACCCCTCCGATCTGGCACCCAATAATTTAATGTATCAATCCAAAATCATATTTCCTCCGAGTCAGAATTCATGTGGGGTGTGAATCGGACTTGCCTTTCTACCTGCAGATTAAAATGACATTGATATCAGTGGGGAAGAGATTGAGTTCCCTGAATGAAGCAGGAATGTAAAATCCTATCTGCACTGTGCAGTGGAACACAATTAGTTATTTAACAAGCATTTGGAAAAGTGCATTGATGCTCAGATGGATAAGGCTAATGCACAATTTCAATGCAATGGTAAGGCATTTAAATAAGTTGATTAAATTTTTTTAGGTTCATGCTACTTCAAAATCCATCCTCACTCCATTGTTGGTCGAAAGAGCAGCGAAGTGTAGCCTGAAGCCAACTTTTGGCTAAGTTATTCAAACCTATGTACACTGAGCTACATCTACACCAGTCACACAAGTACGCAACATTATGGGATATACAGCACTGAAATAAGTTAAACATTTCATGATCAAAAACTACAGCATGACTTCATGTTTAGGATATTGCACAAGTGTAACAAATGACGTTCAAGCCCAAATCTAGTTATAATTCTCAAACTGAGATTCAGTGCAGATTTCAAGTCATATTCACTGATTTCCAAAACAGAAATGGGGCTTCACTTTGAGCACCAGAAACATTTAGGAGCTTGGTTATTGCTTCTGTATTTTGGATAAAGCCTCTCACAGACTGAAAAGCGGCATCTACAACTACAGGTGCAAGAGGTCGTACAAGGCTAAGGGTTCAATGCAAAGTGCAAACACTCTAACTTTATATTGACAGGCTGTTACTGAAGCACAGAAATAACCAGTAACCAACAAAGTCACTTGAGGATGACACATTACAGCAACACAGGGCTCAGAGTTGGCGACGGGGTGAAGCAGATGTAATTCACTGACACAAGGAAATATGGGTGCATATTATGGCTAAAAGTAGTGACATCTACACCTGTAACATATAGGGAATATTAGAATATGATAACATCCCTTTCACAGACCTACAAAAAGATATGTGAGCAACAGAAGTGCAGTCGTTTTCCCGTTATTGCTATGCTCTTGACACTTTGCAGAATAGAGGAACACTTTAAAAATGAAATCCTACTGTAAACATGGAACAAGGCAGAGTTACAGTATCAGAAGTGTGAAATATTGACAACAAAATCTGGACATATGGAGGCTGACTGTGAATCGAAAGCCTCAAAGGTAACAGGCGAGGACTCAAATCTCAACAAGTGATTTTGAGACTTTCAGACAGGACAGCCGATCCTGTGTGAAAACATTTTAAGACAACTGAATGACACAGCAGGTCATCTGGCAGGCCTTGATATGATATGTTTTGCTCCATGATAAGAAATATTCTGACTAAAAGGATAAAAACATTTCACAGAGCTGCGTTATCTCTGCCAAACTCCACCCTCGAAAGGTAGATAACCGTAAAGACACTTAATCCACGAACTAGCGACAACCTGCAGCACAGGTCACCTAATGAGGCCACGACATAATATATACAGAACGTCTTTGTATCATATTCTACAAACTCTCCTGGCATTAGAATTTTTCTCTCACAACTTTACAAGTAACATTCACAAAACGGGTTTTTATCTACATGCAAGAGCGACCATTCAGCAGTAACTAAACGACAGTGATGTGAGCAGCAGCCTATGACTGTGGAGTCAAATATATACTTTGTACTTTAAAACAGAAAAAGGCTAGGGGAGGAAAGGTTCAGTCTAGCCATGTCACAATTCACAATTCATGCTAAATAAGTGAAAGATACAGGAGATCAGCTCTGTGGCCTTATACACACCACTAAATGTTGGAAGTGGTCAGTCACTTAACACCAGGTGATGTTTTCGCAGCTTCAAATACGAGTGTAGACAATAAATGACTAGAGCTGCAACATTTAAAAGGTGTAATATGCCAGAATTTAAGTTGAAGACACTAAAAAAACATTTAAAATCGTTATAAACAGAATATGAGGAAATAACAGTTTTGACATTGTGATGTCTGTGCATCGTGTTGCCGTGATATCTACTGAAGTTAGCATGTTAACCAGACCTGTCCTGTCCCAGTCTCCTATGCTAGCGGTGCAAACACCAACACTTCCCCGGTGCTCTGGGCTCCCAGTCCAAACCGCTAGCTGCACAGCTAACTGAGCTAATTAGCTAATGGCAGCTACAGTTGGCAGCCATGAGTGGCATCTCTAGCGATATGCTGCCCCCTATTTGTTTTGAGAATGAGTTCGGCAGGTGGAGAATTCTTACATATCACACCTTTAATTGATTTATTGACAACAGCTAAATTAATTGCCAACTATTCTGATAATAAATCAATTTGTGAGCCATTTTTTTAAGAAAAAAAAAGTAAAAATGTCACTGATTTCAGCGTCCTAAATGTGAATATGTTCTGGTTTCTTGAAGGAGGAGGACGTCATCTTGGGCTTTGAGAAACTTTTCACCATTTTCTGACTTAACTTTATAGACCAAACAACTATTGATTAATCAAGAAAATATTTGTTAGCTGCAGCCCTACAGAGAATTTCATCCGGGGAATATGCTGCTATCAATCAGTATTAATAGCTGAATCCTGGAAAGCAACAATACAGTAATTGTGATAATGAACAATGTTTTTCACATCCCAGAAGCTGGAAATCTGTGAAATACATGATGAGTAAACTGCTTCACACTTCCAACCTGCTAGCATGTGCAAGACCACAGATTACAGTGTTTATGTATATCACCTCCTACTCTACTGTGTGTTTGTTGATGCGTGTGTGTCAGTGGCGTCACTTCTCCTGCAGCAGTGCAGGGATGTTGATGTTCCAGCCAATAGCCTGTCGATCAAAGCCGCAGGTGAACAGGTTGCACGACTGGTTCTCCTCATTCCACGCTGTACAACACACCATTCGCCTGTGCCCCTGCGCACACATGTTAAAAATAGTTAGTTTTAATGATGCTGATTGATAAGCCATCCACTTCCACTTTGTGTTCCCATTCTTACCATTCTGTTGCTGCGGGGAAGTCTGGCCAGCCTCACTCCGCTCATGTCAAACAGTCGGACCTGTCGATTGTCGTGTGGCAGAGCGATGATCCTCTGGTTGGCAGAGACGCTTATCCTGAAAGATCAGATCACGTTCACTTTGAATCCAACATGTTGTCAGTATTTCACTTTTTACTATTTTGTGATACATTCAAGATTTACAGAAAGTGCAAATTCACTTCGCTGTGTTTCACTTTCGACTTCATATTTTGGGCAATTTGCTCCTAAATATTAGAAGGGCCTTTCACATTTCTGTAGCCTGAGGCTCATTGAGGTGATTAACGACTTCTGCAATGCCAACGGATGGCCATCATCAGTTCTTAAAGCAGTCATGGATGACAAATATTGTTAAGTATCTATGGAATTCTCTGAATCCTGCATATGTAAACTTCGGTAAAAACCTAATTGAGAAGCATTTTCCAAATGCACTTTACACATGTCCAAAAAATGCTCCTAAAACCTGTATAATATTGGCATATCCCATGTTGTAATCAGAAAATATTACTTTCTGAATTAAGCTAAATTAAGAATATGCAAACAGAACATGTTTACATTGCCTGTATCAAAAAAACTGTGCATGTAAACGCAGTCACTGACAACCACAGACGTTAATCAAAAATGCAACAATCCTGGTTTTTCATTGGTGGAAAGCACTGATCATCCCATACTTGATTTATAACATAAGAACACAATAGCCTCAGTGTCCATGTCAGATTCTGCAATGACCTTTTTTTTTTTCCAATTGAAAGTTAAAAGAAAATCACTTCTTTCAGCAACAAGTGGACCTGCAGAGCCTGGCTCTCTTCCTGTTATGTCCCTCCTTTGTCACTTACCTGTTCACAGCTGAGTCAGTGCGGATGGTTGCAATAGGCGACCTCATGTTCTTCAGATCCCACACCTTGACGGTGCGATCGTCACTCCCGGAAACCACATTGTCACCCACCGTGAATACTGCCGACGTCACCGTGCTACAAAAGACAGACACACACACACACAAAGAGAGGCAAGTTGTTGGACAGAGAATATATAATCTTCCTTGTGTTTCAAACTGGAGTCACTTTAAGGAGATTCACACTGTACTCGGCAATCCAGTTCAAGTACAGCGAAGAGAGTTGATAGAAAAGTAGAGCAAAAGTGCTTCCAGTTTTTCCAATTCAGGAAAATTAGGAAAGTTTTAGGAGTGTACTAATACTTATTTTTAGCCATACTTATCATCCTCTCCAACAGATGCTGTAATTACTCATACACCTACGAGATGAGACAGATCCGCACATGTCACAGTGATATGTTAAGATACACTTTGAGCGTTGAGACTACTTGAACCAAGAGAGGTGCTACCAGGTACAACATCAGACAGTTGATTTGTAATGTGACTTCCAATTACAAGATAACACCTGGAAACAATAAAGAACAGAAATGTAGATAGGATCACACTTACATATGAGCCACATTCCTTTCATGCAAGTATTTGAGGTGTCAGAGCAACTTGAAGGATTAGATGACTTGAAAGTGTGAACACCATCGAACGTGAATTAGGTGCTGAGATGCTGTGAAAGATGTTTTTTTCTGCTTTTCTCTTACAAAGTTTTACAACAACTTTCAAGTACTCAGTGACTTCACTTCATGATCATATTCAATAAATACAATATTATAAGGATAACCACAAAAAAAATGATGACTGTGGTAGCTTTATTTTGATATCTCGGTGTATTAGACAATGGCTCCCAACATTTTTGTCTGATGTAACGCCTTTGCCCTATCAAATAATGATATCCATTATTTTTGGCTAACCTTTACACCTTTTTATCCATTACTACTGAGTAACATTTTTACCTGTATATCGATTACTTTTAGCCAACCCTTTGACCCGTTTATCCATTACTTCTGGATAACCTCTCAACTGTTTATCCCTTACGTTAAGCTAACATTTTCAACTTCTTATCAATTACTTTAACCATTTTAACCATTTAACCTTTACTTTTAGCTAACAAATCAAAACTACCTAACATACTTTCAATTGCAATGTCAATAGGTTCCAGTAGCTTACTGGTTATAGTAAGTTTGCTGAAGTTGGTACCAAATTGAAATTCTATTTTGATGTTATTCTTTAATCAAATCACAACGTTTGGTTAATTAGTTTAGCTTTCCATTTACCCCCTGAAAACTGCTGGTTGGGAAACCACTGTATTGTCCTGCTCTTAGCTGACTGAGTTAAAACAATATTATTACAATTTATCTCAGTATCCACATATGATTCGTATAAATACCATATTGTATGTTGTAACACTCCACATGATACATGCTAATGTTATCCAAACAGTAAAACTGTAAACAATATCCCATTTTATTTTTTTCTGGCTATTTCTGCCAAACAGCAGCTGTCTGGTATCTTGGTTCTGCTGACCTCCAGTGGTTAAAGTTCTCACCACTGTCGACGTTACTCTCGCACTTCTAAGTCTAATGCGAGTGTTACTCCAGCCTGCATATCAGGAGATAAATAATACCAAATACACAATGTATTTTACTACATCACATCCTCAGCTATGTTGGGCAGATTGAAGGCAGAGATGTTCTTTATATGCATACAGCATCCCCCTCCTCCCGCACCCTTTATCCAACCAGCCGTGATGCGCTGCTCCACATGATAGCACTGAGGTCAGGCCTAGCCATTCATTTAATAGACCTTTAATATTTCCAATCTATTACTGTATGTCAGTCTCTCCTCTGAGGGTTTTTTTTCCTTCTCCCTTTTCTTCCTGTTCATTCAAGTGGGGAAATTTGAAAAAAAAAAAAGAAGCTGATTCTTGATTAAGAATCGCGTAGAGTAGTGTCCCTTCACACACACACACACACACACACACACACACACACACAGTCTAGAGTCCACATCTAGATTTTCTTTCTAAAACTGGCTTCCCCCTTAATTCAAATTGACACGGCATTAAGGGCTAATTAGGGGACTAAACTTTGTCCTATTAGAGAGGCCGAGGCTCAAGGAAACTGCTGTATCGTTACAGGCACCTTCTGACATTGCAGGGTACAGCCCACCTGGGAATACAAGAGGTAAAGAGAGACAGAGGGAGGCAAAGATAGGAGTTGTGCTAGGTGGGAGGTGTGTGGGGAGTGTAATCAGACAAGGTAATTGATTAAAAGGTTGATTAAGGTTAAAGGGTTTTTAGAATGGGTGGTGAGGAGGGAGGGGAGTATTCAGTGGTACTTAATGGCATCTCTGCAGTATGTCTGACAGCCAAGGTCAAGACTTGCAGCGAATCGGAGACTTGGGGAGTTAGGAAGGAAGAGGGGATCATGGGACATCTCTGCAGTCAAAGAAGTTAAAGCGAGCTGAAGCTGAAGAACCTTAGTGATTTTAAGATAACAGAAACTGTAAGAGATGAGGCACTCAGGAGGAGACAAGATACCTCTGTATGTTTTCCTCCCCAAACTTTTCTGACTAACAGCTAACACTGAGGTCATACTAGAGTGTTAGTCTTACTGTCCGTCAGTCACAACTACAGCTTCAGCCACCTCAATGAAAACGAAACTTTTATGAAACCGACTATACAAATTTTGTACAATTATTGCTTCAAATCACCCTGTCTTTGCTGAGACGAAAGCTCTTAAAGTCGGTTTTAAACTCTTCGAGTGAGAATAATCACTCTCACATCCACAGCTCATTGCCTCACAGCAGTGTATGAATTTCAGGCTGCTTTCACACAGTAATCAAATTAATGAATACTGCTATCTTTAGTTAGCTCAGCGATGATGTCTAATTTCTTATCGTTTGTGGATTGCAAGAGCAAATATCAAATGTGAGGTGGATGAAATGATGTGGCCAGACAGGAGAATGTATTTGTACAATTGTTCCTAATTAAATAAATGCTCTGTATTGAGACATTTGTTCTTTA
The DNA here is from genome assembly GCF_040436345.1 of Pagrus major. Taxonomy (NCBI): domain Eukaryota; kingdom Metazoa; phylum Chordata; class Actinopteri; order Spariformes; family Sparidae; genus Pagrus; species Pagrus major. Next base: position 10,040,875 of record NC_133233.1, read on the forward strand.
ATGTTATGAAAGTTAAATGTGACATGAAATGTAGGACATGTAAGAATATGAGCAAGATATAAGAGACTGTATCCTGCTGGATATTATATCAGAAATTACTGTCCAAATATCCAAAAATGGGTCTAATGACAATGCAAAACAAAAAGAGTCTGCGGGCACCAGAGTAGGACTGTTGTTTTTGTCTTTAAAGGTGCATTCTAGCTTATAACGTTCAAAATGAACTAAAATAACCAACAGAATGTGTAGAAACAACAATGCTGACATTGTGTTAAAGACGTCTCAGTATTGTGTTGCAAAGATATCTTCTGAAGTTAGCATGCTTACCAGCTACCCCTGACCCATCTTGTCTCGTAAAACAACTTTGTACATCACGATATGATACTCAAATAGTAAAAGTCAAAGTCAGCTAATAGGACTGCTAGCTGCATGGCCAACTGAGCTAACTAGCTGACGGCAGCTATAGTTGGCAGCAGTTAGCAGTTACTCTGGTTATATGCTGCTCCCTATTGAAGCATGAATTTGACAGTTGGCTAATTCTTACATATTGCACCTTTAATGTCTTAAAGCCACATTTCCTGTCTAGTTATTGATCTACCTACCAGAACATTTCTATAATACATAAATCAGCTAAGTAAACTAAAGTACTTGTTCTGCCACTGTGGTTTTGATCCTTATCCTCCTACCTAATGAGTGTGTACTGATTGATGTATGAATTTATGAAAATCTCAAGGACAACTACAATGTACTCATTGTTAGTGGATGACAGCGTAAGCCAAATGCCTAAAAGGGAACATGTAAATGAAACAATTCAGGTGCAGACGAGTAAGAGGTTTTAGAGCACTTTGTTATTTTGTCATGCTGCAGCAAAACTGACAGTCGCTGAGAACCTGCTAAGTGCTGGTGTATTCCTCCAGAGACAGGATGTCAAATCTGCATAGAGACACCCCCCAAAACACTCACACTCACACTCACACTCACTGTCACACTCACTGTCACACTCACTGTCACACTCACTGTCACACACTCACACACACTCTCTCACACACACACACACACACACACACACACACACACACACACACACACACAAACGAGCATTTCTATCAACCGCAATCAAATGTCTCCGAAAGCCGTCAATGGCAGGAGAGACAAACGTTACATGGCATTCGTTTTGTCGAGCAAGTCCGCTGTCACTTCTTGTTTGCTCTCTGCCTTTTTGTTAGCTCACGTGCAGTTGTCATTACTCTGCAATTATGGCAGGGCGGTGGGATCGAGGGTGTATGCTGCACTTTTAGCTGCCGCGGTTCACTGTCAGGAAGCGTTAGCTGTAATTGCCAGTGAAGACGGTGGAAACGAGAGGCTGCCTCCCCTCCAGCTCTCAACCTCTTCTGCCTATTAAACCATTCACACTCCCCTCTTCTTTGCTGGTTTCACAGGAGGGATGTGGAGATTATGCCATTTATGCCACACCATTACGCCACACTGGAGATTCTGGAAAATTAGCTGGAGAAATGGCAATCTGCTATTGTTGGAGGGTCGGGTTAAAACAAAAATTGCTTACAAACTGGAAAGCGGAAAAAGCATGGGGATGAGTAAACTGTATGTATTTGGTGATTGTTCAAGCGACCTTTTACGATAGGCCTCCAAACAAATACACACTTTTAGAGAATTCATTCAGATACATAATGACACTGAGCAGTATCCAAACAAATACACACTTTTAGAGAATTCATTCAGATACATAATGACACTGAGCAGTATCTGAGGGGCTGTTTTACTGTAAAACAGTATGTTTATGGCAGAATCACTGCCATTGAAATAGCCATTCAATTAACCACTGAGACGATCAAGACAAAAGCTAGCTCCATTTATTGTATAACCGCTTAACGGTAAAGGTTTAATTTTAAGCAAACAATACCAAACGTTCAGGAGTTCTAAGTTCCCAAATCTGTGAAAATGTACTGCTTTTCCTTTTCTTTCATTATAGCAAACTAAATATTATTGGGAGGTTAGACTCAAAGACATTCGAAGACATCATGTGGGACTGTGTTATATACTGTGATAAAAGAATAATCAGCAGATTAATCGATAATAAATATAATTGTTAGTTGCAGCCTCAGACGTACAAGCCGCTAATAAACAACAAGCCAGTTCAAGTTTGGTTACTCATTATTACCAGCTCACTCTCACAAAAACTTAATGTGAAAAGAGGCAGCACTACTCTTACTCATGAACACTGCAGAGAAACAGTAAAAGTTTTTTCAGCCTTTATCCTCACAGTTTTTATTTTATCTGTTATCTGTTTTATCTGTAAGAATAGGAGGCAGTCTGTGTTGGTTGCTGCTTTTAATGCACCACTGAGGGACAAGTAAGTTTTCACTCTAAAGACTATCGATGGCCTTTTGGGAAGGAAAGAAGAATGGAGGGAAGGAAAAGAGGAGGGCTGTCGTTAACTGTGGAACACTGGTGCTTAATCTCATTACAGCAATTGTCTATGGGAGAGAATTAGAGTGGGATCTGCAGGAATTATACATGTTGGGGTCGTACATAATGAGCTCTATGTAATCCCCCCACTTGCAATCAAAGGCTGCCAGAGAGTACCAGCCAGCCAGCACACACATGTAGACATGCACATAAACACACACACACACACACTCTTCTTACGCCTTTTAAAAGGGCTGCCATTGAAAGCCACAGACAAGCCTGACAGTCATCATTTTGAAATGAGCGTCTGCAATTGAGTGTTAACAGCGAGCGAAGTGCCAAATTACACAGAGTGGGGGATTAACGCAGAAACGGACAGATAAATGAACAGGAGAGCGAGGGAGAGAGAGAGGTAGGGAGAGGAGGAGAGGGGAGAAAAAGAAGCAAACCGTCGAAGTGAGGAGAAGTGCTCAGTAATGAATGAGAGGCAAGTGGAGGATTTGGCTTAGAGCAAAAGGGTCTGTAAATTAATGTGGCACTGTAAAAGGAAAAAGGGAAAAAAAGAAAGTGCTGGATTGATTCACAGACTAGAGAGATGTTACAGCACCACCCTCTGGGCAAAATAAAGACTACAGCAAATAGCCACTACTTGTGCTGTGAAAACTTTTAAGTATCTATGACTGATGGCTAACCGAGGGCTGAACAGTGTGTGGGTGTTGGAAAGACTTACTCAGTGTGTCCCTGAAAGACGTTGACAGAGTGGATGGACGGGTCTCTGAAGTCCCACAGTCTAAAGGTGGTGTCTCTGGATGAAGTGACCACCAGGCGCTGGGTGGGGTGTGTGCAGCAGTGGGTCAGCTCCTGGTCATGTCCTGCATACAGACACACAATAGTAAACACACTGAACCCTATAGGTTTATACGTCATTAAAGGCCCCATATTGTATTGTTTTTTTGGATTATAAAGCAGGTTTGGGTGCAACATAAATGCTGAGAAAGTATCCAAATGTTTAATCCATGGAGAAATGCACACAGTCCGCATTCAGAAACCGTGCCTTTAAATGAGCCGTCGGGTAAGGTTGTGATGTCACAACTATAGAGTCATCATCGCACTGAGGGTATGGCTTTTTTTTTTTACAAAAAAGTATGAGCCTGAAAGGTGCATAATATTGGACCTTTAAAAACACAAAATAGCTACAGTAAGAAGAAATAACAAGAGCATGTAAGTCAGAACTTCACTTAATTCTGTGTAACCAAATAAAACAGCAGGTTATGTTCCACCGGTTTGTCATTTAAAGGAATAGGTCGACATTTTGGAAACTACACTTAATTTCTTTTCTGCGAAAACTTTGATGAGAATATTGATACCACTCTAAGATCTGCTAAGATCTGGAAGCGCCAGGAGCTGGTTCACTTAGCTGATGACAAGGAATAGAAACGGGAAACCAGCTAGCCTGTAATGAAATTTAAAAAAAGAAAAGAGAAACTCTGGTACATAACTGCCTGTAAGACCACAACATGCTATTATGACACCTCAGTTTTCAAACGGATTAAAGAAACAAGATATAAAATCATAATAAGTGAGCTTTAGAGATGCTGGTAGGCAGGTTTTGGACAGAGCCAGGCTAGCTGTTTTCCCCTCTTTCTAGGCTTTGTGTCAATCTAAGCTAACTGGCTAATCTAGCTGCTGGCTGTATCTTTATATTGAGCGATCATACATGAGAGTGGTATTGATCTTCTCACCTGACCCTCAGAGAGAAAGCAAATTTCTGTTAATGAAAGTAATGATGCAGCAAGTGTCTGAAGAGGTACAAAATGACAACTAAATTTCTCTCGCTAACTCCTGTAGTGTAGACTGGGATCTTTGTTCATCGCTTCTAAAAAGAGGTAGCTGTGAGCCACATTCATTTCAAATGATTGGATGAGATGAAACAATGGGCCAACCTGCTTTGTCTAGGTGTTGATTTAAGAGCAATTTATTATTAGAAAGTATAAACTACTGGAACATATCTGATTGAATGACATGATAAACGCATAAAAACACAAAATGTATGCCTGCTGTGCAATATGACAGCAGAAGAATATAATGACAAATCAATGCAAAATATGAACAACACATAAATACTCAAATATTTATAATATGAAAAACCTGAAAATAAAAAATATATGCCAGAAGATGAAGACAACAGACACCATACTGTAATATACCATAACATGTCGGCCAGTTTACACACCAGTGAGTGCATGAACCAGTTCAGACGTCTCCAACTCATACAGGTTGGCAGCACGGTCCCAGGAAGCTGTCACCACTTGACGGCCCCCCACCAACCAATCAGCTGCAATCACTACACCTTGGTGGCTCTTCAGGGTTGCCGTGGGGACCCGGACAGTGGGTACCTCGCACGGGCCTTCGCCATCCACCTCCCCTTCTTCTCTGTCTGACGAGTCCTGGTCGTCATCACATGGAGCCTGTGGGGGCACAGACAGAGGCGCACAAGAGTTCAGCCAATGTACAGACATGATATTCCAAGATATTCAAGCAGAAACTCGAGAAACCAGTACAAAGCTACTCACACTGACATCTGGTGGTGGCTGAGGGGCAGGAAGCTGCACCATGTAGCGCCAGATGTGTGCTGTCTGGTCCCCAGAGGCTGTGGAAACATAAGTACACATCAGCAAACACAGCACATTCATATCTACATACTCATAGTCATGAAAAGAAATAAAATATTGAATATTAAAGGGGAATTCAGGTATTTTTAAACCTGGGCCCTATATTTAGATGTTTTGGTGTGTAAATGATTCATACTTACCAAAAGCTCCAGTAGATCACCTCAGCTGGCAGCCACAACACAGCTGCGATGGCTGCAACAAAATCCTTTGGGGCAGCTACAACTGTCAAAGTTGCGTCCACGAAAAGTGTGTTTGCCACCGACAGGCTGAGATTGTTATTGTGTCTGACAACATTACAGAAACGGTTCCGACAGACTTAGACCTTTTGTTAAAGAGTAAGTAACCAGATGCATAAGTCTCGTTCAAGGAAAAGTCTCACGAGGTGATTTGTTACATTTCATCTAGGTTGTCAAAATCAGTTATATATTCAGTCATGAGTTTGGAAATAAGTCATTGCTTGCTGTTCTTCTAGGTAAAGTCCAAACTGCTCTCTCCAACTCTTTCCACTGTTGTCTTCCTGCAACAACTCAGCTCTGGTAAGATTTCAGAGAGAGATGTCTCCTTGAATGAGACTTGTGTTTCTGGTTACAAAACTGATCTCAAAACTGTCTCGCTCTGTAGAAATTGTTTAAGAATGTTTTCAGGCACTTCGGATAACAATCTCAGTTTGTCTGTGGCAAAAACAAGCACTTAACTTTGATGTTAACTTTGGTGGTCGGGAGTTGCCCCAATGGATTTTGTTGATGCGTTCTGCTGGATCGATTCCAAAACTTTTGGTAAGTATGATTTATCTACACACTAAAACATTTAGTGTATATGGCCCAGGTTTAAAAATACTGGAATTCCCCTTTAAATTAGATTTCAACAAAATAAACATTCAAATATATACCTGTGAGGGCCATCTGCTCTGTGGGGTGGAACTTGATGGAGTTGACTGTGGGCAGGAGAACAATAATGAAATAATGTTACATCTAATTTTCCTATGAGCCAAGTGGGCAAGACACACTGTTTAATCTCCCAATAACCTACAGCATATGTTTTAGACATAAATCAGCCAGCCAATTTTTAACCTTGATATCCAAAGTATGAATGCTGTACGGCCTTATCTCATCATGCACTCTGAAATGTCTGTATGGTTGTAGAAGAATAAAGATATTTAAGTTTATTATGAAGTATTACCTGATCCTGCATGGCCCGCATACCTCAGCAGACATTTCCCAGTCTCTATACTCCACAGCAGAGCTGAGTGATCTGTGAGGGGACAGCAGGGGTTGACAGCATGAAGCCGTGCACATTATTTGTAGTAATCAGGAAATGATTTAATATTGTAATGTACTGTATTTAAACAGTGGGCTATCTGGTTAGATTTAGTCTGAAATTTCTGGACCCCTTAATGGTGAGTTTGTGTAGAACAGGATATAAGCAACACAAGTGAGCAGCTTATTGAAGTTTCTTGAAATGGCAGATGATGGAAATCATGTTTAATAACACTGTAAAGCCATTAAAGTTTGGTCCTTTTTGAGAATTAATTTGACAATATTTAATTGCCATCAATCATCTGAAATGTGCTTACGGTTTTTGCTAATTGCACCAATTACTTTGACAGTGATATAATGATATAAATATTGTATGCAGCACCTTTAGCATGGACTAATCCTTCTTACTGAAAAACACCGCGCAGCATGTAGGCTGTGTATGGAACAATGCTGTACTGAATGACATAATTAATTAATTAATTAGTAAAGTGACTTGATGTACCTGCGGAGGCTGTGCCCAGGACCACTGGCTGAGTCCGGGTGACGCTGAGGTCCCATATGCCGTCCCGGTGGCCCACGTACTCCTTGAGCAGCTGGCACAAAGCCCGGGACCCTGTGGTGGCTTTAAAACTGGACACAATCTGAGCAGGGAGGAGAGGAGGGTGTGATGGAGAAACAAGTCATGCAGAGAGGGTTGAGCACTCCTCTTGGTGCTGAATTGAGTGATTAAAGTAACTGACGGGCATGCTGATTACTTTACATTGCCTTATATGACACAGTGACAGAAACAACTGCATCAACTGCATTTACAGACTAAGAGACAAAATTAGCTTCTTTTTTTTTACACGCTTACACGTTTATTATTGGTCTCTGATAATAAATGAACAGATGAGGCACAGGGGGTGAAATTAGTCTGTGAGCCAGCTTTCTTTGGGATTAACTGTCTGACTTTTTGGAATCACGAAACTGGCTCACTTTTGACTGCACGGCTAACTTAACTTCAGAGGATCAGATCAGAACCTGCTGACAGCCTTACAGCTCTCTGGAAAATAAGAGTTATTGTTCCTGCAGGATCCTGACAGAGATATAAGGTTAAAATTAATAAGTGAGAAATAATACAAAGCTAAAGAGATATTTTTATAGATCAGTAGAAACATTTTGCTTTCTGTTTTAATTATGTCGGAGATAAAAGAAACATTTCTGGAACAATTATGTTTCCAGTCTGCGTTTAAAACAAACAGAGAGATGGTTTACCAGAGAATAATGAATGGCAATCATAGCTGCATATTAATTATTTGTGCACACTGTTAATTGGCACACCTCATTATAAATGCAACATTTTGACACAATCAACTTATTATTAATTTCTCTTCTAGACTATCTGAACTTTTCCTCTCTGTTTTGACAGCAGGAAAAGCTATCACATATTCATACGTTTGTTCAAAATGAGATAAATGCAAAAAATGCATGGATGGATGATTCATGTGTATTTCATTGTGACATTTGGGGGATTTTTTGTCCTTATTCACACTAGATGAATGAAAATGTTAAACATATTTCAAAACATACAAAACAATTAGTTGATAGCCTTAGCATAATGTTTTCATATTTTGATACTATTATGGTTGTTTCTAGAGGTTCTTCTTATTCAACTCTACTTGTGTCATTAAAGTGTAAACCCACTGTGACGACACCCACTGATTTGTGGACTACAATTTTGTTGCCTCAGTTTTGGCATGAAGGTTGTTGCCATCTTGGTTTTTGGATCTGACTGAGAATTCAAGGACACGCTGTGATAGCCACTTGTCTATCACAAGCTAACCAAACATGGCTTTATCGTCTATTTGACTATAACAGGCACCATAATTTACTGAAGAAGACTTTGAACAAGCAATTGACTCCATAAACTCATTATAAAAGTGTTTACTGAGGCAATAAATCAAGAAAGAAGTAGGGTCATTTCTCATTAACTTACATACATTTGGACTTCTTTTTGCAACCAGTAGAATTGCCCCTGCTGGCCATTAGACAGAATGCAGATTCAAGGCACTTTTCATACCTGAAAGCTGTGATGTAGGCCCCTTGAATGGTAGCTTGTGTGCAGGTGTGTGTGTGTGTGTGTGTGTGTGTGTGTGTGTGTGTGTGTGTGTGTGTGTGTGTGTGTATAGAGGGTGGTTCTCAAACTGCCAAAAGGTTTGTGGTTTAAAATTACACCAAATGTGTGTCACTGGAGCCTTAATATGAAGACTGTCTATATGCCAATTCAAGTATCTCTGTAGCAAAGATGGATTGTCACCGTGCACTGACACAAGTGGTGCACCTCTAAAAATATCTACAGGTCTGGTTACATGTGGCCTTTAGTCACTGCAGGCGTCCAGATGATCAAATTAAAGGATGAATCATACTTTCAATTGTCAGAGAGTGGTCACAACCTGTACTGAACATGCTGCTGCAGGCAGACGGCTGACCAGAGCAACGAGCTTAGATCATTGGTAGTAATTAGACGCAGCAGCAAAACATCTGGTTCCCTTGTGTCAGACTGTGTTAATGTATGTTCGCATTTTGTCCGCTGTGTTTACATTCACTTAACAGTACAACATTAACTTATTTGTTTCATGTCACTGAAACACAATGAGCTGTGAGCATCAAGAAGAATAGCCCATTCCAGTCAAGGTAATCTGAGAATGAAGTTAGTGCAGATGATTAGTTTCCAGAGTCCCGTCAGTCTCAATACAATTAGTTTTGGTCATGATTCTTAGCCAGCCGGTAGGTTAGCTGTATATTATATAGCAGCTAGTTCTGTCAGGAGGTTAATCTAAGAAGTCCTCCCTTGATCCTGTGTATCCTCTTTTTTAACATTCAATTCAGAAGAGGATTTTGTGTCCCACTCTTCATCTGGCTCAGACTTTGGCTGCTTTCAGATTGTTTCTTTGCTTTAAAGACATGCTCTGTCAAAAGGAAACTTTGAGGGAAAAGTTGAAAATATGAGAATGGAGATGAGAAGCTGCCATGACAACGCATGTTTGAAAGATATATTACACTTTAGTAAATCACAACTGAAGAATTTTGAAACTTAAAGTGGCAACAGACAACTTTTCCCTCCTGGCGTTTCCTATTGGTATTATTGTATGGATCATCAGTTAACCTTTCTTTTCCAGGGTGGCAGACAAAATTATAAAGCGATAGCGAGGTTTATAGGGAACCAAAGTAAACAAACATTGTGTATTCAGCATTAACTTTATAATGATTCGATGAAGCAAAAAACTTGGCCATTGCCAGTTTAAGATGCACTTGGAACTCTAGAGTCATTCACAACGGTGCACTCAAATCATTTTTCACACTCTAATTTTCACTCACATATGCAAACGTAATCCTACATTCCACATTTTGGGAAAGCCAGCAGCTGGTTAGCTTAGCATAAATACTGGAAAAGTACATGTTATATCTTGTTTGTTTGATCTGTACAATTACAAAAATGATTTGTTGTTTTGTGGAAGTTATACTGTATGCTAGACTATTTCTTGCCAGGGAGTAGTTGCAGGCAAGCAGCAGAGACTCCAAGTGGTTGGTTCTGAACAGGAAACAGTCTAGCACACTTCAGTTTTTGTATGGATTAATAATTCGTTAGGAGGTTGGCCTGCCAGGTGTGTAGCTAGTTTCGTGAAATATGTCATTAAACCACTATGCAAGCACTCTGTAGGTTATACAGTTAGCATGCTCCTAATGTTAGCTAAATATGCTGTCAGAAAATGTATAAACAGAACTATATCACATTCATCAACCAGCCAATTCATTCTTATGTTAACTTCCTGTGGCACACAGTGCATACGTTCTGTTCAAAATCCGCCACAAAAGTTAACATTTTTAAAACGCAAAGCTACATGGAAACAAAGCTACATGGAAATAAGCTGATACGACATGATAATATGTGATCTTTAGTGGTGCTGGTAGGCTGATTTTTTCTTACCTTTAACAGAGCCAGGGTAGCTGCTTACCACTGTTTCCAGTCTTTATGCTAAACTAAGATAAGCTGAGCGACTAGTACCATTAGCTTCAACATCAAAGCTGTATCAATAACTAAGCAAATAAACATATTTCCCAAAATGCTGAACTATTCTTTTAAGAGATGCTCGAAGAGGAAATAAACGTTGCTTATCCGAGGCCAGTCCGTCTAAACTAGCGATTCTGACTCCTGACAAACTGGTGATGTGGGACAAAGAGTTTGACTTTTATGATTCCACATCAGTTATTTGTTTTGAGATTTTGACAATTGACACCGACATATCATTTTGACACAGCTGATGGAAAGGACTCAAGTGGTTGCCAAAGTTTTTCAGGTTCTGCTTCATTGGTAGAAGATTTAGTGTAATACATAATGGCATCCTAGAACTTAATCTATTTAAGAAACTTTTTTTCCTTTCTTTGTTTGTTTGTTTGTTTCTTAAACGATTGCAGCCGTTCACCCATGTGACTTGCAACCGGGTGCAGAGCAGAGAAGAGATGAGGAGTCAAGGTCAGACTGCAGTTAAAAACAGACTCAGCCCACAGCTGCCCCCACAATGCTTAGTGACAAACAGAGCATTCAGGAAGTTACCCATGAATCTCCTCCCCACAACTCCCATGTGGCCACACTGAAGTTGCGAGGTCCACCTATTTTGCCGTGGAAAGTGTACAACCGCTACATCGCCAAGAGATTAAAAAGGAACAAGTCAAAGGAAATATCATTTTGTGATAAATGCTCAAAATCAAGTTTCCTTAACCCCTGTAAGTCTAAAAATCTAAACATAAGAATTTAACAGGAATGATTTTAGGTCACAATTAATTTTGTTTACTCAGTCTTTACATATCATGACCTCAGAGGAAGAGAAAAAAGCTCACTCAGCAACAAAGGGGCTTTTGATAGCCTGTTAACATAATCCCAACATAGAACAGGCGAACATATCTGGAGCCACATACCTTGCTGGTAGAGGCTTTGTAGGTTGTCTTCAGCTTCTGTGACAGTTGACTGGTGCTGTGGCTGGCTGTGTGATGGAGAGACAAAGTACACTGTATGAAATTCTCCACTGAGTGACAAACTCATTGACTGGTTTCACTGCTGCACTAATGGCCTTATCAAGTGTCACTGCAATTGCGCACACTTCAACAATAACAAAAACAACAAAAACAATACAACGCTTTGGGGCGTTCAGTACCAGGACATGAAAACCCAGAGGGCTGGCTGATGCAATTGCCATTTTTGTACTGTATTGTGTTTTGTTATTTATTTTCCTGGAAATGGCAACCTTTTTATTACATATCACAAGGCCGGTCTGGTCCATGTTGTCAAAGAGGTTAGGAACCCGTGCTCTAGACCAGCATGGCCACTGTCAGGTATGTAGGTTTGTAGTTTGTAGTACATGTATCACATTTCGAAAAAGACTACAAAAATTGTGTTCTTAAATGTGAATAAATAAATGTCATATTTTTTCTGTACATTATTCCTGTCAACATATGTGATTTTAAATACAATGGCATTCAAATTGAGCTAGCTGTTGGTACATGAAGTCTGCTTACCTAGATCATTCTGCAAGAGGTTTTGTTTTGTTAATTGCAGTTGTTTAAATGCTTTTTGTTTAGTCTATTCTCATCATATGTTCATTATGTGTGGCTCTATGGCTACGTTTTGTCTTTCTGTGTCAGTTTTAAAATATTGATGTCTGAGGTTTTTAAAGTCGTGAACAAGCAGTTCTTAACCCTGGCTTGAATTTATCTGATCTCATCAGTTCTGCTTCAGCTTTATGAAACAGTTTAATCCTGTTGGGCTCATTCAAGACAGGCTTTTCACAATTACAGCCACAATGATTAGTCAATTAATCAATTAGTTGATCGAAAGCAAATTAGTTGACAACTATCGATTGATTGTTTCAGTCATTTTTCAGGCAAATAATTCAAACAGTTGCTGGTTCCAACTTCTTCAATTGGAGGATTTGCTGCTTTTCTTTCTTATTAATGACAGTAAATGAAGAGTTTTTGGGTTGTGGACTTTTGACAATTTTCATTGTATTTAAGCATTGAATCAAGGATGAAAGTAATTGTTTCATATATAGAGTACATTTTTTTGGAATTGATGGATCATGAAAATATATGGTAAGGTATCTGTATATAATGTGAATCATACACAGGAAACACTTTTAGGGGACTTTTTAAATAACTATCAGCTTTTAACAATGTATTGAATGAAATCTTTGTTTACCAGGCTCAAGAGTTGAAACAATGCAACCTACAGGCATCATTTTCCAGCTACCATGAAATTAAATATATAAATTCATTTTAAAGCCACACAAGTGTCTGTTAACTGTACTGAAACTTCCAACAGATTATGAAGGAAGTACTGCACCTTTTGTTTTCAGAGCTCCCTTGGTGGGGTCTCCTCCTTCAATAGTTTGTCCATCTCCTGTCAGACGCTCATTCAGAGAGTCGATTTCCCGGCGTACTGTAATGTTAGCACGGTGACAAGCAAACACTGGTTAGTCAGTCAACACCTGAAGATCAATACAGTCAGGTATGTGCCCACAAAATCTAAATACATTACTCACATTCGATGTTTTCAATGTAGAGATTTTCAAACTCCCGTTCAATCTGGCCGAAGAGGTCAAGGAGATTGCTCCGTAAGGACATAGGCAGCTTGGAGTCCTGGACACACAGACAAGCGAAGAACAACGCTTAAATTAAATAAACCTGATAATAAGAAATTAAGCTGCTGTGGGAAGCAAGAGTGACAAAATGTATTCACTCCAGATCCTTGCAAACATGGCAGTCTCTTTTAATTATAAAGTGATAGATACAGTAAGTGGTTCCTTAAAAATCTGAATGTTAACTAAATTAAATTGGTCAAATTTGTTTCAAAAATTAAAACATCAAAGCAATAAAATGCTGCTGATAGGCACAAATACAATTTTACAATGACAAACAAGTATCTTATACCACAGAGACATTTGGATGACTCATAAAATACACACATACCACTTAAACAAATGAAAAGCAACTCTCTTATCTCACGTCAAACACAGCCTGTATGTTTGCCTGATTAAATCAGCCACCAATTGTATGAAAACTCTACTCTATGCTACATTTTGGGCTACATAACAACAAACTACAAACAACTGACCGACTACACAACAGTCCAGCCGGTCAAACTCATTTCAACCGACTGTCTTACCTCCATGTTGAATCGACCACCAGTCTACATCTGACTAGTACGCACAGAGAAGTTAAAAAGGCACCGTGAAAACAATGTGTTCGAAGGGCTGCATTTGACAGCCCGCCTCAAGAGCTGCTGCTCATTTCTCTAGACATCTGAAAGACGAGGAAACCAAACACTTGACTGTCTGTCACTCCTTTTCCGCGCCTGGCGCCCGTTCAAAACCAATAGTTCGCCACAGTGACGTTAACCGCCTGACCGTTCTGTCAGCACCGCATGTCAACACACTTTTTAAATTAGCAAACAACAGGCAGCCCTTATGAATTCAAAGCTGCTTAGTTGTGGCACTAAAACCAGCAGTGCAGTCGGGCTAATAATGACAGCATTGAAAGTGTAGAAGAAAATGCATTCTGTGTGTTATGTATGGCTTTTTAAAGCTTCCTGTGTGTGCAGTGCTGTGGGGGGTAGAGTAGGTACATGAACAGAGCCAGCATGTCTTGGCAATAGACAAAAAGGGCTGCTGAAAAGACTAATCAGACCTGGACAAGCGGCCTATATTAAAACTTGATGAGACAACAGACAAGTGCAAGCTGAGCTCTAGTTTAGTGGTTGATAATTCAAGGACATTATCAAGCAGAGAAAGTAAATGCTAAAGGACTGCCATGGCCAAAACTAAGTCTGGGGAATACTAACATAACCAAGCATCATATTATTTCAGACTGAATACTTTGATCCAAAATCTGGATCATGAGAAAGGCACAGACACAGTTTCGTCTTTCAAGCTCCCACGACAGAAACACATGATTATACAAACTAAAACACATCGTCACACACATCTGAGAGATAAGAGATCAATAAAGTCATTAAACAGCCAACTCTCAAATGTTACCAAACAGGATGTTCTTGATACAACAGTAATAAAGCTTTTATTTATATTTCAGCAGTGAAGAAGCTCAACAGTTTGCTGCTGGTTTGCATCAGGAAAGGACTGCTCGTGTAAAAGGCTTATGGTCTTCCCATTTTTGGAAGAGATAAATCAATCCTAGCTCCAATTTAAATAACCTGTTTGGACAAAGTTAATCACTAACTCGATGGCTGTGATCACAGTAGCTTCCTTTGTTTTAACAAAACTGAATCAGTAACCAATGTGCACATCCAAACCAGGCACTTCATAAAAGGTTTGGTGAATGTCAAGTCAAGTCTACTCAACACTAACACGTTGAAGTTTCATCCAAAGTAAGATCCTGTAGCTACGTAAACAACACATTTTTCCTGTGTGATAAAACCTCATTTTAGAAACACATTTTAGCATGGAGCTGTAGATGTTGCAACACCAGGTGGAAAATAAAAGCAATGCTGCTCAACCGGCTGGTACTGTGCTCTCATGAGTGAGAGCCTCACACCACAACAGAGAGACAATCAAAATGCTTATTAAGAAAAAAGAACTTTGTGATGTGTATTATTTGAGACAATCCACAAAAAACTCTGTGGGTCATGCTTAATAAATACGGTATTACATCTTTTATGAGCTGAATGTTTACCACTCTGCACCTGTCAGAGTGTGTGTGTGACTGTGTGAGAGAGAGAGAGAGAGAGAGAGAGAGAGAGAGAGAGAGATATGAACAAAAGCATGTACGTGTGTCTCCCTCACCTGTCCCTCCAGCATGTCTCCTCTTTGGATGCCTGGCGGCCTCTCCTCTGTGCTGTTGGTGCGCCTGATAGATAAACTGTGAGCCTTACGCTTCTGCTTGGGGTGACGGGCAGCTGAGGCAGAGCCGCTGCTGCTTCCACCCTCCACAGGCATCCCTCCTACCTCTTGGGTGGCCCTGCCCCCCCTGCTCACCTATTACCTGAGAATCAGGTAAACAAAGGCCAGGCTGGCTTTGCTCGCTAGTTAGCCGGTGGCTGAATTAGGTTGGTCTGCTATCACCACCTGCCTGCAGGTAAAAAAAAAAAAAAAAAAAAAGTAGGAAGGAAGTGAAGTGGAGTTCAGGTTCACAGCCATTGCAGGAACTGCTCAAGTTGAAAGGTAGCAACACAAACTAATAAATATAGATAAAGGCCTGTTCATATTTGTGAATGCTTGTTGGTGCAGTCTGCTGCTCTAAAATAACATAATTCAAAGCTCCATTACACAGTTAATTCAAGTTAAATAGTGGGAATAAAAGCTAATAAACCCACAAAATCAGACATTCTGTGGAATATAAAACAGTTCCTTGTTAAACTGTGTGTCATGTAAATTTAGTCTGTAATAAACCTGCGTGTGCCACGAGGCGTTCAGACATTAAATTCACTATGTTTGTTTTTTTTAAGTTCAGCTTCCAGGCCTTCCTTTGCTATGGGAACGACACTTATTTTGATGGCGTAGTTCAGTAATTAACGTCAGGGGCAGCTTGCATAACAATATCCTCCGGCGTCATACAGTTAACTACAGGCTTAACGCCGATAGTGGATGTACGACATGCGTGAGCACAACACACGTGAATTTAATTATGCCCCAATAGCAACCTAACGTGCTAAATTTCGCTTGCATGATTAATATTCGCCGTTACTTTCGTGACTTGTGCCCCCATCACCGAAATTATTCTGAGTTATGCGACACAGGAAGGTCACTCACCGCTGTCACTGCCTCAACGGAGTCATACTTGGCTGGGAGGTCTAGAAATCAGCTAACGTTACACGCTAGTGCAAGCTAGCTGCCACATAGCTTATCACCTTCATTGCGGCACCCAACATAACACAGCAGCTGATATAAAATAATGTGAACACGTCAATGTATTTCTCTCTACATGCTGTCGGCGTACGACTTTGCCGGTGGACAGTAATGACACGTTAATATTTCACAGGTATCACAATTTCAATCCAAATTTTTGACACATCACGCATTTTATTGGTACACCGACTTCCGCATCACGTGGTTTGTGTTTGCACTTTCTAAGCCAATGGGCTAACACAGCCATACTAACACAGCCAATGAAAAAGCGTGACCTCAGAGGGAGGGAGTAAATGCTAGGTTGTTCGGCCACAGCATTCAGCTCTAAAATATCGTCGTAAACAAACTCAAAATACGTCGTTTATCTTCTTGAACTGCAGATTATTTTGTAAGTAACTGAACGTTTTATCCATTTCCCTGTAGGTTGTATATGTAGCAGACAATGCATACTTATATATCCAGTTGTCAGGCCTGGGTGGTGCGGGCTGTTCTGTGCAGTGGTCTGATGGCGTGTTGACAGTCGGTGTTAAGAGGAAAACACGTAGTGGAGCCACTGGAACTGGACTATAAGAGCTATCATTATCACTCCATGCTTTCATTTTAATGCATCAGTGATAGCTAATAATATATTAATATGTACAATAGTAGATCACTCCCAGGAGCCATTTTACTGCATTGAATACTTACTTTTTATACATTAAGTACACTGCTGATAACACGTACACGCTCTTACTTGAGTTAACTTGTAGCACACAGTAAATGTATTTTTGCAGTAAAATATGATACTTTTACTTACAGATGTACAGATATGTATACATCTTTCATCACAAAATAGTACCTCTTAATTGTGAAACTGATGGAAATCAATGGTTGCTTGCAAAGCAATAAAACATTCAACGCCAAACGAGATGGGTTACTTTGTTTGACATTAATCCAGTGCTTCAACAATTAGGAAGTTAATTCATCAATTAACAAAACAATGTGACCACAATCTGGATGATTCATTAACTGGTTAACTCATTTATCAAACAAAAATTTAATTTGTATGACTTGCTAGTCCCATATGCATTTTTTTTTCTTTTTTCTTTTTTTTACACAGATTTAAATTGAATACTTTTGAGTTTTTGAGTGTTTGCGGAACAGATCAAGCAATTTCAAGATGGTACTTGGGGGTCTTGGAGACTCTGCTTTTTTGCCTTTTTAAATTTTGTCTTTTTTTTCTTTACATTTTCTAGATCAAACAAATTCGATTAATTGTGCAGCCCTAAGTGATAGAGGCAGACATAATAATTACCTAAAGTGCACAGTTAAGCATATGTTTAAGGGTTCAAAGGTGCACTATGTAGTTTTGGGGAAAGACATTTTAATCTTTTGATTCGAACTTCATTGATTGTTTTCTTTATGCCTAAACAAACTGAATACACAACCTCTCTTCGTTTTCATGACTGAATAAACAAACTTAAAGGACAACACAATTTCATACTGTTATACTTTGTATTTGGCAGATCCTGCCATCTTTCAAGCTTCAAACACTGCTCTGGGGACTTTATTTTCCTCTGAGAACAGCTTGTTTATTCAGTTATGGAAAAAATAAATACTTTCGAGTTTGTATTATTACCTCAACAATATTATAAATATTAAAATTCTGAGTTTGAATTTTCTAAACTACATAGTGCCCCTTTAATGGGTTGAAAGCACTTCAGGCTTTCAGTCCCCAGGTATTAGCAGCAGCCACTGTATCTTCCGAACCTGACTGCATGAACTCCTGTCCGGGCCTTACCAACACCCACAGCTTCAGTCCTTGTGATTGGCTTCCTGTTTTGGTCAGGCGATGGTGCGGGGTGTGTGGGCGGTGCTCCGGATGGTGTCCTGCGAGGGAGCGTCCGTGCTGAAGTCAAACGTACCTGGCAGAGCTGCTGTACTCCGGCACAGACAGAACCGCTCAGTCGTTACTAACTGCTGCAGAACTATATTCAGGTAAGACAGGGCTCTGTGGGTTTCTGAGCACGCTACAAGTCATGGCTTGAGGTTAAAGACAGGGGCAGAGATAAGCCTATTGACCATTAAGCTGAGTGTTGTCTGTGCTAATGATAGCTGAGCGGCAGTGAAGGCTGTCTCTTACTGAAAGGTAGTCAAGTCAAATTCTACAAGAGTAAGTGTTCCACGTGCTGTGGCTTTGCGTCTCGGTTAAAATGCGCAATTTCAGAATAGCAGCCCAAAGGCCGAATATACTCTCTTTAATTCGGCATACATCAGCTAAAGCAAGCTGCATCTAATGCAATATTAATATAACATGCTAATGTTGTAAACTTTGTAGCCAACAAGCCCACAATTACAGGCTGTGGCATCAAGTGGAATATCTCAAAATAAGCAATGAAACAAATAGGTCATTAGCAGTACTCTAAAATAACTTTTGACGGTTAATTGGTTTTGTCATTTATTTAGGAAAGCTTATCAGAAAGTATTTTTTGTCATTGTACATTGTATGTTTGGGTTTTGTACTTTTGGTCACACAAAAACAGCAAATTGAAGTAGGGGTCGACCGATGTGGCTTTTTCAGGACCGATACTGATTATCGTAAATCAAGGAGACTGAAAACTGATATTTGGGGCTGATGTTCATTTACAGTGAAAATTAAACTCTCTGTGTCAAACAACCAGTGATGAAGTTAAGTTTAATTTACTCAAGTACTGCTCTTAAGTAAAAGTTTTTAGGAACTTTACTTGAGTATTTCCATTTTCTGCCACTTCATACTTCCTCTCCACTACATTTATTTGATGCATTTAGTTACTAGTTATTTTGCAGATTCATTGTTACATGTTTCCAATTACACATTGTTGTGGACGGTGCGAGAGGATGTTGCATCAGAGCCAAAGTAGCACATATTTAAGGTAAGATAGGAGGCAGACACAATATTAACAGCATCTCACAGTCTTCCTCAGCAAGTTGACTTTGCTCTTCATCTTCTACAAACTTGAAAACTAAAAAAAAGACGTGGGATTATTTCGTCAAATGCTACCTGCTGTGTTTAGGATGTCATTTTTAAAGTGCACAGCTTCTGTTTTCGATGTGAATCCACACTAAACTATCCACTGTTATCTGCCTGCATCTCCTCACAGTGAGGCCAGACACCTGCAGTCTGCGATCAGAATGCCTGAGATAACCACAGATCACCTGGACGAGAAGCAGGTTAAGCTGCTGGCTGAGATGTGCATCCTCATCGACGAGGACGACCACAAGATCGGAGCAGACACAAAGAAGAACTGCCACCTCAACTCCAACATCGACAAAGGTACCAGTGTACCATGTTTAACTGTCATGCCTTTAGTAGATATCGTTTCAATTTTCAGATTTGTACTCACGGTAAATCTTTTTTTTTTGTTGTTGTTGTACCAGGTTTACTACACAGAGCTTTCAGTGTCTTCATCTTCAACAGTGAAGAGAAGCTGCTCTTACAACAGCGGTCAGATGCCAAAATCACTTTTCCAGGTCGGTGACAAATCCTTCACCTATTTCTATTCCTCCTGCTGCTCTTGTGATCCACTAGGTTACAATTAGTGTCACATGTACCGTAACAAACTTGGTTGCCAATGTTATCTCATGGACGAGGTCATAAGATAACATTACAGGCAATGTCCAGGGCTGCCCAACCTGTGGCCTGCACTGGACATTTGCCCATCCCTGGACATTTGCGGAAAAATAAATAAAAGATATATTATATAAGCATATCACTGTTTATACTGTTTGAATTTTTTGTCCGTCAATTAAGGGAATTGAAGGGATTGAGCTCTTTCCTGTTTGAGCACACATTCATAGTCAAATAACTGATAAGCAGTGGACTAGTCTGACTCACCAGATGTAGACTGTTGGTATAAGCCTGCCATTAGGTAGCCAGTGGTAGGTTGCATTTTCCCATTTTACAAATCATATTTGCTATGGGGAATATCAACATCCACCTCTGAGTTAGCAGCCTACAAGCTGAAAATGACAAGTTATCCTAACCTTTACCTGCTAATGGTACAAATGTAAACAAGCTAGCATATGTCATGATTTCTTTTGCAGCGATTCAGCCATTTTAAGCCAGTGACAAAATTTTTCAGTGGCACTGTCGCTGCATCCTTGATTTAGCTCAGCTGAATACGATTGTGATTGGCTTAAAGAAATGCAAAGCCAGGCTACGCAAGAGTGGACCAAAATAATTGTGATAGTCAATTACTTTGTCCTACATTAAGCAAATATAGAATCTTCTGAAGGTTGACTATTTTCAGGTTATGTCTGTCTTTGGGTCAGACAAAACCAGCAATTTAAAGATTTCCCAATGGGTACTGGGAACTTCTTATTGGAAACACTATTATTACGTTTTGGCAATGTGTTCAACCACCACTGTCTGTGTGTGTCTGTGTGTGTGTTCAGGCTGTTTCACAAACACGTGCTGCAGTCATCCTCTACATATAGACAGTGAGCTGGAGGAAAAGGATGCAATAGGAGTGAGGAGAGCTGCTCAGAGGAGACTCAAAGCTGAATTGGGTATCCCCATGGAACAGGTATACCATGTGTGTGTCTATGTGAGTGTGTGTGTTTGTTGTGGTCCTGCCTTCTGCATTTAATGTAAGAGGATTATTGAGGACTGCAGAGAATCTTTCCTTCTGTCTGATCTCCTCTTCCTTCCCGTTGCTTCTCAGGTGACACCTGATGAAATGACGTACCTAACAAGGATCCATTACAAAGCCCAGTCAGATGGTGTGTGGGGCGAGCACGAGATCGACTACATCCTCTTCATGCAGAAGGTAGCACTGTAATGTCTGTTGGACTTGGAGTTGAGTTACATTAGGATACATGTGATGTCTATCCAGCTACTGTTTATGTCACTACATTCAAGTCACAAAGCAAAACATCAGTTGTTCTGAAAACCAAATACCCAACTGCCTTTGGAATGACATCCCCTTACTTGTTTAGGTTAACACATGGACGTATGCCATCGAAAACACCCTCGGAATAGTATGTGTTGGTAATTAGTTGTCTGGGATTTTCAAAGATGGACAGGTATTTATGTTTCAGGAAACTGTATGCTTAAACCTGCACTGACTGTGACAAGCTGTAAACACAACGCTGACATATAGTCACTTTTCAAGCTGATATGGTGAACTTGAACAGTTGCTTATTCACACATTCAGCTTATAAGGAGCAACATTATCACGATTTGGAGCAGTGTTTGTGCTCACCTGACGAATCTAAAGCCCCGTTTACACAGGACTAGTATTACCTGGGGAATTCAAGTTATTCCCATAACATGTTATTACTGCAGAGGTTGTTTGTGATCTTAATCCTATGCAAATCTGCACTGTCTGTAATTAAAGTAAACCTCCCACATTACCGACCACATTTCACCAAACACAGAGTAAATGTGTCCTGTGTTAATTGGTATCTCTTTTGTCTGGGGTCGTAAATGGTCAAAAAATGGTCAAAACAACTACAAGGTAATACTGAAAAGGGTTTAAGTCCAATATTCACTCTCTTTTAGCTCTGTTTTTGGTCTCCACTATCAGAAATATCAGATTCCTTAGCTGCTGAATTCTCCAATGTTCAAAGTTTATAACTTTGTCTTAAAAACATTGACGTTGTAGGACGTTAAAAGAAAAACAGTGAGTTACAAGACACAAAATGCTCTTTAGAGCTGACCGAAACAAAATGTAAAACATTGATTATGCCTGCTTTAACTTTTAACTTTTAGCTACAACGAGCAGCTAGTGTAAGTAACTCAGTTAGTCCTAAATATTTCCACATACCTCACGGCAGCTGGTGTTGCAGTGCATATTTATCTCAGCCGATAATGCAGGCTGATGTTTACAGAGATACTTTTTCTAATCTTTAACTCGCTTTTGCCCGGGGAAATCACTGTCTTTAAGGCATGAATTACAAATACGTATTCTGCATTAAAACTTGAATAAAGCTTGATTGAATTAGTTGTCATGGATCCCTGCAATGGTTGCTGACACTTGACTATGTAGGTACTGTATCAGTGTAATTATCAGCCTGTCCACTACTGATAGAATACCATGATGTGATTCTATTTCTGTGCATATGATTCAAAGCACATCTGCAAAATCCAATATAGTTATATCGTGATGAGTCTCAACACTTATTCCAGTGTGTATTTGGATTGTACTTGTCTTTGTCCCTGCATTATGTCTATCAGCCTTATATACTATTGTCTTTTTTATGTCTCTCCAAAGAACGTGGAGTTGAGTCCAGACCCCAACGAGATCAAAAGCCACTGTTACGTGAGCAAGGAGGAGCTGAAGGAGATGTTGGAGAAGGCCAAGCGTAAGGAGCTGGAGATCACACCCTGGTTCAGCCTCATTGCAGAGACATTCCTCTTTAAGTGGTGGGACAACCTGCAGAACCTCAAGCAGTTCATGGATCATAACAAGATCCACCGCATGTAACCACAAACCAGGATCAGGTTCCACCTCCAGTCATTTCAGTCCTTTGGTTATAGTTGCCTGACATAAGCACAGCTGAGCTGCTAGAAACCTCTCTGATGTCAAGTAATAAGCATCACTGGCTACTTTTGTCGAGGTGGTAGTAGTAAGAGTACGACCTCAACACGCTGAGAATGTTTAAGTCTTGCTTGAGAGGTTAACAATAGGTTTATAGCTCCGAGTTGCATTCATCTACACACTAAAGGCAGATAGAGCTGATAGGCTGACGCTTCTCATTCTTTAAGAAAACACAAACATCTGTTAGTCAATTCTGATAAGCTGCACACTGGATTTACTGACTGAACAGAAGACGTTAAGCATCTTATTATAAGGTAGAAAACTGAAGAGAATAGCCTATTTTTATATAAAAACTTAAAGTGCCTGAGGACAGGTCATTAGGTCGGGATGAATAGTATCTCCAAATACAGATGTGATGTCACAACAATCACCATCACTCTATATATTGTTAACAATGATATCTGTGAACAAGCTGTATCTTTGTACCCTTTTCCACAATAAAGTATTTGATTGTGGTCTTTGGCCGTCATTTTTTGCATTGAAGGGATAGAAAGTTGTGGCAGAATGTAAAAAAAAAACATCTTGAAATCTTTTAGACCATATTCTCAGGGACTGTTGGTTCCTCTGTGAACATTTACACAGAAGAAAAGTTGGTTTTAATTATAAAGATGGCTATGAAGGTAAAATGGTTGTAGGCATTCATGTTCATTTGAAACAGGATACATTTTAACCATGTCGAACATCAGTGGTTAAAGATCCCCAAACCCTTGTCTAAAATTCCTAATTATTATGTTTGTATCACTTTGTCATTTGAGATAATAATATCCCAAATGTTAAGTTCCATCATGATATACAGTAAATATGTCACCTCATTCAGTAATGATTGGGCTACACAGAGGTGCAGAATGCTGTTCTTCACTTGGCCTTCCAGTAGGTGGCAACCTAAGCTCACATTTCACAGTTGGAGTACAGTACAAGAACCGAATGCTTAAAGCTCCTATCCAACAATAAAAGACCAGTGTCACACACACAATTACATATATTGTATGTACTATAGTAATCTATATATTCATATGCTGCAGATGCCCCAAGGCCTACAAAGAAGTGACTTTGACCATGTATTGCATTGATAAGAGGCGCTTTATTGGCAAGCTCGATGCACTTTTTGTACGTTAACACTGAGGCACATTACCTTTTCCAGCTAGAGCACTAAAGCTATTACACATGATACATCAGAACATGTTTTTTAGCTTTCATTGTACAGCCATATAAAAATAATTGACAGATCACAATGGAATTAGACGTACTTGTCGTAAATATGAATGCACAGAACTGTATCTAGTGTCTATAATGACATGTTAATAATAATGATAAACTTTTTTAGATTATTTATATAGCACTTTTCAGAGACGGAGTTTAATACTGATAAACATTTATATATGAGGTCAGTTTACCAAACAGGGATGAAACCTTGATTAAATCAAAAGTAACCAAAAGTAACTGGCACACTGATTGACCACAGTACATTTTCAAACATACTAGGAGTGATGAGACTGGCACAGTACAACCAAATCCACCATGGACAATGAAAACTACTTTCCAGTTGTCACAATATTTCAGAATCATATTTAAGGTGTAAATAGCTCTGTGTGTACAATGGTTTATAACCTACACACAGAGTTTGGCAATTCATTAGTAAAATAAGAAAAATCGTAGAGTCTTTTAAGTACATAACATTACTATATCAGAGTGCATAGGAAAGCAAGTGCAACAACAGACATTATTGTGACTGTATACTCCATGTGCCAAAACAGCAGCAGCTACAATGCTATTAGGCTATTTGTACATGATCGTGCTACTAGTGGTGCTTCAGCTATTTCTCATGTAAACATCATATATGTGATGTAGTTGGTTATCTTAGTGCCTAAAAGCCTTTTACATGACAAGTCCTTAAACAGGCAGAAAAATACATTGCACTCGTATGATGCATTATAATCCACAGCAGGCTAGTTCACACCAATGATGAGACAATGATGGTTTCCTGTTTGAGCAAGTACTACAGAAACAACAAATGCTTAAATCCTTGTGTTGTTTATCTAGTTAAGGCGTTTGTTTCCCTCTACATCAGCTTAAAGCTAAATAATGGAATGATTATGTTTGGTGTATTTTGTAAAGTTGCAGTAGCACTGAGTTACTAAAGCTAAAATCAACACACAGATGTTAATATCCAACTACTGCTGGATCTTTGTAGATACTGCATATGTATGGTGTATTGTGTGTGGTTGTGGTGGTTGTCTTTGGCCAAGCTGCATGCTGGTATTTCATTGAGGAGGTAAAATAAAAGTGGTCGAATTAGGAAAGTGTAGCAATGACAGTTGTCTGATTGTGTGATCAGATGAAGCTGTGATCTGCAGGATATGAGACAGGTCTTTGTCTGGTTTCTTCCTTGTAGTATCAGTTGGTCCCTGAGGGGTTTGGTGCAGGATTGGTAGAGTTGGGTGGAATCAGCTTCATGGTATTGAAAAAGTCCACCAGCTGAGCTGGTACTTCTGCCAACACGCTCTTGGCCAGTGCTTCTCGAGGACCCTGTGGTGCAAAAAAAGGAGTTCAAAAATTGTGCAAAATGGTGAGAAGAATAACATCTACATTATTTTTAAATGATTGGTTATGTGATCAATATCACTACTGATTAATTAAATGAAGGAAGCATTAAGAGAAGCAGAGGTCATGAAGATGAAGACAGTCAAAAAGGAAAATTCCAAATAACAAATTACAACAGCAACAACAGTTGTAAAGCCCACTGAGGCAATGTGATTGTGATTTCGTTTTTTTTGTCTAGCTTCAAACTTCAAAAGGATCCACCTTGAAAATAAGCTTAAAATTCAAGTGGTCACGACAGATTATTGACCAATGGTTGGCTGTAGCATTCATCAGAACAATAAATGAACCTGCTCAAACAGCTTTAATAACCAGTTAGCCTTCTGAATCT
The DNA here is from genome assembly GCF_040436345.1 of Pagrus major. NCBI lineage: Eukaryota > Metazoa > Chordata > Actinopteri > Spariformes > Sparidae > Pagrus > Pagrus major. Next base: position 10,066,609 of record NC_133233.1, read on the forward strand.
GTGCTTACTGTGGCATGCAGCATTTTGTTTACAAACCAGCCATGCACACTATGTTCTGATAATGTGATAAGTCTAGAAAGAAGGCTGATGACTCATGCGGGACACCGAAAATGTACTGCATATGTTTAAAATATATGAAAATATCTGTAATTTTAGCTTTGCTGAAAATACCATGACATCATGTTGTCTACATTTGGCTAAATAGCTATTAGCATTTGTAAAATACATGACATGAAATGAGCCGAGAACTGACAATCATTTCACAAATTATTATTATTATATTATTATTATCATTATTAATTTTGAGTGGAATTTTCCCTTTAATATAAACAAAAATATGTTTGTGATTGGTCCCCAGTGCTTCAGATCCTGAGACAGAAAGTACAACAGAATTTGTTGTACTGTCTCTCTTGCCACTGAGGGAGCATCTTCAGTAAAACAGTTTGAGAAGTTGGAATGAGTTAAAATGAATGAGGATAGCAAAAACTACATGCAGTGAAGCAGTGAGGTTATTCTTAAAAGAGGCCAAGCAAAGGCTAGGATGGAGATAGGGTTTATGACTGAAATGTTAGGGGTACCCCTATGAAGGAGTGGGATCATTGGGAGGCTTCAGTTTGAATAAACTGAAGAAGGAGGCCACTTGCTGAGGTAACTCGGCCAATACGCTTTGGGCAAGAGCCTGGCTGGGCGCCTGAAAAAATAAACAAACAAGGCACAAGAAAGCTAAGTGAGATTTGGGAAGCCCTGGGTTTGGGCATGTGTACTGGCATTGGATGGGGACCACTGCTATGCTGTGTTTGAATTTTTACTTATAAAGCCAGTTAAAATGAAAATGACCCAGTGAATATTTTGAAAAAAGCTTGAAATGCATGCAGTTTATATAGCAATGAGTAATTTTTTTTGTGAAAAATCAGCAGAAAACAAAGAATAAAAACACCTAGCTTGTATAAAGCAATATAAAAAGGCGTCTGTGACTTACATTCTGAAACTGCCTGAATGGCACAAACTGCACAATGTCACGCATGGCGGACTCGCCAGTCTGAGAGCGCAGACGTCCATCGTCTCCATCCAGGAACTCCATAGCAGCAAAGTCTGCATTCCCTACTCCAACAATGATGATGGACATGGGCAGACGGGAGGCGTTGACGATGGCACTGCGCGTCTCGTCCATGTCTGTGATCACTCCGTCAGTGATGATGAGCAGAACAAAGTATTGCTTTGGAAAGACAGCAGAGATAGCAGATCAATGATCAAATTGCTGAAGTGTTTGACCCAAATGTTTCTTAAATTGTAGTCTGACATGATCAAGGTGTACTTGAGTGCTATCAGCTACAGTGCAAGATTTCAAATCAAATCCTAATGTATTTGTTAGTTTTCCTCCTCCAATTCATTTACATTTCTTTATAATTGACTCCTGCCAGAGCTTTGTTCACCTGCAATAAGAACAATGAGAAGGCACAACACCAGGCTGTGTATTATTGTGTTTATTTCCTTCAACACAGGCTTAACCACTTTTAAGAGATTAAATAGAGCTTAAAACCAAAGGAGAGTTCCAGATTTATCAAGCTATTAAGCAATCCGACTGCAGTGTAGCTCCTCGTGGGCATACAAATGTAACAAATTTAGCCCTTTATTAATCCCACTTGGGGAAACTTAATTCACTCAGTTCTGAGTTGTTTCATTAGCCACAAATGGGCCTGAAATGCACAGTCCCGTGCCTGTTCACCTCCTGTCACCTTGGCAATAAACAGGAAGGGAATTGTTACCTCTCCAACTACAGGTCCCAGCATGGCCCTCTGGTTCCCACAATAAATCCCTATGGGCTGAGCTACTGCTGCACCAAATGACAAAAATCCAATAAAGATGAGCCTGGCATCTGAAAATAGCTTTAACAAACAATTACTGTGGTATAATCAAACCCTGCTGTTATCAAATCATCCTGCTCCACTGTGCAATTATGCATAAAGAGAATAAGGAAATAGTACTGACAGACTTTCTTTCCCATCCAGCCCGATGTAGCACAACCAAATGTTTACTTCAAGTGTAAATACCTTGTGTTACAAGCAGTGGCAGTGCTAAAACTAGACAAGAGACTAAGACTAAATCTGATGAAAGCTAATGAACTATGAACTGTCTTTCTTTGTAATAAACTGATGGTTGGAGAACTACTTGATGTGTTAAATGGAGAGTTTCTCTGCATGCAGGGCTGTGAGTCTGGCTGTGAGAGTCTACAGTTATATTACCGGTGATTACCGGTCTGGCTGAACAGAAATACTACTTACTGATGCAGTGGTCTGCTGGAGGGCTTGCTTAGCAAAGCAGGCAACGTGGTTGATGATTGGGGAGAAGTTGGTTGGACCGTAGAGTTTGACCTGGGGCAGACAAATTCTGTAGGCTTCCACCACACCTTCAATGCCTATGCACACACACAGACACACACACATTAAATAATCTGTTTCAGCCAGTCTGATAATTTGTCTAATTTCATCTACGGTGCAATGACTTGTAAACAAACCTGTACAAAATGGATTTGCTGGGTTGAAATTGAGAGGAAACTCGTGGGAAACCTGTTTGAGAGTAAAACACAGTTCCATCAGATATGTGTCCTGTGCCAAACCACCATATCTTTTCCTTCAGATTTAAACTGCAATCAAACAATCTTAACTATTGCATGCATTTGTAGTTTCACAGTGGAATGCCGGTCTTACCTGCCATGTTGGAGGGATTTGGGCTCCAAAGCCAAAGGCAGGAAACATCTTGTCGCTACAGAGGAGGGACAAAAAACACTAGTACATAAGTGACTGAATATTTGGTCATTTAAATGCAAACCATTCCAGCCATTGCCAATAAGTTCATACTTATTACAGTTGGGGTATTTTTTCAAAATACGTGAAAGTCGGCATTCATTTTAACAAATTATGAATATGAAGTTTTGAATGTACTAGACTTTGTTTTATGTGCCATACATACCTGTCATAGTCCTGGATGACATTTCCCACAGACCAAATGGCAGAGAGGTACTCGTTAACGCCCTGAGGACTGATGTAATGCAGCGACTGAGGAGACTTGGGATCCCCGTTTGAGCCTGTGAAGTCAATGGCCACCTGCCAAAACATTCAGGGAGCCAGGAGATGTGAAGGTAATGCATGGAAATACCATAATATAAAATAATTAGTTCTCATGAATGACTCAATAATACAATTTCATAAAAATAAACAAAACTTACAGTGAAGTTGATTTGACAGCCTCCCATAATGTAATCCAGGAAGGTATATTCCTTCACCACCTAGAAGAGAGTATTGGAGAACATGTAATCTCAGGTCCATGCTGCTACTGAAGACCATGGATAAATCACATAAGTAAACACATTCAGTATACCAAAAGCAAACAAAAAACACAGTACAATACCTGGCACAGCTTCACGCTCACAACACCAGAGTTCTTGTAACCTTTCTTCTTCTGTTTCTTTTTACTGTTGATGCATTCAAACTCGGCCTGAGGGCAAAACAGAGGAGCACGGGTTCCTGTGTCAATGCCAGTGGACCATTAAATCTACCTAGCAGAAAAAATTCTCATCATCTTTGAAATGTTGGTACACCCAAAATGATGTCAACAAACACATACCGGAGATGTTCGTGATGCTTCTTGGAGGCGTGTCATCGTGGTCTCAAAGGTTCCAATTAAATCATGCGAGCCATCATTGTCATAGTCGTAACACTCGACCTGGAAACAGGTAAAAACAAATGGTCATGTGGTGAACACTAAAACAGTAAACATTTACACAGCAAACAAATACAACTAAAGGGTCAGTTCACCCAAACCAAATAAAATAATGAAGACCTCACTGTGAACCGCTTTTAAAGGAACGGTCCTCATATATTGTCCTCACACAGACACCTTGAAATGTCATTCAATTCCATTTTATGAGGCTGGAGGCAGATTCTAAAAATCTGAGCAAATAAAAACAAAACTATATACAAGGCAACATAATAGTCAGTGAGGGACGTTTTTTTGAGGGACGTGTGAACTGATCCTTTAAGTTTTAACAAACTTCAGGTGAAGAAAACAGAACAGACAAAAACATGCCAACGTGAGATTCAAAAGACAACTCTTTGGAATACCAGTGAACTAGACAGAAGCTGACAGTTAAATGACAGGAGCATGTGTAGTTTCAGACAAATGTTTTTTTTTATGGCAGGACTGAGTTGAATAACAGAAAAACTGGAGGGCTGGATGCTCCGCTGAAGTGGTGTCTTGTATTTTTCCCATTTTTCCATTCACACACTTCACCCATTTAGTGATGTAAGATGGAAGAACACAAACACTGTAAGGCGCTGGGTAACTCACTTGTACTGTATGGATGGAAACAGCTTCCTTCCTGACATGTTTGCTTCAGAAGTTAAAAAAATAATATATCATCAAGCTATAATACTAAATACACTCCAGTCAGTAAATATGTTTTTTGATATCTGGGAGAGCAAACATCATTTTGCTCTGAAATCTATTTACACTCTCAGGAAAGGTTGTATTATGTCACAACTATGAATATACGTAGTGGCACTGATAACGAAACAGAAGGAGCAATGCAATTGCAGGTGTAAGTGGCAGTTTAGAGACACATTCTAGATGTGCACTTAGTTAAGGTTAAAAATATTAAGAAAAAGCATTATGGGTACTTTTATAGGTTTGTCCATGTCTCCTCCACATAGAGACTGCAGGGGGATTCGAAAGGGTCTCCATGTTGGATTCAAGTTGTTCTTCACCACCTGAGGACAGAATTAATGAGAATTATACAGATGCAGAACAGTCTTTCAGGAACATGCAGTATTTACATGCAGTATTTCCATGGAACTTATAGAGATTCAGCTGAAATCACATGCCAGTCATCCCTTTTTTAGTAAAATATGAGGTCAACATGTTTTATAAATTGTTCATAGTTTTTCATTCATAGAGAGGAAGAAAATGATATTTGGGGAAATAATAGAAATGCTCCTTATGATTTGAGCCGGTTGTAGGGTTGTGTCAGTGTTGGAAAGCAGCTAATCATCTGTCTAGCCTGCAAACTGATGTCCTCTGTGAATGTTTGTGTGGGTGCTAAGGTGCAGGACAACACGTGTGTTCATGTTCTTAAGTTAGATACAAAGAGACGTTAGCAGGAAAGCTGATGCGAGTTGTTATTCAGAGATTGTGGTTCTTGTGGTTCATGTGGTTCTTGTGATGTTGTGTTGTGTTGCAGGCTGCTGCAAGGTCTCAATCTACTTATATGAATAAATAATGGTATTCCATTTTTTAAAATTTAATCTACAATACAAATTCATGAACCCAAATTTAAGACAAATTACTTTAAAACTCTGCGTAGACACAAACAACATTCTTTCAACACCTCTGCAATTATAATTAATACAGGTTTTCTATTTGTCACACGTTTGAAGAAAACAATTTACCTTGTTTTTTTCAAAAATCACATTAAGAGTGCAGTACTGTGGCTGTGAACTGATATCTTTGATCACTGTCACCACATCTGTTTTTAGTGTTTTGCTTTTATTCCGTTAGCTAATGAGAAACCAGTCTAAATGAGTCCAGTGATCTCAACAGTTTCTTTCAAACTCTCACATGTGGTACACTTATTTAGTTGAGTGGTATTACAGGCCAAAAAAACATTTATACATTGTGTGTTGCACCATAGGATGCTGAATGCTCTAACCAAATTCAGTAAATAGACTTCAACGTGTACCCTAAAAACAAAAAACAATACAACTGAATTGATACATTGTAAGTAACTTGCCAATACTTAGCTTTGATAGTCAGATCTATAATCTTATTACAACTTCTTCTGGTAATAATTTCTGATGTCACACATAGTAAAACCCACAGAACAGAATTCTCTAATTCAATCACAACCCCTACATGTGATTTATCTGCTTCCTCATTCACAGTAACAACATCAGATTTAGTTAGAATTAGTTTGTAAAATTCAACTTTCCCTTTGTGGCATAAGAGTGCAGTCGTTTGGTGAAAGGAGGAGGTTTACAGAATCAAATGTTGCATAAGGCACTTATTCCAACATAATGACTTTGGTTTTTGATTGGACAGATGGGAGTGTGGCCCAACATGCATGTTATTACAAAGACTGTGGTGTGACACAGTTAGGACATCAGGTTAGGTTCCTCTTTTCACACAGACAGTTGTGAATGAGAAAAGGATGGAGGTGTTAGGTAAAAGGTTAACTTCATAAAACTAACTGCTCATCATCAGTTGTGATAACCCCTCCCTGGAAAAAGGACCATATTTTTTATGACTGGAAAGAAATGAAAGGTTAAGATCAGATTACTACAATATGTCATGAGTGTGTTTACCTCTGTCCTGTGAGCCAGCTGCCATCCAGTTTGTGTCTGCTTGTAGAATTCCAGGTAAGGGTCGGACTTCCCAAAGAAATCCTGTGAATGAATAAAGGAATGAAACACACCAATGAGTTAAATGCACCTGATTATCTAAAAATGAACGACGGCATTTCAGATTTCAGAAAGTATGACCCATACCTTGTTATCTAGTTTCCTCGCTTCAACTTCAAAATTTGCCACCCTGTTATCTTTTATTTCTTCTGCACTGATCTACAACAGAGAAGAGGAGAAATAAATAAACAACAGAGGACATGAACAACATTGCAACATTTCTATTTAGCTCTCTCTGCCACCCACTGTGATGGTCCCTTTTCCTGCAGGGGTCTTGTTCTTCAGCACAAGTGGCCGGGTCAGTTTTTTACTTGATACAACCTAAAAGCAAGTAAGAAAGAAGGCAGTTAATAAAGAAGAAGCAACCGCATCTAAAGCAGCATAATGAATAAGCTCAGTGGGTGAGTGAACAACACAGTAGCCTCCATGCCACGAGGCAAATAACATCCAAAATAATCAGGCAGAATGACCAGCTGAGGTCAGATTACGCTGAGTGTCTAAACTGCAACTGCTTATTCGTTAATCTTCATTCTTGATCTCTAGCATGGTAACACAGAGGTGTGTTATTACACTGCAGCATGTATCCTGTGTGAGTCTGTAGAGGAATCTGTTTGGGTAATGTAAAATGTAAAAACTCTGTTCATTAAAACTAAAAGTAAGGAATTGGAACGTTCAGCACAACCTTGAGTCAAACACTTACAAATGAATTTATTCATTATCGGCTTTAGGCACTTAAGGACGGCCTTGTACGAACATGTATTGTGAAAACTGAGATGCATCCTTACAAAAGAAGAGAGGAACGCCTTACCTGGCCTAAGGTGCACTCCAGTTGGCCCAGGAAGTCATCATCACTCAGGTCAATAGTTTTGTTGTCGATGTCATAAATCCCAAACTTCAGTTTCTGCACTATTTCAAAGTAGTAGTCGATGACAAACTTTTTTGCAAACTTTGGGCTGAGGCAATTTTGGACTTTCTCTGTGCGTGCCACCTGTTAGGAAAGGTTGGAAAGCTTTAAGTTCATTTGCTACACACATTTCAAGAGATCCACAACATTGCCGTAACCTGTAACAAAGTCATAAAAGGTAGTGTGTACTGTCACACTTGCAGTAATGAAACAGGGAATGGAAAGTACGTCATTTCTGCTTAACGCAATGATTTTCCATTAGGGGGTCAATCATTTACACTGCTCCAAGAAAAGGAACATAGCTGCCACGCCCAGTAAAATGTATTATTTGTACTACTGCATTTATAATATCTCATACAAATGCAATTACTAGTCCATTAATTGATCAAAGACAATCAATTGCCAACTATTTAGATAATCAATTAATTGTTTCAGTCATTTTTCAAGCAAAAATGTCAAACATTTGCTGGTTCAAGCTTCATAAACATACAGATTTGCTGCTTTTTTTGGTTATTCATGACAGTTAATGAAGAGTTTTTGGGTTTTGAAATGTCTGTTGGACAAAAGAAGCTATTTGAAACGTCACTTTGGGCTCTTGGAGATTGTGATGAGCATTTTTCACAGTTTGAGTTTGAATGGAAATAATCCACAGATCAATCGATCATGAAAATAGTTACTTGGAGGTCAAATATCCCAAATAATTGATGAAAATGATTTTGGAACACTGACTGCTTATGGTGTGTTTGACGTTCAGTCCAAATTACAATAATTACAATTACAATAAACTGATATTAAATTAATCCAAATCCAGCTATCCTACTAACCTCATACCACTGGGATTCAGAGCTGCTCATCAACAGGACACACAGAGGGTCGGATTTAGAGCCGATGTCTTTGTCCAGGAGATGGTCACAGGACACAGTCAGCTCCACCTTGGTTACACACTGAGCAGCCATGTCTGACTGGTAGCAAGCTGGAGGCAGAGAGGAACATTACTGTGTCAACAAAACCTGAAAGTATTCCCAGTTCAATGTTTGTGTGGTCGCTGTTTGAAAAAACTTGATATAACTCAGATTGTCAAGAAACTGGTCAAGATTAGTTAGTCCTGAAAGGCAGGCATAGCTTATTTCTGTGAATACAGATGTTTATAAATTACTACTAGGGTAAACGCTGATGAAAACAAGCAGACAAATATGTTGTTTGAGGGGCTTTAGCTTACCTTCACGAGTTGGTTCAACACAGTGACTGTAACCTACGTTACACACCCAAACGCAACGTCATAAACATCGAAATGTGGAGTTTTACTAGCTAGCTTGATACCTCAGTGTGACATGGGCCTAGTAGACCATTAACTGAGCTCCATGGAAAATGTGACACAATAACGAAAGCGCTAATGAAGTCTGGCTGGTAGGAAGGAAAGAAAAAAACTGACGAGTTACAGTGAGAGAAAGTACACCAGCTAACGCTAGCAGGCTAACTTGGCTAGTAGTTACTAGCTACCTAACTGGTTAACAACGTTAACTTCCGCACATAACTCGGTGTGAATTCAAATTCAACTTACCTTTGAAAGTGTGCGACGCTACAAAATCCACTGGAGGAAAATCCTTTGGGAATGCTAGTGGTGCTGCCCGAAACACAGCGACTACGGAGGGTGGTGTCGCCCTTTCAAATGTAAAAACGCCGCTGTGACAGTTATTCACGTTTGGCTTAAAGCCTTAACTTTCAGCCCCGCCTTCAATATGCCAAATCGTTACGTCTGCTGCAGTGAAGAACTGTTTTCAATACTCACGGCGCGTGTTTACACATTCAGCACTGCGTTGAACATTTTATTTTGAAAATGTATTTAGTGGAATTCTTATTATCGGTGCGGGGTCTTTAGAAAAAATGGGAAACCCCGCCGTTACGAAGAATGGAAGTCTATTTTCGGAACAGCGGGGTGTAACCCAAAGAACCAGCACACTGTGTACTACATAAGCAAATTCCCACGCTTTCCCGGTGTTTCGTAGAAAAATAATACTGTAGCCAATAAGAAGAGACAAATACATTTTGATCCCGTTTGAACTGTGCCATAAGTTACACAAATGATGTCAAGACAGTCACAGTTTGACATAAATATAGCATTTAGTTTTGTGTTTTGTCACTTCACTACTTCGTGAAAATACATACAGTATTGATTTAATGTCAGGAGACACAGTAAGTAGCACAAACAACACAACAACTGATCTTTCAAATGATCTAATAATTTTGCATATATTTTGAAGGAGGAGCTGACAATTATGCAGGTTAGATATATTTTATTGCAGTGCAAATCATATAAACACAATACTGATAAAGAGTTACATAAGATAATGCCACAGTGATCGGTGCAAAACGTTCACTTGGTGAAATGTATTAGGCCATTTTTATAACAGTCAGAAAAGTGAGGTTCGATCACTTCTTTTTAAGACAGAGTGAATTTCTTATCTATATCTGTATAAACATGCGTTTCATCATGAGATTCTCCTGGTTTAACATTCAACACAGTCATGCAGAGGCACCAAATATAACGTCAAATCTAATATGGAACTGAATATAAAAAAGACTGAAGTACAAAACAGCAGCAATGACACGACATAACAGCTTTTGTAGTGTAAAATCTACAAAAGGTATTTATTTTTACAAACGCTATTAATCCATTTTTATTGATCCATTATGTAAACACGACTGAATTGTTTTTGGCAATGCCATATATTTGTTTAAGGACTTTGTTTCAGTGGAAATGTACGCCTCTTATGCTTTCCAGGCAAACATGGAAGTGTGAAGCGGTGATTGCAGGTATTGGAGATGACATGGAGAACATATAATGTCCTCTAACCCTTTCATATCAATTCCGACAGACTTATGAGATGACTGCATCTATTCTTCCACATAAAACAGGCCCTGTGTTAAGTTACACTAGTTTCAATTAGTGCCCTTGACTGCAGATCAATAGAACAACTGGCACCGGAGTATCATGAAGTCATATGTAAGTGCCACATTAAAATATAATATACATAAAAATATCCATGTTAATATGTTAATGGATGTAAGGAAATGTTGATGATATGTGTGTACTATGGCTTTTTACTATTGATACACAGTATTTACAAATCATAACAGGACAGATTGTTGAATGCTCATATGGCCATGGAAGAGTTTAGGTTATGACTAATACACTGTAGAGCAAAGCAAAGCAGCCCAAAGTGGGTCCCACTGGCCTGCGATGAGGTTTGATTTGGCTGGCCAGAGGATTCTGGTGAAAAAAAATTATTAAAATGTACCAATATGAACAGTGATTTTATATATATATATATATATATACACTGTTCATATTGTTTTTGGGGGGAGGTAAAATGTTCTTTAAATATGTATATGTATATAGTCTCGCTTGCGCAGGAATTCAGTCATTTAAGTGAACTTGTGCTCCTAGTCCCATTTTGGATCTGAACAATATGATACAATAAAACAGGTGTTTGCTTTTGACCTGTGGCCCATGCTTAAGTTTCAGTTTCGACCCTTCGGGGGAAGAAGTTTGGGCATCACTGCTTTAGTGCGAAACACAAGCAGACTCTGCTCCAATAATCCAGAAAAAAAATGAGTGTCTGCTCAGTATTTGGAGTTGGCACACTGAGAAGAAAAGTTGGTCCTCACGATACATCACTGGTGGGTGCTGATGCTGAGAGGTCGGTGAAAGGTCCGTCACCTTGGGGCGGCTTCAACTTCATGGTATTGAAGAAGCTCGTCACTTGGCCTGGGACTTCTGCCAAGACGCTCTGAGCGAGCATTTCCTGAGGACCCTGAAGAGAAGAAGTAGAGACAAGGGACCAAGTTGAGAGTGACAAATATATATACACACGATTTAGAAGGAGACAGCAGGGGAACTAACTGTCGCAACCAAATAAGTGAAGCAGGGGGTTAGAGACATGAGCCATAGGTTAGTATCACAAGCATTTACTGATTATTTAATCATGATTAGTATATCAATGTGCCCATACATCTGTTTTATCTGAGCAGCACACTGCTGACACAGAATTAGGAACTTGCAAGCATCTATAGTTGCACATTTTTGTGCAAACAGAGTGATGTTACAACATAGACATTGGCAACACTCTTCTATTTCACATCTAATCATATTGTCTAAAAACGTGCCCAAGGATGCTCACTACCGATGTTCCTATGGTTATTGTCCTAAGTTTTGAAAAAGGTTTTTAATTAAAGTAAAATATGTCGTTTTAAAAAAGCAGCTTTTGATCAAATGTGTGGATGAAGGAGGGGAATAAGGTCAGGCTCGGGTTACTCCTACATTTCTAGGAAGGGTTGGGTTCGCTGGGGGGCTTCAGGTGAAATAAATTGAAGAAGGAGGCCACTTGGTCAGGCAACTCTGCCAATACACTTTGGGCGAGGGCTGCAGTGCCAGCCTGAAATAAGATATTCACACATTCAAATGCGTGCATTATTTAAGAATTATGAAGAAGCTTCGGGTAAGTGCTTTTAAAAGACTTTGTTTTATGACATAGCTTACATTTTGGAACTGCCTGAATGGCACAAACTGCACAATGTCCCGCATGGCGGCCTCGCCTGTAGCAGAGCGTAAGATTCCATCATCTCCATCCAGGAACTCCATGGCACTGAAGTCGGCCCCACCTACTCCAACGATGATGATGGACATGGGCAGACGAGAGGCATTGACGATGGCGCTGCGGGTCTCATCCATGTCTGTGATCACTCCGTCAGTGATGATGAGCAGAACAAAGTATTGCTGTGAAACGGTGACATAAAAGGGAACGACATGAGAACCAGAAAGAAAAAAGTGGAAGTGATTTTCACTTCACCATCACCTGAAGAGAGAAGAATTCATTGAGATCCAGTTGTCCCTGTTTGGTGGCGTCTTTCATACCAAAACTACAATAGCAAACATTTGCACACAAAAGCTACGATTAACCTGCGTTGATTAACTTGAGAGTAAACTCACAGAGGCAGTTTGCTGCTGCATGGCTTGCCTGCCAAACTGGGCAACGTGGTTGATGATCGGGGAAAAGTTTGTGGGGCCATAAAGCTTCACCTGGGGCAGACACTGCTGGTAGGCTTGGACCACACCCTCAATACCTAAAAACCACACACACACACACACACACACATTAGGATGGAGCAGAACTAGGTCATATTGAGTGTAATTTTATAGATATTTCAATGCAGTTCAGCAAGATTGGAAATCGACAACACACTGCAATATGATGATCAAAATCAAGTGTCATGTTTGAGTTTGTGGTTCTGCGATTTCCTGTTTTATTTTGACATTCTGCCCTCATGTGTCGTGTTTTGCTTTTCACTTCCTCCTTTTGTGCGATTTCAGCCCCTTTTCTGTGTTCACCTGTGTCTTGTTAGTCAGTCAGCCCTTGTGTATTTAGTCTCCGTGTTCCCTGCTGTCTTTGTCAGTTCGTCTGTTTTGTTGCCGTGGCTTCCTGTTTCTGTTTTTTGTTCCTGGCTTCATTATTGGTTAGAAATTTGCTTTTGGTTGTACTTTGTTTAAGCTTTTGTGTTTCTAATTTGTATTATGGTATTTTTGTACTTGTTTTTTTGGATTCTATGATTTTTTGGATTTTGTATTGTATGGTTTTTGAGTTTGGCTTGGTTATTAAAAGCTTCCTTTTTGTTCCTAATCCTGCCTTCCTCTTGAGTGTCTTGCAATTGGGTCCACACTGTTTTACAACACGTCACACCAAGAACATGTTGAAACATACATGTTAGAGCAATGATTTATTTCTTCAATTTATTTTGTTGTATTCATGTTCTGTCTCATTAAACAAACAGCAATGTGAATTCACAGTAGCTTCGGTGTATAAATACCTGCACAGAACGGATTTGATGGGTTGAAGTTGATGGGAAACTCGTGGCACACCTGCAAATACAAATAACTCTTCATCTGGATCCCATACCAACTTATCTGAGACAGATACAGTTGAAATGTCCAATACAGGCTTCTTGGATCAAATATGAGCTTTTTTTTATGTATTATAGAATTTAATGCTCACAAATACCAAAGTATGTTTTAACTAACAGAAACAATCACCTGCATTGTTGGAGGGATCTGGGCTCCAAATCCAAAAGCAGGGAACATCTTGTCACTATGGGAAGGAAATGATACAAAATAATTGTTCAAGGAAGTTGAGGACTAGACAGAAGCCCTTTTCAGACATGGAAAACATAACACTGCTTCATCTGTTATAAAGTGATGGCATTTAGTCATTCAAACATAAGTAACTTTTTCTCTCAGACATGGCAGGACATTTACAGAGAGAGCTGTGTGGTCTCTATACTCACCCCTGCTTCTCAGAAAGAATCAACAGATACATTTTCAGCATTGATTTCACAATAATGTTACAAGAGAGAAAATTCTGCCATCTTTTCTATAGTATCCACCAGTACACGAGCACTGAACGCCAGGATGTCGAGTTTACAGTCCTATTAGCTCATATTCTACATAAAGCTTTTCAAAGGACATTCATGTGTTGGAATGAACAGAGAGTACTGGTCTGAGAATTACTGTGGTTGTCCAAGACTTTTATCCCTTCTTTTTCTGGTCCTGACTCAGAATGAGCTGAAAATAATTTATCAAACTAATCTGGTCTGATTGAAATTGGCTCTTTGACAGTGTTTCCTCGGTTCACAACTGATTTTGTGTTTGAGTGATGATAACTGAAATACATTTATGACAGTGATCTTAGAGGGCCCTTCCCTTTCTCAGCATGTCGATGTAGCTGCAGTCTTTGTGTTAATCTGATAACTTTCAACTCAGACTTCAGGCATTGATATGGAAATGTTACAGGTTTGACAAGTAAGACTGCCATCATGACTTTTACATAAAAGTGATCAGGGTGCTCATTCACTGCTGGTGTTCTTTTTGTTGAAACATTTTAACTGTGCTTGATGCTTTATGGTGGATTTTTCCTCTACTATGACACACCAATATAATGCAATACAAGTCAATTTACCTGTCATAGTCCTGGATGACATTACCCACAGCCCAGATTGCTGCCAAGTATTCATTATAGCCGTTAGGGTTGATGTAATGGAGGGACTGAGGGTACCTGGGATCCCCGTTGGAGCCGGTGAAATCAATAGCAATCTGGCCCACAGATAAATACAGAGAATATCACATTAGACAATACTTTCACCACGTCAAAATTAAATCCTCAATGTATACTGTATCGAAAATAAATTAACTACTCACAGTGAAGTTAATCTGACAGCCGCCCATTATGTAATCCAGAAAAGTGTACTCCTTCACTACCTGAAAATAAATATAACATGACAGAAAATCATTTAACTATTTAGAAAAATATATAACAACATACATTCTGTAGTGGTGTTTGTCTCCTTACCTTTATTATCTTAAAGTTAGCAACATAAAACAACAAATGTGTATACAAAGTTTGAGACATGCATGTAGTTCAACTGTTTAAGCCATCTGAACATTTCTTCAGCTTGCAACGGCTTCAGGTCCAAAATGAATATAGCAGACGAATAAAACAATTAGTTTAGAAAGAAAAAAGAATATAGAACAACAGTACCGTGCACTTTTTTATAATGATAACACCAGAGTTTTTGTATCCTTTCTTCTTCTGTTTCTTCTTACTATTGATGCAATCAAATTCGGCCTAAAAGGAGCACAAACACACGTGTCAGCAATGTACTGTATATGTGTACACGCACCATTTATAAATATATGCCAAGCTTCATAAATGCTTGTAATGAGAATGCAATGTGGGAGAGAAACCATGTTTTGTATTTCATCATCTCTTCTTTACATTTTTGGTTAAGGAAAACGCCAAATGTGACAAACACACATACACACAGAGCTCACCGCATATGTCTGTGATGACTGCTGTACTTGGGAGAGTGTGGTCTGAAAGGATCCAATAAAGTCATGTGATCCACTATTGTTGTAGTCGTAACAGTCCACCTGGGAAACACAGACAAGAGAAACAAGTCAAATCCAGTCAATTCTCTTTAAGTAAAAAAAAAAAATGCTTATACATAAGTGATAAACAATAACCAATGTGTGAAAATCAAAGCAGATGAGACAAAAGCATGCTTTAGGGGTGACGCTTTAAACGTAAGGCAACACCATGATATCGAAAAATCTAGCAGAAACACACACACAAGCCCTCTAATGGGCAAACAGGATGGAAAAGGTCCCACTACCTCCTTACACGGATACACAAGGAACCTACTCAGAATCTCAACACTACAGCATCTAAGTACCTTCAGTGTTGAGAAAACAGGTGGAAGACAAACAGATATAGGCACAGCATGGAGCAACCAGAATAAATTAGACAAACTGTGTGACGCTACAGTCAGTCTACAAGATGGATAGCTAAGAAAGCTAATGGATAACTAAAAATGGCATCCATCTTAACGGAAAACGTCTACCTTGTGGGAAATTGTCCCATTGGTTAATTTACCTGTGTATAAATAATGTATGATAGTAGGCCAGTAGCATTGACAAAGAAATGTATGTCATATGCTTTGAAAATAAAAATTAAAAATAGGGCTGCCCCCTAATAGTCAACGTAACCATTAGTGGATGAAAAGGGTCTTGGTTGACCAAGTTTTCATTAGTCGCAGACAAAAAAACCCTCACACTCTGTAGCTGCTGGTTAACTAGTTTAGCTGTGAAGCTAACTAGACTCAGATGACTTTATTAATCCTTTTGGGAGGTTCCCTCAGGGAAATTGAAGAATTAGGGGGAGTTTTGGTGTTTACACCACTAGCACAGGACCGCCATGAGGAGGAGGCTTTCAGGAATGAGCCCTGGAACTGGGAAGGCGGGCAGTGAAGCCAGGGCTCAGCAGCACGGCCAAACCATCAGGATCAGTTTGATGACAGGGAATATACAGTATTAACTGTTACTGGGGTGATTAACAGCGGTGAGGACTTTGACTGCCGGGACGAAGAAGACAGATCATTTAACAGGTAAGTTGACCAGCGTGCCAAAACTTCCCAAATTTTGTTTTTACGTATTCCTTGAAGATAGATGTAGATGCATCTAGGACTTTTGCCTGTCCTGTTATAGACACTGCATCCTTCACAAGAAGAGCACACACTGTGGGGACAGTCAACTCACTTGCACTGCCGACTGGAAAGGATCTCTTCCTGACAAGTGTGCTTTTATAGGGTTAGAGGGTGGAAACAAAAATAAACAACATACATAAACTAATGCTAACACACATTTCCTTATTTTTAAGTTCGATTATCAAACCCTTGTATATGCACAAGAGGTATTCCATAAAAGACAGGCAGAGCTCCCAGCGTGGCCTTGATTCAGTCTTTCTATAGTTTTACATGACAAACAGAAAATGAGTCAGTGATTAAAAGTGTTTGTGATTGTTGATGTTTAAGAAAAAAAGCTGAGTTTGATTCCCACTGCACCATCTATCAGAATAAATGTATGGAAGTTGTTAAATACAGTACATTTGGTCTATTATTCTTTGACATTATCCTAATTGTAACATTCTCTGAAAATCTGTTTTACCAGCTCTAACAGGCATCTTCACATCACTTCAGGTTGAGCTAATTCATGACTGAAAGAGAAGCTGACGTTAGATATTAACCAGGATGAGACAGGCAGTAGAAAATGGCTGCTGTATCATCAGTCACAATGCCCTACAATCAATATGTATGTGAGCATGTGTGTACCTTTATAGATTTCTCCACGTCACCCCCACAGAGTGCCTGCAGCGGGATTCGAAATGGTCTCCATACTGGGTTCAGGTTGTTTTTCACCACCTGCATAACAGCACAGACAAACTGTCAATACACATTATACTGATGACTTTACTTGCCTGGTGGTATGGTATACAAAGTGTTGTCTGTACCTCTGTCCTGTGAGCGAGCTGCCATCCAGTTTCTGTCTGCTTGTAGAATTCCAGGAAAGGGTCAGACTTGCCAAAGAAATCCTGTAGATAAATAAGTAAACAATATACAGTTCAAATAAATAACATTTCAGCATGTGCAAGTGGTTGCTCACCATGGATACTGATGATGGAGGTATTAATTAATAGTTAAGCAATTTTGACTGCACCGCTGCAACACTAGATGAATGTATTGTGTGATCAGGCCACAACAAGCTTTACTTATGCCCCTCACAGTAACTGTGTTTACATTCTTCACTGTACTGATGCAACTGGAGTAACATCCATTTACACCTCTTTCAGTCTCTTTCCAATCTTTCATTCACTGTGATATCTTGAGTGAGCTGCAGTTTAGCAGAGTGACTACTACTGTGTACCTAAAAAGCAGCAGGACTGAGCCTTTTGTCCCAGCTTGCCTAATGCTGAAGCAGAAACCACAAGAAAACCAGGCCGACCAGTCACAGTACTTGCAGTCTTCACATGGTATTATTGTAGCTGCCAGAGCCTAACTGTAGTTGTAGTGAAAATTACATCAGAGAATGGTTTTCTACTCGGATCAGTCAAATCAATTCTGAGTTCATACGCATAATTCAAATGCACAAGAGTAATCAATACCTTTTTATCCAGTTTTCTAGCTGCCGCTTCAAATTGCACCACCCTGTTGTCTGTTCTTTCTTCAGCACATATCTACAACATGGGGACAGCATTGTGTTAAAAATATCGCATAAGTGCAAATACAACAAGGAACAACAAGTTCACAACACGCAGAAATTTCTATAGCAGAAATATAACTACCAATCTGAATAAAGGCAACTCACGGTAATGGTTCCTTTCCCTGCAGGTCTCTTGTCTTTCATGACAAGTGGTTTTGTCAGTTTCCTTGAGGACACAATCTGGAGGGGGTAAAATACACTTTTTATTTTCATAGCCATCACTGTAAATGCCACTGCACCAACAACACTTCAAATGATGAAGGATTAATATACTCAACCCTGATGAAGCAACAAAAGCATGAGGAAAAAGCTTTTGTGATGATAAATGACTTTTCACGGTAAGCAAATAGGGCTAACCTGTCCCAAGGTACACTCCAGCTCTCCCAGGAAGTCAGCGTCTTGCAGACTGCAGTTGGCACTGTCAATGTCGTACAATTCAAACCTCAGCTTCTGCACCATCTCAAAGTAGTAGTCAATGACAAAAGTCTTGGAAAACTGGGGATTGAGGCAGTTCTCGATTTTCTCCGTCCGGCCAATCTAACACAGATAGATGTTTCTCAGTCACAGACTTTTTTTTTTACATAGGCCCTGTTGACTCACAGCAAACTGACATTTCCAAAGTGACAGAAAAATACAGTTGAGGTATCTCACTTCAAAATTGTGTACCAATACTGGAAATACCGGTGTGAATACACCACATAGGTGCTCCTTGGCAGAGTTTACAACCTGCTGACCTACTTACCTCACACCAGTGGGGCCCTGAGCTGTTCATGAGAAGCACACACAGAGGGTCAGACTTTGAGAAGGCGTCCATGTCGAGAAGATTCGCACAGGAGACGCTTATAGCCACCTTGGTCACACAGTCAGTGGCCCTGGGCCCCGCGGTTCCTACTGCTGCCATCACAGCCTGGGGGGCACTCACTCACTCAGGCACACGAGCTGACAGACATGGACACAGGACATAAGGAGGGAACACTGACTATACCACACCCATAGTGAGCAAGTTATGACTGATCCATGACTTCTACTGAGAGCTGCAGCCATTTCCATTCGTTTGCACCACTTGCATCCACCCCCGTGTATTAACCAGACGCTAATGTTGTCTTTAGTCCAAGTTTGGCTGTCTCAGTCTACAGTTTCTACGAAGGTTGACAGTTGCTAATGTGTATATGACTGGAGTGTAAAACCCGTTTTATAGCACGAATCTTGTGATTCGTTAGAGTCGTAAATCGCGACAGCACATGATCCACTTATCGCCCTTTCAGTTTTAATGAAGTCTCGTAATTTTCCATCACCGCACTGCTGTGATCTAACGCCAACTACTGAGCCAACAGTGTTGGGAGGGCGCCTCAAACGGGGGGCAGCGTTAGCAGAAGTCGAATCATTCTAACCAAGATAAGAGACAGACACTGACGTAACTTAGTTAACGTTACGCCTGGCAGACACAGACACTTCACTAACCTCTCCCTCCAGTTAGCTCCTGCCTTTCAAATGTACAAAAAGTCACAGGTGTTTGCTCCTCCTAGCTTCGTTAACGTTTAACGTGAACGAGTTAACACCCATTGAAGTTCCAGCCAAGTCAACGTCACATGATACGAAGAACAGTAACGTTGTACGATGGTAACGCCATCATTTCTGTCACATTACGCTATAAGTTAGCGATTGACGTTATGTTATGCTAAGTAGCTTATAAAAACATTTATTTCTATTTCTTTTGACAGCGAAAAAGAGTCTCAGAAGATGTCTACACGCTGACATATCCTACCTTGTTAGTTAGCCAGATAGCTTAGCTGTGCCTGCTGGGTTTTTTTCAGTTGCAATGGCAACAGACAGAAGAGCTAGCTAGCTGACTGCTGTGGGCGGTGCCCGGTGCGCTTGTTTTCTGTTACAGGGACACCCGTCAGTGTGGTGCACACTGTGCACAGGAGCTGTACAGTCATCATTTTTCAAGATTTAAACAAAATATTTTAAACTTAGGTCTGTAAAATGGCCACAAATCCAGAGGGAATTAGATTTTAATATTAAAGATGTGGAGAGACTTTGTGTACACTTGAGTCATGCAGTGAACACGTAAGTCCCACATAATAGGGAGCATCAAGTGAGCATGAGCTACTCCACATCCAGAAATTATGAGAGGAACTGTGGTCCAGAGCTGCTGTGGACATGGACATTGAAGGACACAAGCTGAAATTGAGAAAGCTTATTTTATTCATACTCTTTGTTTCTGCATCCAACATGATCCCCCGCAGTGTTTGTGTACGCACCAAACCACTACAGATACTCATTCACTCAATGGGGTAAGGGTATCATTTTTATTGACATTTTCATGCAGTAATGCAGTTTGTTAGAAAGCAAGATAAACCTACATAAAGTTTACTGAATTTGGTGTCACTTATGTCTAACTGTTGACATAATGTTCCCTTCAATAGAGTAATACCACAGTTACAGAGGAAGTAACATCTTTGTGGTCTCAGTTTCCCACAGCACTGATGCAATAGAAAAACCTATTTGAGTAAAATTCCCTTACTTCCATAGTAGGGTGCAGAGGAAGCTTGCATACGTCATTGATCTTCCATGATGCAATCGTCATAACTGGAATAACACTTTTTTTTTTGACTGCTTACACTCATACCCACAGAATCAGGGCAAAGCTCAAACTTAGCAGTAAAATACACATCATGCTCAAAATCACATCCCTTTATACATAAATTAAATTCTCATATACAAAAGCAACCAGGACAGACATCATCGTAATGGTGTTGGTGCTGGTGCTTGGACAGACAGAAAACACACGACACACTTTATGAGTGTACTACTCTCTTGGTTGATTTGTAACATGAAAAAGACACAAAACTTGTCTTAGAAATATGGCTTGCATCACAAAAGTAACAGCAGAGAAAAGGTAATACAGGGAAAACAGTGAAAAACATTTATAAAACAATGAAATATACAATAAATAATGACAATTAATCAACAAAGCCATACCAACATGTCAAGTGTTACATTCATAGTGGACTGAGTATATTCTGATTATTTTTATAGTGATTATTTAATATTATCATGTACTATACAAGCCATCATGTCTTCCTCAATGAACTTTACATCAAGTTCAACCAAATTTAAAAGGCTACTGAAAATCCAGCTGCAGATTTGAGATTATATATTATTATTATCATTGTTCATGAACTTCATTATAATTTTTTATTGTTTATTTTTTAATCCACGTTCATTTCTTGGCATGGATTTGTGCCATTCCGTACAATAAATGCAGAAAGAGGGTGCAGAAGAAGCAGATAAGCAGTAAACACCAGGTACTCTGAGTACCTTTCTAGGACGGATCAGAAAGACTGAATATATTAGGTGGTCGCAGCTTGTAAGAATTGAAGAAGGAAGCCACTTGATCGGGCAGCTCGGCCAGGACGCTCTGGGCGAGGGCCACGCTGTTTCCCTGCAATGACAATTACAATTATGCTGACATTATACTGTGTTAATAAAATTAAAGAAACGCTAGAGAGAAGACACGTGGGCAGGGTCATGTTACATTATTGTAGAGAGTGGTTAAGAAGGACGGGCAGAGGGAGCCACTGTGAAAAACAAAATTAACATCAAACTGAACTGTGAAATTAGTTATTTTACATATATATTATATTTACTTCCAAGTAAGCAAACACCTGCTATACATGTGATAAAGTATAATGAAGTGTTCCCTGATTAATTTTAAGAAAAATCTGGTATATGTAGCATATACATTAACTCTGTTAGTGCAGCAAAGAGGTACAGACTTCAGCTTACCTGGAAATCTCTGAAGGGCACAAACTGGACGATGTCTCTTGCGGCAACATCACCTCTGGCCGAACGCAGCAGTTTGTCATCACTGTCAAGGAACTCCATCGCGCTGAAGTCTGCCCTGCCCACACCCACTATGATGATGGACATGGGCAGATAAGAGGCTTCTACAATAGCAGTGCGTGTCCGGTCCATGTCTGTGATCACGCCATCTGTGATGATGAGCAGCACATAGTATTGCTGCAGGTGGAGAGAGAAAACAAGATGGGGAACATCAGATGTAAAGTACACAAAGTTTAGTTTGATTAAGCTCTTTATAGTCTAATTTCCAGTTTGTTTCGCTTGCCATTTGTCTTGTAGTCAACATTAGCAACTGGTATTACCTATAATTTATCAGGGTTTTCAGTTTTTCCAACAGAGAGCAAGTTGAAGGAGGAGGGTCCTGTGATTTCACATTAATAACAGTTTTTCTTCTGAGAAAAGAATTTGGTTACTTACTGAGGCCGTATGCTGCCGGAAAGCTTGCCTGGCGAAGCAGGCGACGTGGTTGATAATCGGAGAGAAGTTGGTGGGTCCCCAGAGCTTCAGCTGAGGTAGACACTGCTGGTAGGCACTCACAACACCCTCTATGCCTGCAACACACACACACACACACACACACACACACACACATACACGAGTGTCAAGCAGC
The DNA here is from genome assembly GCF_040436345.1 of Pagrus major. NCBI lineage: Eukaryota > Metazoa > Chordata > Actinopteri > Spariformes > Sparidae > Pagrus > Pagrus major. The sequence continues at coordinate 10,089,087 of NC_133233.1, forward strand.
ACCAATGCAGCTTTATTGAACAACTTTTAACAGCGAAGGTCACCTTACCAGAGCAGAATGGATTTGCTGGATTGAAATTGATAGGAAACTCATGGGAAACCTGGAAGCATGATTCATAAAAAGATAAATATATAAAAGCTTTAGAATACAGTCCATGGCATTTTACAACAAACTTCTGAATTTTAAAATCGGGCAAGTCAGAAAAACACTGTCAATTTTGTCACATTGTTCCTATTTCCTTCAAGGTTTGTCTTGTCAGGAACCCGTTGTATTACCTACCCTATAAATATGATTTCCTGGCTGACACAGCTCAGAGACCAATAATGAACTGGTATAAAAGTGCAAAACACTACCAACCAGTTAAGTGACAGAATATATTAATAAAATCAATCTTAAACTGGTAACATCCCAAATTTTCAAACTCTAATTTAGTCAGTTCAAAGACCAGGAATCTGTTATTCATATCATCCTGATTTCATTTAAGACCAATTTGAGACATAACAATTGAATAAAACATCTTTTGATTTACTGTAAAAGACAGCAACTTGAAAATAGCTTGAGGAGATTAATGATATACATGTGAAAGCACAATATTTCTGTACAACAATTAGGACTTTTTTCATACCTGCCAGGAGGGAGGGACCTGGGCTCCAAAGCCAAAGACAGGAAACATCTTGTTACTACACAGAAGATGGGAAAAACAAATGCATTAGTGTCAGATTAATACCACATACTAAACAAGGCACACCCGTCAGTAGATTACAGCTGTAAAACTAAATCCTGTCGAGTGTGATTATTGCAAGCAAGCAAATTTTATCACATCAACGTGGTCAAATTAAAAAGTTACACTACATCTGACTGGCTTTGTGTAAATATTATCAAGTAATTAAATGAAAGAAGTTTAAAGACTTACTTTAAGGCTTTCAAACTGCACTTAGCCCAAAGCTAAAAGCATCCTTAGGACTTTCTCAACCCCCGGCTAAGAAAGCTTTCACACTGGCACCATCCTGGCACATTCCAAAGTGGCCTAACCCCAACTTTAGCAGAGGGCCTGCAGCTCCGTACCGTGAGAATATGCAGCATGAAGAACCAGTTTTTTTTGTTTGTTTGTTGTTTTTATTTTTTGTTTTAATCCAGCAAATTCCTAGTGCATGAAGACGGTCTTGAGATTTTCAGAAGGCCTTACTTTTTGACCATATTTCATCTCTGTTTACTTGAGGTTTGGTTTACCTGTCGTAGTCCTGGATGATATTACCCACTGCCCAGATGGCTGTCAGGTATTCATTATAGCCTTCAGGGTTGATATAGTGGAGGGACTCTGGAGTTCTGGGATCCCCGTTAGAGCCTGTGAAGTCAATGGCAATCTAGCCCGTGTTAGAGAGAGGATAGAATTAAGATATAGAGAGCTGCTCAGTGACCAAATGCAAAAGAGAGATATGTAAATTCTGCAAGTTTCATAGATGTATGTATGCTACCTGAAAGCAATTTTACGGCAAATGAAAAATCAAACAAAACATAATTTAGTTTACTTGCAAAGCAGAGAGTATGTTTGATCTGCTCCTTAAAGGCCCCATATTATGCTCACGATCAGTTTCAAACTTTTCTATGTACATGCTCTTTAATGTTCAAAAAACACATTTTTCTTTCTTATACTGTCCATTACTGCAGCACGTCTATACATTCCTCTTTCTGAATGTTTGTTTTAGCAGGCACTGCCCACCATGTTTCCACATCAGCTCTGCCGATGTCTTGAGAGGGGTCCAGCTGCTTTAGTACAAGACACACCCACTTAACTTTACTAAAATACATGCCCCCCGATATCTTTTGCCTACCCCTTGCAAGTAGTTTTGCTGCCTAAACCTAACCATGTCAAGGCTATATCATGTATATCATGTCTTGTAGCTACTGTAAGTCTACAGATGGCTCTATTTGTGTGTTTTTGCAATCGTGATCGTGCTGGTAGCTTGGCTGAGGGTGGTGACTGTATAGTTGTGACATCACAACCTTACAGAAGTCCTGACAGCTCATTTGGAGGCCCAGTTTCTGAATAAAGGGCTGTGTCCATGTCTACTAGGGTGAGCGTTTTGATACTTTCGCAGTATTTAGTATTTCATAGCATCTAGACCCGTCTCACTTTCTACAATATGGGACCTTTAAAAATGAGCACATAAATAAATGTATCAAAATAATAACATCTTGTGTTTGACATTTCCAAACTCACAGTGAAGTTGATCCCACAGCCCCCCATAATATAATCCAGGAAGGTAAACTCCTTCACCACCTGAAAGGGTTAACGTTTGGTTAACAATGTGTATTGGTGGAATAAACATCACCAGGCTTGATGAAATATGTATGAATCAACAAGAGTTATTTCTGCTTTTCTTAAAGGAAAACAATGTAGCAATGCAGAAGCTCACTGAGAGAAACTATAGTGGTGATCAAGGTAGGGTGAGATGTCTTGAATTTAGTAACATTACCTGGCAGCTCTTGATGCAGATGACCCCAGAGTTTTTATAGTTTTTCTTCTTTAACTTTTTGTGGTTGATGCACTCAAATTCAGCCTGCAGGTGAGAACTTTCGTGTCACTTATGCCGATCAAAATAACAATGACAGGTCTTTGGTAGAGCGGGAATCATACACACAAAAAAGTCTCACCGGGCAAACGGGTGTTGCGATTTGCATCTCTGCAAGTGTGGTTTGAAAGCTCCCAATTAGGCTGTGGGAGCCGTTGACATGATAGTCATAACAGTAAACCTTCAGACAAAATAAGAGGCACCCCGTGATGAGTTCAAAGACAAGAAAAATCATTGCTAACATTTTTTGCTGACAGTCATCCTAATATATATTTCCAATTTAATTAAAAAGCAGTATTAATAAGTGCTAAGACATGCTTGTTAAATGCGTTTCTTAATATAAGAATATCTAGAACACACAGTATTCACTATATGCAGTCAACAAGGAAGCTTCATCATATCATTGGACCAATATCAATCTATCCCTACAGTAAATCATAAAGGTCACACCTCGCATGCATAAATAATGAGATACATTTCACTCTTAATTATCAAAGTAAATCAGTAAAAGCAATGAGAGTAACTCAACTGAGTAAAAAGAGCGTAGCGAAAAGGCACACCTTCAAGTGGTGATGTCACAAACCGTGCACACACACACACACATCGCTTATCCCGCCGGGTCGCAAGCATCCCCTTGCTATAAGCTTGGGAGCATTGTGAGACGAAAAAGAAAATGCAATTACAAGTGTTCATTAGTGTGTTAGAGGAGCATGGGCAATTATGGCGACCTAAAAAATAAAATGAATTGTACAGTTATAACACCTTGGAGCATTCTCAGGTTGTGTTAATAGGCTGCATTTACAGGGAATATTCACTGAGAGCAAAAATTGTTTCAAGAAATACCTTTACAGGTTTCTCTGGGTCTCCTCCACAGAGAGATTGCAGTCGGATCCGGAAGGGTCTCCATATCGGGTTTATGTTGTTTTTTACCACCTAAATAAAAGTTATAATGAGCCACAAATTAGTGTTTCTATGCAGGGAGAGGAATGTGTTGTTAATAAATGAGTTTACCTCTGTCCTGTAAGCCAACTGCCATCCAGTTTCCATCTGCTTGTAGAATTCCAGATAAGGATCTGACCACCACAAATACTGAGCAAGCAGATCCAATTAATTATTGACTTTACTTCAAGATACATTAATTAAACAAAAAGACAGTTGAAATAATAAAGAACACCACCGTCATTGTCTAACTATTTAAGAGGGCCTTCATTACCTTTTTGTCCAGCCTGCGGCCAAACACCTCGAAGTTTGCCACTCTGTTGTCTGTTATTTCTTCAGCACAGATCTAGTTTACACATATGAAAAAATAAAAACTCTTAACATATGGTAGATTTTGTGCTTTGGAGCATATGGTAACGAGAGACAACTCATTGAATTTTGGGGTCTTTTCAAACCCAGAAATGATATCATTTCACACCACTGTGCTGTTTAGTGGTGTGAAATGATATAAAGCCGTTTCACGTTTTCTTACCCAGCTGTGACCCCTTGTTGGGGTCACATGATGGTATGTAATGATTAACTATCTGGTTAATACAATGGAATGATTTCCTTAAACAAACATAACTAGAATCCTGGATATTTGATACAATCACATCTAGCGTCATCAACGGAAGGCGATACACAATGCACAATGACCTGTAAAATATGACTTGCCCACATTGGTTCACACTACATTTCTCTACATTTGTTTTGGTTGCCAGATTGAAACAAACTTTGGTCTGAAGGTCTGAACTCAATTTACACTTCAAAATGATCCCTTGCAGCTATTCTGTCTAATGTGTCTCTATGAGGCTGTTTAGTCCTGGTATCAACATCAGTCCTGAGTGATCCGATCACAAGTGGACAGCTCTAAGCCTGTCAGTTCACACGTGGCATTAGGCTCGAGTGACCACTTGTGTTCAGATCTCACTTCCCCACTGTATACGCAAATTAACACTTACAACATTGGGACAAACGGTTTGTTTTCTACACAAATAAAGAACTATCTTCACATATAACATTTGCCGAATTAACGGCAAATGTTAATTTAAGAAGGCCCAAATAGTTAAGAATGTGTTGTAGACACAACGTTTAGAAAGTTTCTCCTAACTCAACAACTCACTCATCAGTGGAAACAGTGTGTTACAATAGCTTATAATGTTGGCAAGTAAGCAGAGTTGAGCTAGTTGCTGCGATCATTTGTCGGCTAAGAGACCCCAAAAAGGTCATTAGCATCACAGTGAACTACATGGAAAACAGACAGCATGTCATCCATTCTGCCTGTTGTTGTGGCTTCTTCTTCTTGTTTCACAGAGGAAGTCAGGTACGTAGGTGATCCTTCCATGTGGCCCCGACCACCTCTGAATGTGGTCTGAGTAATAGGATCAAAAATAGGTTCTCAATGTTTCTTGAGGGTGTTCACATCTGTACTTAGAGCTGTCCACTTGTGATCGGATCACTCAGGATGAATAGTAATACCAGGTCTGGACAGCCTCTATGTCCACACAGAGGGTGTTCAGTTACAGCTAATGCATTGCTTATGAATGAGAAAATAAGTCCACTCACTGTGATGGTCCCGTGACCTGCAGGCCTGTGGCTTTTCAGCATTAAAGGCCGAGTCAACTGCCTGTTAGAAACAATCTGGACACAGACAATGACAGTGTCACAGAATAATGAATAGGAGGAAGAACGACCACAGTTTTACTTTCAAAACTGTACAAAGTGAAGCTCACCTGGCCCAGGGTACATTCAAGCTCCCCGAGAAAATCGTCATCACCTAGGTCATAGGTGTCATTGTCAATATCATACACAGAAAATTTCATCTTCTGCACCATCTCAAAATAGTAGTCGAGAACAAACTTCTTGGCAAACTTTGGGTTCAGGTTGTTCAGGATCATCTCTGTGCGCCCAATCTGATTCACGAGAAAAACATACATATAATCTAAGATTGTGTCACATTACTCCAAATACAGAGGTGGAAATATATGAGGGAGGATCATCAGCTACTGTGCCAACAATACATGCAGTAATGTCTGTGTTAGACGTAAACATCTCTATAAATAGCTTATTCAAAATTAAATCATATACATAACACATGATTTTTAACTCTTCTCCTCCCATGACCTTATACAGACCTCATACCACTGGGAGCCTGTGGTGTTGATGTACACCGCACACAGAGGGTCAGACTTAGAGAAGACGTCCATGTCCATGAGGTTCTCACAGGAGATGGTCAGCTCCACCTTCGTGGTCAAATGAGTGGCCCCTGGCCCTTGGGGCCCGCCTGAAGCCATGGCAGCTTGTTGTACTAAGATGATTAAACAGATGCACAACAAATTATCCACCAATATATTCAGAAATGAGAGTGACTAGCAAGTAGTCTATGAAGTATAGGGCAGCATATAAGGATTATTTTTCATCAATTAATTGATTTATTTGATGAATAAATTAGTGAACAAATCTGTTTTCCAAAGCCCAAAATGAGGTCCTCAAATGTTGTTTTGCCCACAGCCAAATGCAATTCAGTTTACTGTCAAAGAGGAGTACAGACCACAGAAATATTCACATTCACAAGAAGCTGGAATCAAAGAATTTGGACTTTTTTTCTCTTCAAAAATGACTTAAACCATTAATCAGTTATCAAAATAGATTAACTCATTAGCTGACAACTAATCAATTATTCATTGCAGCTATTGATACTTCACTTTAATATTTCCAATTTCCGCTCCTTAATACTTTTACTCCACTACATTTGAGGCGGTGTTAATGTTATATTTTCTGAACTTCACTGCCTCCGACAACTCAGCACAATAACTGTTTTCATTAATCCTTTAGATTTTGTTTCCCATGCTTCTGTACCATTAATACGATAACAATTTTGACTGCAGGACTTTTGACCTCAGTGAGTATTTTTACATTATGATATTGTACTTTTATACTACTCAAAATTAGTTGGGGATATGCAATAAAAGTACAATGAAATGTCTCACATTATTTTTGGTTGACCAAAAATATTCACAAAACACAAAATAAAAATGCAGATATGTCACAGAACAAACAATCGAGTGAAATACTGAAATATCCCAATTTTTCTAATTAATTTTGGGTAGTGTTAGTACTCTGAATAGCCCAAACCCACCACTGAGTGTTGTACAGACAACTCCTATCTGGTGTTAGTCAAACAGGTAGCATTGTTTGTCATCTAACAACTTATTAACTTTACGGAGTGTATCTTTAACAGACCAAACAATGAGGAGCTTGTATTGTTACTTAAGTAGAGGCAACAATTAAAAAAAATGTAAAATAATCATAAAAAAAAACAAAAAACAAAACAGAGCTTAAACTTTGCTAGCACTTTGACAACTTGTTTACCATTAACGTTACCCGAGCTGACATCAGCTTTAGCTTAGCGTTTACATTAATTAACGTTATGTTCACGCACGCGAGCACGGTCAGTTAGGTGGGTGTGGCGATGTCTGGAATACCAAAAATACTGACAGCTGTCTCCATATAAACATATTTCTTTACATCACTTGAAAGTTTACTCGGGGTTATTTACCTTTTTAGTTGATGAAAAAATATACTATTTAGTCCTGCCTCTGGCCTTACAAGAACGCTTACCGTTTATTTGACAAGAACAGCTGAGCAGCGCAGGGGTGGAGCCGACGGTCAGCACTGCCCAGCTAGTTAGCGGGCCAAGCGATAACTCCCACTGTTTTGTCGTTAAATTAAATATTAATTTTCTCTACGTATTGATAATATCAGACCACCTGTTTAGCACTTTGTGGACACACTGTGCAGTAGACTAACCAGTGGAAAATTACGACGGAACCTCTCAGCAGTTTAGGGTGTTGCCTATCGACTGCATATGCAGGGAACAGAACCGGGGTGCATTCAAGAAACTTTTTTCCCCCCCCCCGGCTTCTGTTGTTAGCGTGAATTTAACTTTTGTTGAAGTGTTTGCTCCTCGTATACGTGGTAGTAAAATGTAACGTGGCATGCTGAGGTTGCGCTAAAGGAAACGTCTGAAAAATAGAATAAGAAAATAAAAAATTTAAAGGAAAAAACAAACAAGATAACAATATTGTCAAATTTATTGTCAACGTTTTGTGTTTGCGCTCTTGAATGCTCACTGTTGTTGTGTTTGCGGACTGCCCATGAGCAGGTAGTTTGTAGTTTGTGATAGAGTCGTTCCCTGATCCCTGATCTGTGGGGACACTGAAGCAATGGCTGGACTAGTGTTAACGCGCTGTGTGAGCAGGACTTTACTGTCAGCATCTGGTGCGAAAGCCATCAGAATCAGAGGCATCAACCGGCATTACAGGACAACTTTAAGAAGGACTGCCACTACCGGGAGTGTAAGTAACGATGCCTTTCATTCTAACTCATCGGATAAAGTTTTTTAGTCTTGCACGAAACTGTAAGAATTGTTCACTAATACCCACTTACAGATACCCATATTCATGAATTTGATTTGGAAGAACTGGGTGCCACTGTAAAAGCCTCTATCCTCTATCAAGGTAAAAGGTCAGCAGGGCTTTGGGACTAACAGAGCTACTCAGACAGGGTGCAGCTTTGTATCAGGATATAACAACAGATCTATTATCACTCACTGTGTTAAGGGTGTAATTGAATAAACCCTTTCCTTCATTTCCTTTCGTTTGTTTGTTTGTGTCACTTCCTTTATTGTGCACAGGGTGGAGGAGCTGCATTCCTCCTGGGGTTCCCTGCACTCTCCTGTCTGGCTTATGAAGCTTATCGCAGAGTGCAGAGTTCAGCTGTGGTCCACGCTTTAGAAAAAGGTAGATGACGTCTGTGCCAGATGTGAGATACTGTTCAAATAAAGATTTTGGCACACTAAGAAAGAGCACCACAATATGTCACTGGTAAACCACCAAGCGAAATGAATGTAAGACGAGATCTGAGTGAATTTGGTGTTGTGTGTTTGTGTCTGTGCAGAGGAGGTGTTGGAGCAGGCTGACTACCTGTACAGCTGTGCAGAGACAGAGAAGCTGTATCAGCTGCTGCTGCAGTACAAAGACAGGTGAGGAGAGAGTTCAGACATGCTGATATTAAAATCACAATGATAGATAGCTCTCCTTACCTGAATGTACTCTCAGAGTGACTCTCTCTGAAGAGTCAGGCCGGAGGAACTCTCACTCTGTGTACTGAAGGAGCTGTGTGGTTTTAAAGAGGCGGCTTGAAATCCCCCCTCTCACTCATATACCCTCACATCCCTCAGTTTCTTCTGTTACAAAGTTTATTTGCAGGTTTTAACTAGGACAACATGGGGTTACCATAGGGTATGGAAAATCAGCATATCAGGAGAGTGGTGGTAAACCGCAGCGCTCTTCATTTTTGGTGAGCCAAGCAAGGGCGAAACTTTAGTTTCAGAAGTGGGGGGGACACAAGTAGGAACGGCGAAATTTGTGCGCTCGATTTCTGCCTGCGTAGAGCTTAAATCATGCCATTTCTATTTAACCCTAGCCTACTATTTTGTCATTAGCCATACTGCCAGTGGCGGAGCGTGGGTCTCAGCACAGAGAGGGCAGAGCATTCTCGATGGGCCCTTGTGATAGTTATTTAAACATTGTATTTATTCCATTATTTAAACATGCCAGTCACACTAAATATTTCTGCAGAAGACAATGCCACAGATCACCCCCTCTGACACACACACACACACACACACACACACACACACACACACACACAAACACAGGTCACTGTCTGAGTCTGTGGCTACCATGTCTAAGCCATGTAGCTACCATGTTAATTGTAGACTGTCTGTGTCCATTTAATGTTTATGTTGTAACAAAGACATGGTAGCTACTGATTCAGACAGACATCAACCTGCTTGAGCTTTCAGCACCATAGACAGTGTCGGTCACAGACTGACAGTCAGTCAGACACGAATCAACTCAACTCAGTAACCAATCAGACAAATCAGTAACCAATCACACAACTCAGTAACCAATCACACAAGCAGCTCCATGGCTCCATGTTGTCCCTGTGTGATGTTCAGGGCAGGTGAGGACAGTCTGAGGACAGTCTGAGGACAGAGAGCTCTGAGGTTGAAGTTTATAATAATGAAATGCACCGTGACACTGTGACAGGTATGTACGTCTTGACCACATGTCAGCTGTTCAGCTGTAGTAGAGGAAACTCTTCTGTTCTCAGATCCACCAGAGCACTTTTAAAATTTATTTATTTATTTTTTTTTTAATTTAGCTCCGGTAGCGACCCAGCTGAAATGCGTGAGGATGCGCGGATCCTGTGTATTTATCAAAGCTTGGTCACGTGCTGAGGCACCGGGTTGGTTTCATGAAGTTAGAGGCTACTTTCAAACTCGTTACTCACTGGTCGTCGGCGTTTTAGCGATCGTACAGCCTGAGGCCAGTATACAACAGGTTACAGTGTCGCTGTCTCTTTTCGCCTCCTCTCTCCTTGTGTGATCAGTGCGCTGCACACACGTTTTAAACAGAGATGGCTAAGCGCCTGGTTTAACATATTAGTTAGCTAACGTCAGCTACCGCTTCCGCGCGGTCAGTACGTGCAGGGTTTCGTGCAGGGTTTGTTTGCAATTACAGCCTGTGCCTACTGTTAGTTTTCAAACTGTAAAAAGTGAGGGGGACAAAAACATGATTTTGAAAAGTGTGTGGGGGGGGGGGACATGTCCCCCCTGTCCCCAGTGGAAATTGCACCCTTGGAGCCAAGTCATACCTTCGTTTGTCAGCTGGTGCTGCAGCAGTTGTTCAACCAAGAGTCAAACCACAATCTCATTTTTCAGCAGGTCCCTGATAACCCTAGTATGTTCCAAGTGTCAACGTAGGGAACCGTGTCACATATTTCCATCTGACTTCAGAGAAATGATCCTGTTAATTTATCAGATTAAAGAGGAATCTTCTACATACATTCAGAAAGGGAGGTTGGCTTGGTTGCAAACACATTTGGAATTTCTTTGACAAACACAATTGTTACCTCAGAATGTATTGAATATGACCCCTACATTGTTTAATATTAATATTCTGCTATTTTCCAACAAGCAGTTATTAAACAGCTGGTGATTTCTTAAGACACTTCCAGGAAACTGTATTAAAGTGTATTAAAGAAATAACCTGGCAGTAATGTATTAACTGCCCATTGGAAAATATCAGATTATTATTATTTATTCGTGTTGAGGTTATTTTCAATACATTTTAATTAATTATTGTCGTAATTTAGGGGTAAGTTGAAAGTAATGTAAAATATATTGCTTGGTAATTATGACCTTCTTACCATTTTATTTGCGGACCTGTAAAACCTGTTACTGATTATTGCTTATTGTTTTTGTTTTGAAGGTTCAGTGAATTGTTCCTTTTTGTGCTATCACCACCAGAGGGCGCCAAAGTTATATTTTATACACATAATAAGTTTCTTTGTGACTTTGTTCCCATGCACACTGGATCTATGAAATCAGAGATGGACAGTTATGACTGGTGTGTGTGTGTGTCCGTCCAGTGATGATGCAGAGTTTCTGTGGAGGCTGGCCCGTGCATCTCGCGACCTGTCCCTCCTGCCCAACATGGAGGCCGAACGGAAGAAGCAGCTGGTTTTTGAGGCCCTCGAATATGCAACGAAGGCACTGGAGAGAGATGACAAGTGTTTCGCTGCACACAAAGTAAGACGGTGGTTCCACTACTGATTCACCTCTATCAGCTTTCCCGGAGAAAAAAAGCCTTGTTTCCAAACACAATATCACATCTGTGGACTTGATGATTTTCTCTTCAGGGCTTTTATCATGTGCATCAACCACAACCACCATAAAACAAAATGTTTGCATGCATTTGCACTTGCAGGATTGTTTCCAAGTTGATCGACTCATTGTGACACAGTACAGTTTTTTTTAAATGACCTTTAAAAAGACGTTAAGGTGCGATTTGACAAATTTCTCAACATTCTTCCTCTCCTAATACAGTGGTATGCCGTGTGTCTCAGTGATGTTGGGGACTACGAGGGCGTCAAGGTGAAAATTGGAAATTCATACATCATCAGGGACCATCTAGAGGTGACTGGACATTTGGGTCAATGTAATAATATCATCGTCTCACATTTCTCTATATGTTGAAGTGAAACGTGTTTTTTTCCTAGTCAGCCATCAAGCTGAATCCTATGGATGCTACTTCCATTCATATTTTGGGTTACTGGTGAGTCTTTTTTTTATTTTATTTTTTCATTGTAACAAGCCTGTATTTCAATACATCTGCTTCAGGAGCATCAGAAAGTTCAGAACACACATGGACACAAACTTAGACAAGCCAAGTCTGTTTTACATTTGACCACCCAGAGTATTACTCCCAAGACATGAGAGGCGTGCTAACATGCTCATATTTAACCAATATGATGTTAACCACATGCTTACGGGAAGTTTCGTAGTCCACAAAACATTTCTGGAAAACAACATTGCAGCATTCTCCTTGACAACTGAAGTACAACTCAGTAAAAACATTAAATGGCTCCATACAGCTCGCCAGGCAAAATCGAAGTCTCTAGAAGCTGTGAGATCCCAAATGTATTTGAAAAGATGATATACACACCATCGACACACGGTTGAGCTTGTGCACCCAAATTCAACTTCTAGCTTAGCAGCTACAGTGAAGATTTCCGCTTAAAAAAGGCTCTAAATAACATATTTTCAGTACCAGATTATGTTGGACAATCTGTATGTTTTTATTTTTTAAGATTTCTGTTGTTTAGGAGAATGCTGCAACGCTGTTTTGCTGTGAAGCTCCAGAAATGTTTTGTGGACTACGAAACATAAGGCTGATTTTTCCTTTTTTTTGGCGAACTTTCCCTTTAATGCTTTATTATTCAGGGAAATGGGTATGTCTTCTCTCTCTTAGGTGCTTTGCTTTTGCTGAGCTCTCATGGTATCAACGCAAGGTGGCAGCTGTAATATTTGCATCACCACCTACGTCCACCTATGAAGAGGTGAGGGCTCCTTGGTCGATACCAGCTGCACATTGTCTGACTGTTAAAGCAGCGTCGGGCTGAAATGACATGTGTTGTTTGTCATATTTTGCTTGTGACTTGGAGAGTTACAAACAGCTTTGCACATTTGGATAAAATCATGCTTTTTTTCCCCCTCTTTTAGGCTTTGGAATTATTCCTGAAAGCTGAGGAAGGTAAAACACAGCATACAAATTGAGTCACTGAGGGGAAAAAAACCAAAAAACTGCTGACCTGTTGGCTGAAGCTCAAATTCTTGCAAAACCAAAACAGCACTGTGCTTGTAAATGTTTTCTTTAAAGGTTTAAAATGCAAATATCGGTGTTTTCTTTTTCCCAGTGGATCCAAACTTTTACAGCAAAAACCTGCTAATGCTCGGGAAGACGTACATGGCCATGAAAGACAAAGAGAAGGCACTGCTCTGGCTAACCAAAGCAAAAGAGTACCCTGCTCACACACTGGAGGACAAAGAAGTACGTACACCAGGACTACTAGCTTTTGATTTAATGTGTTTTTGTTACTACTTAACTCAGCTGTGACATAGTTCAACAGTGAGGAAGATGCTGAAATACCTACAGGGATGTTGTTGCATGAATCGTACACGCTGATGGGGGTTTACATTATATTTGTTACTCTGCAGGTCCATAAAGAAGCCGTCGACATCTTGAAGAAGCTAGGATGAAGCTGTAATCACAACTGAATGGAGTAAGATCCCTTTGACGACTGTTGGACCTTTTTGATAATTGTTAACACACCAATAAATCGCTAATGTTTGATTTCAAATGATTTTGTAACTATTAATATGGTAGAACTGGGAGTGGCCTTGCACACAGAATTCACTCATCATTCAAACTGGTTTATGGAATTAAATGTATATTTAAATAAAAGTATATGGATTGACTCTGTTGTTTGTCCTTAATGAATCCTTTCCTAAACATTTAAGAGGTCCTCTGTGTGAGATTGGAGATAAATCTATAGTGAATGTATTTCTATAAATCGAATAATAATAATAATAATGATCTTGGCCACAAATGCATCTTTAACTTAACAATCATTGCCAAAATTATTAACATTTTGCGAATGTGATGTCACATTGGAAAAATCTCATCCAATTGTGATGTCACAGTGGATCAATTGTGATGTTGCTTTGGAACGAACACATCCAGTTGTATGTTTTTTCCCAGCCATCCATATCTCAGGACAGTCAGTAAATAACATGATCATCACCATACTGCTCAAGAAACCTGCACAATGATTCCTCTTCTCAGAACAACCGTTTTTATATTTGACTCTCAGCTGTATGATACTTAAGTATGGAGACCCCGAGTGTTCCCTATTAACTCAATAAATACAACAATGTGAAATAAATAGTAAAACATGTAATTGAACCATTAAATTGTTAATAATTCAATAAACTCATAAATCCAGTGTGACATTACACTTGGATGTTCTTTCACATCCAATGTGTTCAATATTAAATAATTAAATCAATAAGACAAATTAAATGAATACCTGAATTCATTTCTTTAAAGTTTTATTTTCCAAATCAATGGGGAGTCAAACCACTGACCCTATAGTCACGGTGTGTTCACATGTGGCTTGAGCTCCAACCTCAAGGCTCATTTAAAACAGAGGCAGAAACAGCTGCAAACTTAATCAATCAACTGATTAAAATGAGCTGTGTGTTACCGTCTCTCAGACCTCAAACCTTTATTCTTAAAGTATTTTTCCCAGACCGGCCAGGAGTCAAACTTCTGACACTATGGTGTCATGGCATCGTTTGAAAATGTGAATATATTTCTGTTGTTCGATGTATGCAGGACTCATCAACCAAAAAACAGAATTATAATGAAGCTTTGAAGAACAATAGTGTGAACACTGAGTCTGGTTTGTGTATCAGCTAAAGGCTGTAGCTGACAGACAGACTCAAAATGAATTCAAACCAGCTGTAATGAAAATACATTTATTAAGTATGGTTCTTTCCACAGGCAAGATCCAGTCAAAAAAAAGGATAAACCAAGAGCACATTATTTTATTCTTTTAGGAGCAGAACAGAACCTGCCAACAGTTTTGCTGATTCCTGAGCAGAAGGCTTCTCATCCCCCGATAATCACACAACAATAAAGCAAAGACAGCATGGTCATGGAGGGGGTTTATTCACTTATTTATTTGTATCTCATAAATCCATCTCTCTTCATTAAAATGGGTGAAAGCAGATTAAAAATGAATCTTCTATACACATCGTCTCCAGTAAAGGGGCATTCTGTACAGTGTAGTTGGTGTTTACAGTGTATCTACACACGATATGTTACAGTTTGGATGCGCTTCAGGTGGCCTAAACCGCAGTCAGCACAGTAAGAAGTTCCCTGCTGCATGATCATGTACTGAAATGATAAACTGTATCTTGAATCAGTTTTGCTTTGAAAGAATACACCTGTCCAGGTGGCAATCTTGTTACTTGATGCGGTGAAGGCAACCTGAAGCGTTCCATCTATTTCTGATAAGAACAAAGGCATCACAGATTTCCATCAATGGAGCGGCAACTCTGTGTATTTAATTATAATATTTAAGTACTTTATTTACTTTCATTATCTTTATACAATGAATATTCACATACACAGTTGATTTTCTTTGATTACAAGTTTCTGTTCAAAAGGAAGCACAAAGTTATGCAGTTTTGACTTCTCTTAAAAGTCGGCTCCTTTTGCTACAGTAAATGTTTTTCTTCATACTGTCGTCCCTCCCTCGAGCTCTTCCACAGGGACAGCTGAATACATGTTATATACATGACTGATAACTTGAGTAATCACAAGCTCCTCCTAGAGAGTCTAAAGCAGCTTGCTGCTGTTTGCAGTGGTCTGAAGAAACACAATGCTAGAGAAAACAAGGAAAATGGCCTGCCACTGCCAGGTTTTTATCCTGCGTTTAGACCACTGACTGAAAGAATAAGCACCAGAGTTGTCATCTAGAAACAAACAATGGAGTTAGACGCGACATTTTGAAAAAACAGAGGGCGTGACCCTGAAGTATTTAAGGAAAGAAAGGACAAGGGGAAAGTGGGGGTGCAAAAACAAAAAACACACAACATGTTGCGATGCATCAGGCTTGCTGCTGTGAGTAGAACTCCCGCACGTTATTTTTGGTCTGTGGCACATTAGTGTCTCATCACTGGAGTCTTGTAATCAGTATTTTAATGTGAATCGGCCTAGTTTTGTTTTCTGCAAACAAAGCCTTAATTTTATTGATTTATACACACACAGCTTTATTAAACTAAGGCTATCTCAGCACAACCTGAGAATGAGACCGAGCATGGTCAGAATAACTTAAATTGTAGAATCTGTGGGCTCAGCACTATGGCTTCAATTTTGTGTAGCTTTACTAAAGTCACTGTTGACTACACAGCCAAATGGCAGATAATTGTTACGTTTCTAACAATATTGTAATATTCAACTCATTCAAGGAACAAAATGTGATAATCTTTTAGTCCAGCGCCTCGGATCTCCTCTGATTACTGCCCAACATAGAAACATCTCATACATGTAACTACAAAAGGACCATTACTGCCGTGACAATGACAGTTTTGTAATTATACTCAGATTTTTATGCAGCACTGGCTTCGGTTTTAATCAGTTAATGGTTGGTAAGAAGTGAGAAACAGCTTCTTTTAAGGAGTACATTCATGAATGAGATATTACAAAACAAGATGGCCAAATATCATATACTGTCTTTGATTTATACACTTACCTATACCTTATTAAGTAAAGTAAATGTGATCTTCATGTTATCAAATGAGCATAATCATGTCTGGTGCTCAGTAAATCACAGTGGCTTCATTTGACTCGAGACAGTTTCGCCATCCGAGATCAAAATTCAATGAGGCAAAAGAGAATCAGCCAAGCACACAAGAACCACTGAGCCAGAGTCTCTTTTCTGTTTTGACAGTTTTCTAAACAACTCAACCTCTAAATGAAAACTGTGTGTCGTCCTGGTCTTCTTTGCCAACAGAAGCAGTGGCCTGCAGTCTAGGTGGCCTAGAACATGTCCAGTGTCTCTGGCTTTAACATCAGAACTATGAGCCACAGACCCCACCGCCACCACACTCACAGACACACAACTCACTCTTTCATTTCAGTTTAGATTATTTTCCGTGAGTCCTCTTATTCCTTTTGATATAGTAGCCTTTCTCCACCAACTTCACGAGTGTCTTTTATCCTAACGTGTGTCTTTATCCAAATGGGAGAATCTGATGATGCTTCTTTCTCTGGGCTCATGTCCAGAATGTGTTTGAGGGAAAAACTGCATGAGAGGGTTATTCTTCATCTTCTTCAGATCAGTCCATCCTGAACACTTTGCCTTTATGATGATAATGGTATAAAAAAAATTCAAAAAAAGCTCATTAAGAGGCAGAGCATCCATGCTAAAATGTCTGTGTGTGTATGTGTGGTGGTAGAGGCTGGTCACAGCAGTCTTCTCATCTTCAGAGGCAGCCATGCAAGCACGTGAAAATTGCCACAATTACTATGGGTCAAACAGGGAGAAAAAAAAAAAATTCAGGCACCAGACCCCAATACTACTTTTGCCTTTTAAAAGCTCTATAGAACTAGAGCCTTAAAAGAAGATTGCGCTTCAACTATAAAATCCTCTCAAAAACACTTTAAAGTCTCTTTTAAAAAGCCAGTCAGCAACGGGGAGGAAATTAAAAAAATATCCATGATTTCTGTTTTTAAACAGAGAAGCAGAAATGCTGAAATGCTTGCATATTTCATGATGGGGTATCATATATTATATAAGGGCTTGGGAACGGGATTGCGGCACAAATGATGCTGCAAATTAAGATTTGGTTTAAAATGACAAAATAGCTTATATACATTGGTGGTTATCTTGTGCAATTTTTTTTTAGTTTGTTTTACTTGGCTGAATAAACAGCGATGGGGGAGGAGGAGAAACATGAGAGGACTCCTTCCTCTATTCTTGGCCAAAACCTTCTGTTTCCTCGATGGCAAAGAGCAGCTTCTCTTTCAGCTGTTCGAAGCTCTTGTAAGGAGGCAAGTCCAGACGGTTGAAACTGAAAAGACAGACAGAAACCCAAAGATCAGTATAAAAAGGTCAGATCACTGGAATACATCAGTATGATCTATTTTAGTGGGACAGTGATTTGTTATGTTTTTTTAACAGGCGGGATGGCCTGATGGGAGAACACCCTGTCCCTTAAGGTTAGGGTTAGGCCCAACGCTAACCCTAGAGTGTAGTCAAGAACTTAGTATTTAAAGTGTGTAGGTGAAAAGAATATTATAGATCCAGGACAAAACTGACTGAAGGGTGAGACTGAGAGAAAAAGGTAAAAATAAAAACCTGCCTGCTTCTTCAGCACCACGGACAGCACCGTGGATTTATCACTACACAGCAGTTAGGCTACTGATATTCAGAGGCGTTGTGAGGCATTCTAACCTGCACAAACCTCATTCAGTTAAAGGATCAGTGATCACTTTCTCTGCTTTCAGTGTTTCTATCTCGTGTCATACTGCCAGCTGTGTTACTCCATTAAGTCCATTCATTATTATTTATTTGATTCGTAATTTACTACTAATATGTGTAAATCCCTGTGAATTGTAATAAACTGGAACAATATCTTGTAAAACTCAACATGAGAGGAGAGGAATGGGTATCACTATATGTTTAATAGTTAAACATTAGTAAATAGTTATTTCCTGTAAATAAACAATGAAATGCTTTAGAAACCATTTATTAGGCAAATGTTTATCGTAACATTGTAACTGATACTTTGTAAATGGTTAATAAATACTGTGTATCATCTATAAACATAAGTTGGATGGCCATTATAAAGTTGCAACTGATGTTTTTTAAACCTTTACAACTGCTTAATAAAGGTTTTATAAAGCATTTGATTGTTTATTAACAATGAAATAACTTTTAACAATAAATTTACCATTTTTTAAATGATGGTTATTCCTAAAGTGTTACCGAGGAACTTATCCCATGAATCAGAGAGCACTCACCATGTGTGGCTCCGAGGAAGCCATGTGTCCTTCCCCACCTTCTCAATGCAGAATTTCTGGGGGCCATTACTTCCTGCAATTCAAATAAAGATTAGGGGTGAAAAGATGTTAAAAAAAATGAATGAAACATGTTTATAGTATGAATCTGTAGCATATCTGTCTGTCACTGACCCATGAGTTCAGCAAAGCCGCCAAGGGGAAGCCTGCAGGTTCCGGTGACAAACTGCATGAGTCGCAGTCGCACTTCGTTGTCCACTTCTTTCACCAACTGCAGGGGAGGAAGTGACAACACACACACATCTGATGATATGACACTTTGCCATTCTGTGTCAGTAACACGGTCAGTAACATGCAACAACTTGTGGGATACGAGGAACATTCTGCTCCTTTCCTTTGTGAAATAAGGTGTGTGTGTGAGAGAGAGAGAGGCGAAAAGACTGTACCTGCCAGAACCAGATGATCTGTTTGCTATTCCTTGTGTAATGACGGTACACAGTGTTCCTCTGCCAGTCCTGCAGGTCTACCTCCTGCATGCCACAGAGCATCACCTGGATCAAACACAAAAATACACAAGAAGAGAGTAATGAGAGTAGGTTACTGGGATGAAAATAAGTACACACAACAGAGATCACTAAATAGACCAGAGCATTTACCGCATTACCAGCATCAGGCTTTCCTGCTCACCTCAAGCTCCTTTTCATCAAAGTACTGGAGCCACTGAAGTGGAACCACCTCGTTGAAGCCGTCCAGGAAAGCTTTGGTCTGACCTTCCACCCCGCGGGAGAATCTCCACTCTGCCATCAGACTGCACAGCAGACAGCAAAAAAGTACTTTGTGAGTTTCAAAATAAATTATCTACTCAAAATGACAGTGAGGGGTCAGATATAAAGTGGTTATACTGAACCTGATATACTCCTCCTTGTTCTCCTCAGTCACTAGAACGTTGGCGCCATCAGGTTTGAGGTCATGAGAAGTAATCTTGCCCAGGATCTCCATGTCCACTGAGAAGTACATCTCCAGACCACACTCTTCAATGTTGTTGTCCCTGAGGAGAGATCAGATTCTGTTGCTGACTGTCACATCATAACAGAGGAAGAACAGCTCACTGTTGCAAACATAAAAACATAATTCTAAGAAATCCATGTTTCTAACCATTAGCATCAGATTTGACTGCCTTATTAAGGTAAACACCAGCTTCATTCCCTCTCAGGGATCAGCATCATGTCTGTTCTCTCTCTGTATGAACAGTATTCTTGAGCTTGTATGTATGTGTATTCTGTCCTTTTGCCACTTCACTGTGGTAAAGAGGTGTTCCAAACAGTTCTCGATCTGATCCTCACTCCAAACACTTTTACATACTACATTCAAGACTGCTCCTAAAAACCTGAGGCAAGATAAAACAGGGGTTACATTAAACAAAAATAATAAGGGACAGAAAGGTTTACGTAAAATAGTGTCATTCTTTTTTTCCACATTTTAATTCTATGTGCACCACCTTCTGTCTACTGTGTATAAACCTTTGTATACACCTATTGCATACGTATCCATAGTGGAACAGGATCCCTCCCTGAATGCTCTTCTTATGGTTTCTTTTTTCTTGTTAAAAGTGTTTTATTGGTGAAGTTTTTCCCTTCTGTGATTTAAGGCTCTAGAAATACAAGTGACTTGGCTCATCAACATGTGCAGTTCGGTTCTTGTGGTTCATACTGAATAACAGATATACAATGCTCTCTGCTGTCAGAAGAATACACAATTACATTCTGAAGGCCATGAAGAGCGAAGACACAAATTACCTGATCCATATAAGTGAGTTGTAGAACTCTGGGTCGATGGACTCCAGGTCTTTGAGTATCAGCTTCTTGTTCAGCATGCGTTTATAGAAAGGCAGAGAGAAGCCTGTGTCGATGAACTTGCCATGGAAGAGTGCCTGCAGCAAAAGTTAAAGAAGAGATTTTTTTTTTTAATGTGCTGGTTAATCTGAAAATATGGTATCTATGGGGGCATATCGATCACATGACAGATAAATGTATACAAGGAAACCGGAAAAAGCCACAGACACCACCCTTGTGAAGGCTGAAAACATTTAGTAAACACAACATTGTGTATTATTTTCTGGTCTCGTCAACATATTTGATGTACAAAAGTGTCACATTAGTGTCACCAGGACTGTTTGCATGTGTGCAGACACAATGTGAACTTGCCATTGCAATGAAGCGGCCGATGAAGCAGAAGTAGGAGAGGTGGTCCGGGTTGATGGCCGAGGCCGGGTTGATCTGCAGGCAGTAGTTGCTCTTGCCAGCATACTCAAACAGACAGTACATGGGGTTCAGCACTTCATGGGACAACAAGAAGAACCACTCTCTGCAAAGAGAGGTGAGACGGAGGCAAGGAGAGAAGATAACAGATTGTATGTGAGGGGGATGGATTAGAATAGAAATGGAGGAGGAAATTAAAGGAAGAAAAGATGGAAAGAGACAACAGATGCACAAGATCAGTTTCTGTTTAAATTTGGCAGACAACAAATGATTTATAAACTGTATATTGCCTATATTACCGGGCTAAGCCACCATAGTCGAGACCCTCCTCGCCTCTGAAGATGACATATAGTCTCCTCCTCAAGTCGTAAGGCTTCAGGGCCATAATCTAAGAAACAGAGAAAACAGACTCAAGATCAGCTAAAACACACTTGCAAGTGACACAGGTACAGATCACATACAGTCGTCCTCAAAATTATTCATACCCTTGCTAATTTTTGTGATTTTCTATTTTTGTGATTAAATGACTGCATTTTTTCAAGTTTGTTTATGAGTTATACGTGACCAACAAGTGAAAGAATGACAACAATACACAATTCAAGAAATTCTTCATTTCAGGGGTATTTTATTCAAGGATTCCCAAAAAATGCCATGTTCAAAATTATTCATACCCTAGTCCAATGTCTTTCTTTAATAGTCAATAGCATAGCCTTTGTTTTTTATGACTGCTTTGAGACGATTCTTGTATGTGTCCACAAGCTTCCTGCATGTCTCCTGTGGGATGTTTGCCCATTCCTCCTTTGCGAAAGCCTCAAGCTGGGTCAGGTTGGTCGGTTTCCTAGCCATCACTCTGGTCTTCAAGTGATGCCACAAGTTCTCGATGGGATTCAGGTCAGGACTCTGACTTGGCCATTCTAGGACGCTGACATCATTGTCCTTGAACCATTTCTTCACTACCTTGGCAGTGTGTTTGGGATCATTGTCTTGCTGGTACGTCCAGTTGTGGCCAAGCTGTAGTTTCTCAGCAGATTCCTTCACGTTTTCATCAAGGATCCTGATGTAATCTTCCTTTTTCATTATTCCTTGGACCTTGACTAGGTTCCCTGTGCCACTGGAAGAGAAGCATCCCCATAGCATTATGCTTCCACCACCGTACTTGACTGTGGGCACAGTGTTCTTTGGTTTATATGCTTCGCCTTTCTTCCTCCAGACATATTGAGCATCCATATGGCCAAATAACTCCAACTTGGTCTCATCAGACCACAGGATGTTTGACCAAAAGCTGGGATCTTGCTTCAAATGACCTCTAGCAAAGGCCAGGCGAGCCTGCACGTTTCCTCCTGAGCAGCGGCGTCTTCCGAGGCCTATGTCCATGGAGACCTCCTCTGTGCAAGACTCGCTCAATGGTGGACCGTGAGACCTTTGTCCCTGCCTGGTCAAGCGTTTCAATTAGGGCCTTGGTTGTGGTCTGGGGGTTGTTGTTGACCTCTCGGCATATTTTCCTGGCAAGTTTGGGGGACACCTTACGCTTCCTGCCACGCCCGCTGAGGTTTTTAACAGTATTGAATTTCTTGTACTTGTTAATTATGCTCTGGACGGTTGCCACAGGGACATCATACTGCTTTGAAATGGCCTTGTAACCCTTTCCTTCACTGTGGGCACGCACAAGACGTCGACGTAGGTCTTCACTGAGCTCCTTCTTCTTGACCATGATGACCAGAAATTGAGAATGACCAGAACACTTTTCCTCTATTTATACTCTTCTGGAAAGATGCTATTTTTTTAAATCAGTGTTTAACATTTGTTCAACAATGTTAATGGTATTTATTCCATTTTGAAATAACCACAGGACAAAGATTTTTGTTGAGATATTGTCAGGGGTATGAATAATTTTGAACATGGCATTTTTTGGGAATCCATGAATAAAATACCCCTGAAATGAAGAATTTCTTGAATTGTGTATTGTTGTCATTCTTTCACTTGTTGGTCACGTATACCTCATAAACAAACTTGAAAAAATGCAGTCATTTCATCACAAAAATAGAAAATCACAAAAATTAGCAAGGGTATGAATAATTTTGAGGACGACTGTAAATGTTGTTGAATGTAAAGCAGAGGAAAACTCTGAAATAAAAACACTGAAATAAACCACAGATGTAGACCCTGATGCGTCACCACACTTGAAATTCATTACTGTATGTGCTGTATAGTATTGGTTTGAACTGAAACCGGAGAGTGGTGGAAGGACTCTCTTACTTGCTGGAAAGAATCTTCAAACAACGTCTGTCTGGAGACGGTGATCTTCACGTGGCTAGGGAGAGCATTGGACTGAGGAAAGACAGAACAAAACATGAAGGCATTTGAGGGTAAAATAATATCAGGACAAGTGTGCAAGGAAGAAAAAGAGAAATGAAGGTAGAGGAAGAGAACACGTACCTGACACAGGTAGCGAAAATGGGCAAGTTTCCATCTGAAGCTGCGCTCATAAGCAATCTGAGGCCCTTTAGTGCTGAGAAGAACAAACAGATTCAAAAGGTCAAAATGTAGCAGGTGTAAATTGATAGATACAATGGAAAATTAGCTTTTTCTATAGGGGCTAATAATCCATTATTCACCATATAATGAAAATAAAATATGCTGCATGTGAAATATACTCCAGTGCAGACCGATGGAAAGATATTCTGGCTATCTGAGAAAATTTATCAAATTCCCTCAATGTCCCTGAGAGACGTACAACAGTTTAAATTAAATATCGGTAGGAAACATTATTTTCTGTATGAAAGATTTTTCTTTACCTTACATGAGCTGTATGTACTTTGGCTAAATCAAACAACAAATGACTCCACATCTGGTTCTGGTAAATGTCCCCTTTAACTATGCACAAGCCTCTGTCATAGCTTCTAGTAACATGTAATTTGACATAACACACATGAACTTAGTTTGAACCTTGACCACTTGAATTTCCCTATCTGGGATAATAAGGTTTACCTTTACCAGGTAAATTTACAAAAAAAAGTGTTCTTACACAGAGGACTTTCCAGTGCGGGGGTCGCTGAAAGTGGTGGTTCGGGTGTTGTGATCCACAAAGTAGCGAACTCCTTCCCTTGTATACCTGATCTCCCAACCCTCAGGCAAAGGATCCTCATTCTGTAGCCTGGACACACGCACACAAACACATGCACAAACATTTAAATTATAAATGTATTTATAAGACATGAACTGAAAAATGTGGAAAATGGAAGCTACATCCGAGGACAAGACCTTCCAGCATGCCTATCAGAACACTGCGTTGTAACGAGATGATCAATGTCGTTTACTTCATCTGTCAGTTGTTTAAATGTCATGGCTGATCAGTGTACAGATAAAACTGACTCGATTTGACAATTAAGAGCTACAAAACCCTTCAACTCCACATGGACCTTTGAATTATTACAACAGACTTTACTCCATACTGGGTTGTGAACTTGTTATTGTCCAACCATAGCTGCTGTGCTTCAGCTGGAATTTTTTACCACTAGTGAAAAATCTTACATGTTAGCAATATCCTCTGGGTAACATGTGAAAACAACATCATTTTACCTTCTGTATGTTGTGCTACAAAAATACTACTTAAAGAATGCAGTCTCTGACTACTGAAGTAAAGTTCATGGTTTAGACCTTAATAATGATTTGCTTCCCACAACTGCTTTATGTTTCAACAAATCAGAAAACAAGAGTTACTGTGAAAGAAAAACTTTTTATCTAAATGTACAGACAATCTGGAGCCCAAAGAGTTCCATCTGTGTCTTGTTTTTGGAGATTAAATGTTACTGTACATAATGGTGTAACAAGGCATTTGTGACATTCTGTTCAGAACTAATGACGCCAAGTCCTCATCTTCCAGGTCAGACATGCAGACGTTGCCTTCAGCTCATTATTCGATGTACCCACTATAACGCAGTTGCTGCCTCAGAACTTTTGTATGCTGAATATCTATTCAACAAATTAATAAAAATGGATTGACTTTCAAATTATGCCATGGTTCCTTTGAGTTTTTTTAATTTTTTAAATCACTGCCAAGACTTCCTTTCTGTTGAGTAAATATTAAGACACTTTCTAGAAGTGGGCTAAGATTTCAGCCAATATACAGTACATACAGAATATCATTTGTGCACCTTCTGAGGAAGCCCAAACATTTCATGATAGAAGTGAGAACATCCTAGAAGTGATTAATACTGGTGTACGTGGTTGTTTGCAGTTACCGAAATCTTCCAATTTCGGTAACTGCAAACAAGGCCAGTTAACTCACTGGTAAACCTCACAGAGCTCAATACTTGCAGGAGAGGAAAAAGACCATTCACTCCTAAATGACCTTTCACATAAAAAGATAATATCTTTAAAAGATCCTTAACTACATTCTATCATCCTGCTTAATTCCATTAGATTAAGAATAGGTCAGGCATCTTAATTATCCAGGCTTCTGTGAGTTACGATGTACAATATATCGTGTTTAAAATACTTTTAAACGTGTGTGAAATAGTTTCAATTTTTTAATTCTAGGATTTCTGGTACTGGGCTCACCCTTGGGTTCGGGGGTCCTCCCACTGCGTCGTCTTGGTGTTATGGTTGACAAAGTACACTCGGTCGTTGGAGTCCACACGCCTCTCTAAAGTTGATAAAAACACAGACAGGAGTCTGTAGTTTAATAGACAGAATGGACAGTCGGCTCCAACATGTCGCAACACTTCGCAGATTATCACCTGTGCTGACTCAGGCTGCAAATGTATTTGAGTGACTGTCAACTGTGATCTTTGTGAACAGAAAGTAGTGATACCAGAAGGAAGCATTTCAAGAAAACAAGTTTGACCATTCAGAAATAATCTTGATACAACTTAAACGATATTATAAAAAAGTCTCTGTGAGACATACATAACTCTGTGTTTTCCTATAACAAGGTTTGCAGAGAACATCTATTTCCATTCAAAATTTGGTACATACTGACACCAAGTGAAAATATGTACAATATTTACAAGAAGGAATGGGAACTCACCCCAACCAGGGGGTAGCGGGCCAAGAGGATCATTCTCAGCAGACATCATGGATGCCTGAAAACGAGGGATGGAGATGTAGACATCCATTTAGGATATAAAAACAAGGACTGCACCAATCTGGTCAAAATACTCCAAATATGAAGAATAAACAAATAATTAAGCAAAAAATATATTCCACAACAGAGAGCAGGGGAAATATTCCAAATAAAAACAAAATGCGAAATAATAAGACAAGTATTGGCTTTGTTGCACGCAAGAGGGCCTCTGTGGCTGATTACTGCTCAGTACTTCCCAGCTGTGTCTTTTGATTTGTGTTGTAAGCTAATCATCATCAGTGAAGATGACATCACTGCTGAGATCAAAGACTATGGAAAGGGACCCTGACCAAGACAAACAGATTAAGGAAGAGGCCATGGGTGAGCATATTTTAAAATGCCCATTTGGCCTTAAGGTAAAATTCTCACCTGATTAGGGTGTGTTGTGTACTAAGTGAGTGAGTTTGTAAAACAAATGCTCAACAGGTGAAGGACAGAAAGTAAATAAGTTTTGGTTTATATCACTTGGAGCTTATAAACTGGGCTCTGATTTTAAAGCTAACCATGAAGACAAGATTGATAATGACTTTGAATCTCCACCAATGAGAAGAGAAAAACATATCATGTATAGAGCAAAAAAACAGCTTGATTTAATTTGATTTATTCTACACTTTATGAGGCTGATCATTTTCAAACCAAGCTTTAGCGTTTTAGATGTCTGATCTCTTTTTACCACTTTCAATTCAGTCACTTGTTTCTATTCATTTCAGTATGATATGAAAATCATATTGCAATGACTTGAAACTTTCTTTCAAAGCTTTCACTGTTTCAAAGCTGTATTGTTGTAGTTGCAAAATCAATAGTGGGTACAGTTTTGAGTACAGTTTCACAGGACAAGTCTGCACTGCGTTCTGCACAGAAATAACCTGAAAATGAATTTTTGATGTGCATAAATCACATTAGAATCTTAAAAACCCCAAGATAAGCTTTGTAAAATAGTCAGTGCTTTGTATTGAATATGTGTGATATGTCATTAAAGCAAAAATCTGGTCACTTTAACTTGTAATGCAGACAATGCAGCCTTTTCTGAGCTCAAGATAATGGTCCACTAGACCACTATGATACCTCCAATATCTGAGACAATACAGACTGCAAAGAAAATAAAATGATCACTGACATCACAGATGAAGAGAAAGTAATCATGAGAGTAAAATACCTCCAAACAGACTTTGAAAGTGCTTTTGGTCTGAGCCACAGATGTTTGCTCTCTTGAATGTTGAACAGGTTAAGTAATGGGGAATTGCTTGAGTTAATTGCACAATTGGAAAGGTGACGAGCTGGTAAATGCTAAAAGCAGGATAGATCCAGTGTGGTCAGGGGATTGAAAAATGCATAGTGTTCACAGAGCAAAAGATTGGCAGCATTTATCTTTGGTCACCAAAACTGGACTTTTAAATTGGCAGGTTAGAAATTACCTTAAGAATTTAGAATACTTGCAGTTTAAGGTACATCACAGTGTTTGTTGGGGTTGGGGTTATGGGCAATGGCACCGGGGATGGAGGATGGCAGTCATTTAAAAGCCCTATATACAAAAACTACAGAGTAATATTTTCAAGCAATCTAAATTTCACTAATTTACAAACAGAGGACGTGCTAGCCATTTTGATTTTGCTTTTTTGACTTTTTGAATTGGCGGTGGTTACGTTACTTGAATATTAGTATAAGTCATGTTTAAACATATAGCACCATGTGGGTGATATTCCACAGTAAAACTAAGAGGTAAAAATTGTCTTACAGAGTAGAGGTATCTCTGGTTAAACTGGTGCATAGCTCCTTGCAGCTGGCTGCGTTGGCTCTGCCACTGCTCAAAATTGCGGACTGATTCCATAGTGGGACGCTGCCACGTGGTGGTGCGGGTGTTGTGGTCCACATAGTAGATCCTGCCCCGGTCATCCACTCGGCGCTCCCAACTGGCAGAGTGAAGAAAACGGACAGGACAGTTAGCAAACAGACACACAACAAGCAAACTGGTAAGCAAATGAATGAGCCAGCCTAGAAGGTCCAAGGTACACTTTACAGATAAACACAAGTTTATTTTATAACCAATACCTCAAACTGACTCATAGGCTCAGAATAAACAAAAAAAGCATGAAGAAAAGACTAAACACAACATTTAAATTGATCAACAACCTTCATAGAGACTAGATAGATATTAGCTCTTACTGAAACTGACCTAATCACAAGTTAAATTTATTGCAAACAAACCTACAACTTTTATTTTTACACTAATTTATGTATTTTTTGTAACTAGACTTGGCATGAATAGAAAAATGTACCCTGAAGTGAGGTGATGAAGTAAATAACTGACTTGGGGAAGAAACATCACAGTGCTTTATGGAACTATTTGCCTTCTGCTCTCTGGTTGTATTCACACATCAGGAAACTTTATTATGCATCATCAGCTGCGTAATTACGTCTAAATCTATGGACACTGATTTTAAGTGCAAGAAACCAACTCAAACTCACTAACAATATGATTGGTCTGTCACGACATCATTTTTGTTTAGTTGCAGACATGGTTGAGAGCTATCAGGGCTAAACAGATGGTTATGAAGAATTGATTATGAAAGGAAAAAAAACACTTCTAAAAAACAGGTCGATGAGGAAAGAATTTAATAGTTGTAGAATCCATATCTGAAGACAGCAAGCAACCAAAAGAGAGACATTCACCCTGGTGGTAGTGGCTGTGGTCTTTCCCAGGTAGTAGTCCTGGTGTTGTGGTCTACATAATACGTCCTCCCATGTGGGTCTTTTCTCTGCTCCCATCTAAAAAGACAGAAAAGTCTGCTAACAACAAGCTTCAAGGTTGTACAAGATGACAAAGATGGATATAAATAAAATGACAGAGAATGTAGAATAAGTTTTGCTCCATTATCATGAAATATGAGTGTGTGTGGGTATTGAAGTGATGATACTTGAAAGATTGATTTTGGCTCACCTTACTATATTTACTGAGAGACCTCACAATTTTTAGGTCTATATCCAATAATATATATTTTTTTTTCAAAATACAGTAAATGCCTCTTAATGTAATAAAAGCTTTGAAAACCTGAATGCAGAATATCAGCAGCTGATGTTTTTACCCTGGTGGGAGAGGATCTGAGGCTCCAGCATTGGGGACCTGCTGCCTGGGCTTGGCCCCATCGGTAGTTGCAGTTGCACTGCTACTACTGCTACCACCACCACCTCCTGAAGCATTTGCTTCTCCTTGTGCTGGGGACGAAGAGGTTGATGATGAAGAGGTTGTTGTGGTGGTGGTGGTGGTGGTGGCGGTGGTGGTGTTGGCCCCCTGGGCTGGGGAGGTGAATGTGGAGGAAGTAGCAGCAGCGGCGCCATCAGTAGGCTTAGCAGCAGAAGAGGAGGCCGGAGCCTGTGTGGAGGTTGGCAGGGGTTGAGATGTGCTATTCGGTGCTGTGTCAGATTCTAGCACGGTGGCATCTTGATTGCTGTCCTCATGGTTGTCTGCAGGGGGCAGTACATCACCTGCTGTAGCAGACGATGGACCCAGAGCAGCATCACAGGACTCCCCATTGACTGCAGGCATGATAGAGAAAGACAACGGTGCTGTTTAACTCGCATGGACTGAACACTTCTTCCACCCAGTACTTGATTGACAGAGACCTCTCAAGAAAAGATTTGCCTTTTTAAAGGGCTGACTGTACATTAAGTGCCCATTAGTCTAGTAATCTACCTTCATGTACATGCAGCAACTTACATCCCCTGTGACTGTAAACATATTCATTGTCAGGAGGAACTGAAGGGTTGAAAAAAAGAAAGCAAAACACTGTAAACTTCGGCTCGACCTTTCTGCACCAAAATGTACACTTCTTTTTTTTATTGCAGCAAATTTAGAAGGGCTGTCCCTTTTTATTTTTTTCCGACCTTTTTCATGGCTTTATTTGAGAGGAAAGGTGAGAGTGACAGGAAACAGAGATGGAGAGGGAATGACATGACGCAAAAGGGCCACAGGTTGGAATCCGACTATAGGCTGCTGCAGCAAGGACAAGGTCTCCTTACATGGGGAGCACTCTTAAAAACTGAGTTACTGCACAATTCATTCTGAACAATAAATTCAAAGATGGGGAAAAAATTAATAATGTATGGAAGTATTTTGGACTTGTCATCATAGATGGATAGGGGTTAGGCTTTTTACTGCCTTTTAAAAGCACAACTTTATCATTCACACTTTGCACAATTACAAGTCTGAAGTCACCTGTTAGCTTGTCAATCAAGTTAGGCAGTGGAGGCACCATGAATGAGGGTGACCATGCCAATTATGATTAGGAGACGTGGATAGCATTTTAATTAATTCAAATGAATAGCACAAGTTGTAATTGTGTGGCAGCCCTAACTTAGGCGTAATAGAAAATAATTAATATTCTCTCATCAACTTCACCTCTGTGCAGTTAATGTGCAATTGGTCTCCTGCCTACCCTCCACAGTATACTGCAGTCTGCTTTCCTTTCCCCTCTGTTTTATCCCTGTGGGGAGTTTTCGACAGAGGTGCTGACAGCAGCAGAGATTACAGGCCTCCCTTAATGAAAATAAATCTACTGATCTTCTCTTCTGTTCAGTAGGACCAAGTGAACCATGAAAAACTTTAAGTGGCCTGAGCTTAGACCAGGCAACACAATGAATATGTGCTGGAAAGATGCACATGTATAATTGAGGTAGTTTGGTGATAATTTGCATCATTTACATGAGCCAAATATAATCAGTAAATATGGTGTCAAATTCTCAAGTGTATAACATCCAACAACATTGTCACTCATAGGAAATTACTCATAGGGAGACTGCAGGTTTTTGTAGTATGGTCAAGGCTGGAAACACACTGTACAAACCTGGCAACTCAGGGATTCTATGCCAAACCTCCCCAAGTACCCTCATTCACACATTGTGAAACGCAAACTAATGATCACACTCACCCGTCCTACTCTCTGTGTCGCTGTCTGAGGCTTGGTGGACTGGGGTAGAGTTGGGTGTGGCGTCTCCATTGACGACATGACTGAGGGTGGGGCTGCAGGAGCTAGAAGGCACCTGACCATCCAGACCGTTGGAGGCCGAACAGAAACCTGACCTTGGGCCAAAATCTGTACCATTCACTGAGCTGTAGGAGGAAACACACAAGGAGTTCAAAAGCATTTTGTTAATTGTTAATCCAGACAAAATCTACACTTGTACAACACATACGACAACTTTCATATTTATATATTTACATTAATATATCTAACTTCTAAAAACAAAAAACTAAACTTTTGTTTTTCCTACTGGTCCTACAGGCTTGTATTACACTGAATTCACAGGGCTTAGTGAGGGTGTGCTAAATGTGTGCTACTTCCCCTCTGTGTGCGGTGTCAGATAAAAGACTCGTGACATTGAGACTATTGTCTCAAAGGGGTAAGGACAGGACATAATAGGATGGCATGGTGACGTAACAGGCACAGCTGAAGAGGCCCTTTTGTGTGCTGGCAGAGTTCAGTCGGTGCCACAGACGTCACTAAGACCAACACAAAATCTGCCATATGACTCGAGTCTAGGCTTTGTCTAGGCAAGAGGTGGGGTGCCAGTGAGTAAAGTAAAAACATCAGACATCTGGACATCTCCAGTAAATGTTAATTTACTACATGATAAAAGATCTTACTTAATACACAATGTCTGGTAAGAACCATTGAACAGAAAGTGATTCCTGTGGATTTCCCAACATATAGTCGTGGTCAAAAGTTTACATACACTTGTAAAGAACATCTCAACAAATTAGAATTGCAAACCAGTTACTAGTCCTGCTGGAAAAAGAAATCTGCATATCCATACACTATGGAGATGCTGATTTCCTTTTCCAGCTGGACTTGGCACCTGCCCACACTGCCAAAACTACTAGTAACTGGTTTGCTGACCATGGTATTACTGTGCTCGACTGGCCAGCCAACTCACCTGACCTGCACCCCAAAGAGAATCTATGGGGTATTGTCAAGAGGAAGATGAGAGACACCAGACCCAACAATACAGACTAGCTGAAGGCTCGTACAGGAGTACAGTACAGGATCCACCGGCAGCAAAACAGCCCCCACAGCATAATACTACCACCACTATGCTTGACAGTAGGTATGGTGTTCTTGGGGTAGAAGGCCTCACCTTCTCGCCTCCAAACATATTGCTGGTCATTGTGGCCAAACAACTCAATTTGTGTTTTATCTGACCACAGAACTTTTCTCCAAAAGGCTTTTACTTTGTCCATGTGATCAAGTGCCACATCGACAGCCTCTCAGCTCATGTTGATGCACAACATGCTTGACTGTGGACACTTTCACCTGTCTTCCAGTAGCATCTAATTTATTACAGACTTGGTTTTTGTTTGATTCTTGACCATCCTGACCAGTTTTCCGTCAGCAGCAGGTGATAAGTTTGCGTTTTCTTCCTGATTGTGGCTGTGACACAACTGTGCCATGCACTTTATACTTACAAACAGTTGTTTGCACAGGTAATCTTGGGACCTGTAACTGCTTTGAATTGGCTCAAAGTGACTTGTTCAAATCAATAATGTGCTCTTTCAGATCAATGTTGAGCTCCTTAGACTTTCCCATTGTAGTGTTTGTGGCTGAGTCTAATGGGTATATCAAACAAGCCCAATTAAAATGGGCCCAGAAAAGTCACCAGCTGTTATCAATCATAATCACTCATGTTAAGAAAATTTGATTCACACAACTTTCTATAGTCACCAAAATTGATTGTTCAAGTTACTGTTTGTATATTTTTGAGCCAGCAGATTTGGTCACATTTTCAGAAGACCCATGATAAATTCAAATTGGAGGCAAACTTCATGAATGTCTTTTGTGACAAAGTAGTATATAAAGTGTATTCTACTCATTCCATCACAGAAAAATGAGAGCTGGAGAAATCATTGAAACTGAAGACTGTGATATACATTTTCTTTACAAGTGTATGTACACTTATAACCACGACTGTATATGCTTCGGCTTTGTTTATTTGCATCTGTTATAATACTTTATTTTGATGTTTGAAAATTTACAGGTTA
Source organism: Pagrus major (assembly GCF_040436345.1). Classification (NCBI taxonomy): domain Eukaryota; kingdom Metazoa; phylum Chordata; class Actinopteri; order Spariformes; family Sparidae; genus Pagrus; species Pagrus major. The sequence continues at coordinate 10,122,056 of NC_133233.1, forward strand.
ACTAAAGATACCTAATCAAAGGGAGTGGTTTCAGCATTCAAATCCAAACAAAACAGACAAGCGTCTATATAAGTAGGAAAGTTTGAACCAAATCTAATATTGTACTTCTATAGCCAGCATGGAGGCCAGTATTAAGTGTTTTGACAGACTGTAAGATCTTGCGCCTCTGGCTCGACAGGAAGGTCTCCCAACTAGACTCATTGAAGAAAAGTAGAAATACAAGCTGACAAAAAATGGAGGGAAAGAAGGAAGGAAATACAACAAAGCAAAACAGAGCACAAAGAAGAAAATAAGAGAGATCAAGGCGCACACGAGGTGGGTAATGCGCAGGAACCAAAGAGATTTTGGAAGAGTGAAATAAATGAAGTGAGGTAGGTTGAATGAGGTGAATAGAAAAGAAAAGAGGCAATGAAGTGAAGACTGCCAGAAAGATGCAAGACCATGACAAACAAGTTAAGAAACACACAGAGACACAAATGGAAATAAGCAGGGCAGGGGGTTCCCCAAGCATCAACTCCAAGCTTAATAGCTAACAGCTCACTTCTGTTTAGCTGGTTTTCGTATGCTGCGAGTGACGTCACATTTTGGGAAAGAACAGGGAGGTTAAGGTCGAGTTCAGACTGAAACTAGACTTACCATTATGAGGGTGTATGCCTCCACGCACCAGTTAAGTTCCAGTTACTGAGCTATGGCATTGAATAATGGCCAGAACATTTTTTGCAGACCATTATGATGTACCTGCCATACCACCAGACTACAGAGCAGTTTCATTCCCCAGGCCATGAGACTCCACAATTCATCATCAATACTCCATTTTCTAAAATAGAGGTAGCACAAAGGACTCAAACATAGTTTTGTTTTTTTAAACCCTTTTGATTTACAAAAAATTACAATAAATTTACCTTGTAACCTTGTCACAGTAAATTTGACCTTTGACCTTTTGGATATAAAATATTATCACTTCATCATTTATCCTTTAACCTTTGAATACCAAAATCTAATCAGTTAATCCTTGAGTCCAAGTGGACATTCATGCTAAATTTTAGGAAATTCCATGAAGGCGTTCAAATATTCACAAGAATGGGGCAGACAACCTGAAAAAAACAATCTCCAGCGTCTAGGCATATAAAAGCAGGGGTGGAAATGGAAAATACATCAACACTTTTTAAGGCTAATCAGAAGCCAACACCCTGCAGAGCAGCTGATATAATTGCAAGGTAGGATTTAACAACTCCAGAGGTTATCACTCCATCAATCATTTTCTTCTCTTTCTTCTTGCAACATAACCAGCGGAATTAGCACAGTAAATACTCCAAGTCATTCTTCATTATTTTATTGGCCTAGCAGGATGATGCTGGACTCTTCTGCAACAAAATGTGAGGATGGTTTAAGGCAGAATATCCACCTTTTTTTTTTTAACCCATTTTCACTAGTTTGAAGTGAGTATTGTTCAATTGAAAAAAGGTAAAGTCACATAAAATGGGCTCCAAAGTCTGAGACCACACTGAAAATTTCTGACATGAACCTTGAAATAATCAGAAGATGTAAGGATTCAGAAAGTGAGGGAAAGTGTCAGAAGTCAAATTGTTATTGTAGGTAAAGAGAGGCTTTCTCAGTTTCAAATCAGGGCTAGACCAAAGGTTTCTATGGGTGCAGCGCAAGGAAGTCTAAAAACATGTTCAGTTGTATCCAAAGCACGATCAGGCAGACCCAAAGCGACCACACCATCAGAAGATCAATACATCAAGCTTAGTTCACTGAGAGATTGAAAAAGCAACTTCATCACAGTTACAATATTTGCTAAATAAACAACAAACGACTCTAATCAGGCTATCATGTATTGTAGTGATCTCAGATGAAGAGTAGCAGTTTCTAAACCACTTATCAGGAGGTGAAAAAAGGCCAAATGCTTGAGGTGGGCAAAGAAATACTAGAATTTTACAGCGGATGACTGGAAAAAGTCCTATTTGCTGATGAATCCAAGTAAGAAATGTATGGCAGTAACAGAAGGGTGTTGAGAGAGAATGATACCACAGGGTTTCATACAGACAGTGAAACACGGTGGTGGCAATATTCAAGGATGGGGGTGTTTTGCCTACTCTGGAGTTGAAGACCTGCACAGGATTCATACTGCAGCAGGATAATGAGCCCAAGACAGACCAAAGAAGACAAACAGTCCTGACTGTCATGGACTTTCCTCCACAGTCAACTGACCTCAACACTATTGAAAATGTATGGGGGCACTTGAACTCTGACAAAGTGAGGCGATCTGTGACACCAAAAGAAGCTTTGTTTCTGACACTGTCAGTCATCAGGTTTGACAGTGCATGCTGCCATTAAAGCAAAATGGGGACATACCAAATAATAAGATATTCTGAAATTCATGGACATTTTTCAAAGATTCAACTTGTGACTTAACGTGTTAAGCTATTATAAGTTGTAATGAAAAAAATAGTATTACATTCTGAAAAAATGCACAATATAAGTATCTTGACTAGTGGTCTCACACTTTTGGATTTCTGTGCACCAATCACAGCTTAACAACATTAAAACACTAAAAATGTGATGACAGCTGTTTTTTGGTTATGCTGGTCAGTTAAATCAGAACAAACAGCAAAAACCTGGTTGAGCTAATTATTTGAGCTTCTCAATTGTAGACTTGTAATAATATACATGAATGTTTTTTACACAACTTTGACATTGATTGTTGCTTATTTTGTCATAATGGAGCACCATTTTCTGTTTCAACAGAGACTAATGCAGGGTTTCTTGCAGGGTTTTATAGTGAACATGCTTTAATTGTACCTGAGAAATATCTTCAATAGATATCTGAATCAAAAGTTGATTGATTGAGAAGATGTAGTTGTTTCTGTGGTTATGAATAATATATCATGAAGAGAAAACATAAGGGAGACCAAAACTTGTAATAAATTTGTTTCAACCTACTTAATTAGACAACCGTGAATAAAAAAAGGACCCACTTTGGATAGTTGTTGTTTTAATTGGTCAATAACCAAAATGGTATTTTAATGTTATTATTTTTATTATAATTATATTTTTTATTTATTGAAACAAAAATGTGTATATATGTAATTTAAATTCGTAAAACACATGTTGAAGGTTTCATGTCAACAATGACAAAGGTAAATTCTGTCTCGCCATCACAAATACTCCTCTGGCTACCTTTCCTATCTGGCTGAGTACTCAAACATCTCGGGATCTCCCTGGGAGGGTGAACACCACTAAGTTTTAAATACACCCCCGTTTGTGTCTTGCAGTCCTCTCAGCAACTGCAATGCAGAGAGGAGCCAGGCAGCCAGAATCCTCTCAACGCCCCCACCAACCTCCCCCATCCGTTGCATGAAGCAGACTTGCTTCCTTTGTGGCTTTCCTATAAAAACCCTGTTAGTCTCGCTGAAGGGCACTTTTAGGTAACAGATAAAGACAGGGACCAGTGGGGCAACATTAGAACTTAAAGAATATCAGAAGCCGATTGCCAGGAATAAGGAAGAGCAAGACAGGGGCAGAGAGACACAGATCTTTCCTGAGGTAAAATGACAATAATAATATTAATAAAAAAGTATCAAAAGTAAAAATTATCAGCAGTAATCTAAAATATGCCTTTGTGTTCCCACAGGGCACACTGTGGGGAAACTGTGTTAACAACTGTTAGCATTCCTTTAGTTGAGGATAAGCATGCTCTTTGGTTTGAAGGCCAACAACCATTTTAGGAAAAGTGAAGAACACAGAACCTCCTTCTCATGAAATATGTGTGGAGAAACATAAAATTCCCCAAATGGCTGATTGGTTTAGTTTACCTGTTGGCAGCCCTTGAGGAAGAGGAAGATGAGTCTCCATTTTCATGGATGGTATCACCATTCTGTTGGACTTCTGGAAAGGATTGGAGATAAAATGTTAGCCTACAGATATTGTGCACAAGTGTATATTTAGTCAATCATTTCAAACAAGAAGAAGTGGTAATTACTTGATTGCACAATGATTAGATACCAGTGTGTTGCATCTGCATTCATGTTTCTGTGCCATTTTCTCTCCCTGTGTTTCCTCATTGTTTGTCATCCACCGATAAATGTGCGAATTAAAAGTGGCAACCCCACTATCACCCACCCCTGACATATAAATACTCAGCTCACTGGTGCCATTTGCCGCATTGCCGTTGGTAAGTGGTGCCAGATCCTCCTGGTCAGTGACAGTCAGGCCGTCTAGGTAGACAGTTAGCTCCCCTATGGGAACCACAGCTCCCTTCTGCTCCACACTCAGTTTCAGCACCTCCTTCACATTCTCCACTGTAGAGACAAAGCAAGGATGGTGTGGGAGGAGGCACTACAATAGACTGACATGAAAAACAAAACAAAGAAAACCACTTCCGCAGAAATGCTTCATCTACAATGTTCATGTTAGAGAAAAAGACACATTGATCATTGTGTGCAACAAACTTGTTGTCATGGTGATTGTGGGTGTGTATGTAGCAAAAAGACAGGGTTAGTTCAAAATACATTAAACCATTTTCAGTTAGTCTAACTAGCTGTTGTCAAGTCCAAGAGCAACTGTGCCACAACTGTATCTGTTAGATAATGAACATCTTGTATCATAATATGGTTCTTTAGATTTGATATAGCTTAATCATACATTTTCTGTCATGCTGCTCCAAGGCTTGAATCAGGTCTAACGTGGCTTTGCCCAGCAGAGCGTCTGCCTTCAGGGTGTTGTGACTCCATACTTTGAAGTCCACCTGTGTGTGCGGTGTTACATTCCTAGAAAGTCAGAAACACACAAACAAACAAAAACAGGGAATTCTTAAAACAACTTCTAAAACAACCACAAATCACACAAATACACCATCATCAGAAGGACAGGCATAGATCTGGTCTATTTTGTGTAATATACAAACAAAACATAACAATGCCATCGCTGATGACTGACAGTCATTGAACTCTTTGTCTTGTATGATCTTAACGCTGTGATTTCAAAGGCCCCCACCAGAGAGCACAAAAAAGTTGTGTCCTTTTGAGAGTTGCCGTGAGGCAGGAGGTGTTGGCATTTGTGACATGTGGGAGAGAAAATGAAAGGACGTTATGTCTCCGTGTCCAATTTTTTATTTTCTCACTAAACCAGCTCAGTTAGGTGGACCCAAGACGCTCTGTTGCGTTGATCGCAGCCATATTTCTTTTCTGTGGACTATTGTTAGTGTGTTTCTTTTAGCCAACATGTGGCGTGGACACGAAGACCGGCACCAGGATGTATGTTGATGGGACACAGTTTAGTCAGCTGGGTGAGATCAGTGGGTCAGAGCGACAGTGGGAAACAGCGTTGACTACAGTGATGAGCTAACTCCTGCCTTATGGCATCTCTGAGGGGACACACTACCTTCCCAAAATGTTTGGGGAGGACTAGTGAATACATTTGAGTGTGGAGAGCAAGAGACATGAGGTGACATATGTACTACTGCTCTGCCTCAGAGAAGGAAAAAAATAACTATAACTTAGATGCTTCTCATTCTTCCAGTTTCTCTATTTTTTCGACATCTGCTCCCCCTAGAAAATCTCACAAGAGTTACTTGTCTTTGCTACTAGCTAAGCAACTGATGTGCTGGTCTCACACAATGCTGCTTTATGTTTCTGTCCTTACACAAAATGAATACTACACAGCACACTCAATGTCACCCATGGGCAAATCAGCCTCAAGAGAAATATTTAGGATCACAGCCTAAGCATAGGATCACTCTGTCTTATCAGCAACAATTACCAAAGACAATAAGCATTTGCACTGACATGTCATGGCATGTGGCTGAGCCATTTGGAAGTCAGACAGCTGTAAAAGTGTTCAGGCCGCTGGCTCCACTAGTGTCTCTAATGATACAAAGAGCTCTGTGTGTTGTCGCACAGCATTTTTCTCGTTCAAGTAATTATCAAATGAGCCACCTGACATTTGCTTGTCATTATATTTTGAATTTTGTAGAATAAGGTTGTTTTTAAAACTACGTTTGTTACTTAAGTTAAACACCGTCAGGTAGACGAAAGCAAATTCCTGCACCAGCGCCAACATACTTAAAGTGTAACTCTCGCCAAAATGCAACCTAGGCTTTTTTTGTGAATGTACCCGAGTCAAACCTTCGTGTAAAAGCATAACTACGACGAAAAAGATTTACCGTAGTTTCGTTTTCGGGTCAAAATCATTTTCAATTGCATGCTAGGGGCAACTGTACACAGAGTTTACTAAAAAAAAGGTTTTTGAACAACTCATGTTAGCAGTAGCTTGTCCACTCGCCACCGTCCTGCCAGTCAAGATGCGTCGATCCCCAAGTGCGACGTAACATGGAGCTTTCTCCTCCATGTTACGCCGCACTCGGGGATCGTCACATCTCGACTGGCAGGACGGCTACTGCTACTGCTTCCGTGAGTTGTTCAAAAACCTTCTTTTTAGTAAACTCTGTGTACACAAACAATGTTCTCAATGCTCATGTTCATGTGTAGAGACCCTGGTGATACTACGAGCAAAGTTTCATGTTGTGTCGAGTCTTCTTAGTGTTTTAAAAATAACGATTTTGATGCTACCATAAAGCTGCCCGTAGCACGCAATTGAAAATGATTTTGACCTGAAAACGAAACTACGGTAAATCTTAAAAGTGGCTTTTTCGTCATAATTATGCTTTTACGCGAAGGTTTGACTCGGGTACATTCACAAAAAAAGCCTAGGTTGCATTTTGGCGAGAGTTACACTTTAAAGAGCTCCTATAAAAAGGTGGACAGAACTATTGTTCCATCTTTCGTTCTCTACAGATTTTGTTACAAGTCCGGGGCATTTTAAGATCAACATTGGCTATCTTGAGGAACATTCTGGAAAGGGGGAATATGAGAAGACAAATGTGTGAGGTAGTTTCAACTCAGGAATTATTGTTATCTGTCTCTTATTTTATCATATCCAAATAATAAAGTGTCTGGCGATTCATGAGACGTCCTTAAAAACTTAGCTCACTCGCTCACTAAAATTGCGTATATAGAACTTCACTCTATACATTTATTGTGCACACAGTAGGGTTGCTGTCGTGACGACATTTTCCCACCAGCTAAGAAACCTAAGAAAATTTTTTTTTTACAAAAAAAAAAAAGACTCTCACCATCTGTGGAGCGCTGCATTACTTTACTGCTAATGCCAACCAAACATTTCTACTGCTGCAGCTTCATATTAAAAGCATTTAACTGGCGAAACAAGTCTTGACTATTATTATGAAGTAGGTAAGCCCCAGAAAATTCCATTAGTTAAGTGAGTTTAGGACTTACTGATGTCATTTATAGGGTTCATTGGGTTTAAATCTGAAATACTGCCAAATAGGTGCTTTTGCTGTTCACTTTGATCACTATTATCACGTCGATCAACTAACTTTACTCTGGTGATGTGATAAGTGAAATCTGACTCCTAATACACTGTGGTGCGACTCTGCTGCTGTAGTGTCCGTCATTCTACTAACCATTGATAAAGAAAGCCGGTGGACAAGTAATGTAATCGGTGTACGCCCGAAAACTGGAAAAATGACTACTGTGGCAGGCTAGGACACAGATGTTTAAAAAAAAAAGAAAAAAGTGAAGGAACAGACCAACAAACTGGCATTAAGGTAAATAGACACAGACTGTCAAATACACAGAGGAGGCAAACGGTTGCTTCTTACAGAATTAGCCTCTCATCCCATTTAGGACTGGAGGAGCTGTGAGACTTCGCTGTGCGCCGCGACTCCCCCTCCGCTGTCACCTCCACATAAATGGAAGTCCCAAACAGGCTCTTCTTCCTCTTGATTTTGGCACAGGAAACTGGCGATGGATACATATAGCAAGTGATGAGACTAGCGAAAAATTTTACTTTTTGCATTTTACATTCATTACAATTTCAGCATAAGGTCTTCTTCAGATATTCAGATTAAATTATGTTATACATTATTGATCCTTGAGGACTCACCGATGGCATGGAGCTGTGACGTTCCTCTGTGGTTATGGCTAGACTCTGCTCTAGATGAGGCCGTGGCCATGTCATACACCACAGTGGGAACCTATAAAAACACACACACAAACATAGCAAACATCAAACAGATGAGACATATTGAATTCACAAAAAGAACCAGGTGGACTGTGTAGGGTTTCAATAAAAAAACAGCTGAGGAATTGTAAAAGCTGTTTAAGCATACTGTGAGCATACTGTAAATGTTTGAGGTCAAGGCCCTACCAGCTCTTAGCTGGAGATATTTACCTGCATTAAGTGTAATGTGACATTATTTACTTAATGTTGTAATTGCTTTGTGTATTGCAATGCTACATAGACACAATGCTGGAAAAACAATCTGTACTCACAATTGGTGTGTGCTGCTAGACCCTCTGGTTCAGCCCACTCCGTGTCCCATGATTCCTCTAAAACAGAAAAGAGCTCATTTTTAGGACAAAGCTTATAAAGGCTGGTGCAAACCTCAGCAGTTCACAGTCTGATTAAGATACCAATTTATCACTCTGTATGTGTAAAATGATTGAGCTGACTTCTCCTATTTCTCACAGCCTTCAATCTGTAAATGTGCTGACAATTTAAGCGGTCGACTTGATGTTTACTTTTCTGTGAAAGTCAGTGGCACAGTAAGATCAAGTATATCCATTAAATGACCTACACAGATCAAGCATGAATTAAATGCAGTCACATTAATGTAAAAGCTACAAGTACACATATATAAGTACACAGGTAGAAATATGAAATAAAGATCTTGTTCTGCCTTAAGACTGCAATTTCATAAATCATCATTTATCTGGAATCTCTTTAATCTACATGATCAATATTTAATAATATAGTGTGCCAATTTTATATTGAAGATTTGATATTTCTTTTCTCATTACAAGAGCCTAAAAGCCTCAAATCAGTTCAGCCAATACAAACTTGTTGTCTTTGATTAGGGATAAACTATCAGAAAAAACAAATAAATTATGAGACCATAGAAAAGTTTCACAAAATCTTAACTTTCATTAATCCTCACTGATTACAGTATACTGTAATGTAACCATTATTAATACAGCAAAACCCTTCATACTGTATATGTCACACGAGTATTTGATGCATGTTGTGAAAAATTAGAAAAACACAACATTTGTAGTAAGTAAATAGGTTGCATGTGTAATAACAATTGATGTCAGGAAAATCGGACATGCCAGCCTCCTCCACAGAAACCAAGAGGACAAAAGAAGACGACAAGGTTAAATAACATGCCCCTTAATTGTCTTAGCTCAAGAACTCACTACACCCACTGTTTCCTGATCATGTACCAACGTTAGGACCAAGTGCTTTTTGATATGATTAAATGACCACAGCACCGTGTTGACACAAAGGCTGGTTCATCATCCAGCACAGACCCCAAGATGGAGCAGGCAGCTTTTAAGCAGCTTAGGATGAACTCAATTAAGAAGATAGGGATAGTCCGTGCCAGAATTAACTGATCAGTGTGCTACAGGGCAGATGGTGAGAAAAATTATCCGAGTCAGCAGCACGTTGCCAGGCAAAGCTAAGTCTACTATTTTGCTACTCTTAAAGCTTCAGACCGAGTGAGTCCATTAGTGATCTGCTAGACATTTTAAAGTAAAAGCTCTGTGCCTGAGTTAGTTTACCTTATTTTTTGAACACATCAGTTACTTTAAATGTGAAAAACCTCTAAGTAAAAATAAACCATTTCTAGTTTTGAAGTTTACTTCACACCAAATAAATCGTCATTACAATAAGCTGAATAAAAGCAGAAAATGTGACACATCCCTTATCCTTTTAGAAAAATAGCTACATAGGAGAAAAATATTAAGCTTAACATAAAACAAATGTTGAAACTTTGTTGACTTAACATGCCAACTATTTTGCTAATCTCGATATATACAGCTACTGGGAGACAAAATGAGGCACAGCAAGGAAATCAATCACTGAGCAAAACAACGGATCCTGACTATAAGGAAGAGGCTGACTGCTTCACAGCCCTCCATACAGAGTAGGCAGGTGGCAGCTATAACAGTAAAAAATTGGGGGATAAATGACAGGGATTGGACAGGGTCCAGCAGTCATCACATCAGTCATTTTCTGCCATCACTCTCAAGGGTAAATGAAAACACTTATTAGCATGGCAACAAACTGGCCTCAAATTCCCCTGGAACTGCTTATATGGACTGACTGACACATTGGTCAACAGGTATTATGCCAATATGCTGAATTTGTTACACAACAAGGCTTTTATATGAAACAACAAATATGGTTTGTCCCTTTGAGAAACTATTGCTCATTAATTTTCTGTTGATTAACAAATGGATTAATCAACTAATTGTTTCAGCTCTAATCTCAATCTCTGTTTAAATACCTAATTTAAATGGATGAGAATAATCCCTGAGCTGAGATGAACTAAAGTCACTCAGCAGCATTTCAATGAGAATTGCATCATGTCTAGGGAATGTCAAGAAAGTTACCAAGTGTAGGGGTTTCAAAATGTAGGAGGTGTGACTAATAATTATTTAGAATAAGAAAGAATCTGACTTCAGAATCAGAAATACTTTATTGATCCCTGTGGGTGATCAATAAACATAACAGAAAATAGTCGAGTGCAAAAATGATTGACGGCTGGCAGACAATGAACAGCAGTCAGACTCTCCTAGTTAAATGTAAAAAGGTACCCTGTGAAGTTTCCCCATCCATGTTTGCCAGCCAAAAGTTTATCAAACATGCCATGTGCCTCCAGGGGGTCAATACCACTGAGTACCTTTAATCATGTCATATTAGTTTTATAGTACTATTATATTCAGATTAAAACATAGCTTTGAAAAAAATGTAACTCACTGCACACATTGTATATGTCAAACTAGGGTTAGGAGTTGCCGTAAGGCAGGAGTTGTTGGTGGTTTTGACATGTGGGTGAGAAAATGAAAAGTTTGCTGCTGCTCAATGCACTGACGATATGTCTCCATGTACTGTTCATTATTTTCCTTTTAAACCAGCTCAGTAAGGCGAACCCAAGACACTTGGTTACATTGATGGCAGCAGTCTTTCTTTCATTTTCGTGCCATTGGAAATTGCGTTTTTCCTCGGTAGGTTGTTTCAAGGTTATGAGGCTGTACAAAGCCAAGTTTACGTAACAGATATGTGGTACAGATATGAAGACTCTTTTAAACCCAAAGTGGAGATGTAAGTCAGTGGTGAATGGAGACAGTTTTCTCGGTAGGGTGAGATCATTGGGTCAGAGCGACAGCGGGAAACGGCAGTGACTACAGGTGGGTTAACTCCTGCCTTACGACAACGTTGAGGGGACACACTACCTCAAATTCAGAAACGCATTGTCTGTTTTCTTGAGTCTATGGCCCAACATGTAAATTAGGTTTCAAACCTGACATGAGTGAAAGTATTGTTATTAATGAGATATAAATGCATCAAACAAGCATTGTCCATGAATGAGATGTATACACTTTGAAATAACATCATGAAAAAAGAAAATTTAATTGTATGTAAGGTGTTTGGTTCTGTCAGCAACTTACCAATTTTGTTAATCCATAAAAAGGTATCAGGTTCGGAGTCAAACATTATTGTAAGTTTGGACACCTTGACTTTTACTTAAGACCTTAAATTCCATTTGAATACCCACAGCATGTTATTATTTCTTCTGTTACACTAGTGGGAACAATGCACAATGCGGCACGTCAGGGCCTCTTACTTGTTTGAAAATAACCTACAGTAAACAACCCCAATCTGCGCACTTACTCAGAAAATGTAACATTGTTACTATTCAAGGAAGTCTGGAAGTGTTTTGCAGGGAATAACACAGTGACTAAGAGATTAGCAGCATGTCTTCAAACAAGAAGGACCTAATCAATTCCTGGCACGAGCACTTTCTATATGAGGTTTTTAAGCTCTGCCTGTGACAGTGTGGATTTCCTGGGGGTGCTTAAGTGTATTCTGAAAATCAAAATACAAGCCAGGTGTGCTGTAGGGATCTCCTTATCAAGTTTTTTCCCCCTTTGATCCTGATCTATGCCAATACCAATATCCTCTTACACACTGTAAAAGCTAAGACCTCCACACTTTAACACATTAACATCAATTTAAGGAAATATTCTTTTGAGTAGCTCCGCTTAAAGAAAAACAGACTGCATCACAGCTCTCCCTTAATGGTTTTCTTAAGTGTCCTACAGCAATTTATGAACAAAGTTAATTTTAGTAAATATCAATCGAGCAGACCAGCTTGAGGCATCTCTATTGAAGTTGTTAAATTTGCCTTAGGCATGACTGTGAACTCCGTATTCGCAGACTCTGAGCCATGATTTAATAGAGAGCCTTATGACATAAAATAAATGTATTGAAACAAGAAAGAACTTTTAGAGTTACATTATTTAATGCAATCTTGATCATGTTTGAACTACCAGCTTACTACAAAAACCCCACCAGAATACCAGGTATTTTAAGTGTTGCATACTGTGTATTTGTCTGATAATGCTGCGCAGATGGACGCAAGTGTAAACTCAGTGTCCTCCTCTTTAATGCCTTGTGAAGACATCCAGCAGTGTACAGAGATGAGATCTGACAAATTGATGTATGAAAGACTTCTACACATTTAACCACTGTCAGCACATTAGTCATACACAACAGGTCCCTGCAAAAGATAGCATCCCTTAAGAGATAAAGAGAATAGAGTTTAAAACGCACTTATACAGCCTTGGTCGGGTTTAAAAAAACACAGCAAGAAGCTGCAACCGTTTTGTCTTCAAGTCAACATCTGCTCACCAGCTCTTGGCCGCATTACATATATGGCCTGAAATAGCATTTTTTCCAGGAGATGATAAACATTGAACACATAGGATCATTACACTGAAGTTAGAAAAGCACAACTCTGAATTTAAAACATGCCATTTGTAGAGCGCACAGTAATATTATTCCTTGTATCATGGTTTTTTTTCAGTTTTTCCTTGTGTGAATGACTGGTTACTTTTACTGTCTTATGTGCCGGCCAGCCCTGTTGTGCAGGGGTGGATTTGCTTACAAAACAGCTAGCGCCCTGCTTACTGCTAAACAATACACTTTATATTTTGTGGTGTGTGTCTGCATACATGCCATAGCTTCTTTAGGGAATCTGTTGACAGACCTAAGAACCTGCACTCATACGAGGAGGATTAAGGTTCTCTGATCTCACACACAGAACAAATTACACACCAGCATGGACGCTCAGACCCATGTACACAGTATTAGCTGCCTGCACTGGAATACATCTGGGCAGACCATGATGTCAGGGGTGATGTTGCTTACATGGGCAGGACTGAAGAACCCCTACAACACACACCCCCACCCCAAAAAAACAATTAATAAACCCAGTAAAAGAGAAACACATTTATGTTAAGTTCAGCCAAATAATAAATGACAAATTATGCCGATGGAAAGTCGGGCATTGTTTCTTACGCATTGAGTTCCACTAAGCAAGTCTCAGTAATGTGTGCATGTGCAACGCAGTTTTGTTACCCCATTATCATATCTTCATATCCCATCAGGAGTGTTTCAGAAGTTGAGCAACGTGCCTGCCTGATATTGCTGACTTGCTCAAATTGTGTTTATTACATAATTTTTCCATGTTTTTTGTGCTTCTACTATGTGTGAGTAGGCTATGTAGTTAAATGGTTTCGTTGTATGTTAATATTTCAAACTTTGTTGTGCTGTCGATCCCGAGTGTGCACAGGGTGTTTGATTTTGAATACTGACCAGGAATCTGGGGGTTAGTCCGCAAAACATTTCTGGAGCTTCACAGCCAAACAGCATTGTAGCATTCTCCTTAACAACTGAAGTAGGTTGGGACTTGTTATACAAGATTAAAAAAACAAAATATAAAAATGGCTCATCTGGTTTACGAGTCTTCAGAAGCCACCAGATTGATTCCAAAGACATTATTAAGACAGGAACGCACATTCGAGCTCCTGCACCCACTTCAGACAGGGTGTTCGTTAACACTTTTAGCTTAGCAGCTACAGTGAAGATTTCTGCTTTTAAAATTAAGTAAACATCTTCTCAAATTGTTTTGGGATCTTGTGGCTTTCAGAGACTTCTATTACACCAGACGAGCTTTGTGGAGCCATGTTTTTTTCTTTAATTGTTGTTTTTACAAGAAAAATAAGTCTCCATCTACTTCAGTTGTTTAGGAGAATGCTGCAATGCTGTTTTATTTGACTATAAAACATCACCCGACTTTCCATCAACATAGGTGTGAGTAGATAATGATTCAATTTTCATCTTTGGCATAACTACCCTTTAAGCCACAAACTTTGTTTGGATCAAAATAAACCCAACCCTTAAGTGTATTTAGAAAGACATTTTATGACAACAAGAGGCAGGAGAAGCTACAGTTTTACCTGCCAGGTTCTGATCAGTCCATTTAGAAGTTGTGTGATTTCACTGCAGCAGTCTACTGACCATCAGTTACCCCTAAATAGCTGTGTGATAACTGCGCAGTTTAGCCTAAATGACAAGACAGCTTTAGATTTCCCTGCATACAGTAAAGGCTGTTAAGTGAATAACAATGTTCAGCCTCACTCTCCTTTATCTCAACAACAATCAGGGGCTGTTAAATTCTCACAGCTTTTCTTTATGTTGGCATGAAGCACTAGAGTCACACAGCGGCGGCAGGCTACAACTCCCACTTTCCCCGGCAGCTGCTTTCTTGCTCTCCAAAGGTCAATGTCTATGAGTGCGTATGAGTGTGTGTGTGTGTGTGCGTGTGTGTGTGTGAGAGAGAGAGAGAGAGAGAGAGAGATGTCAGAGAGAGACACAAACAAGTATATTTCAGAGCCAGCCAGCAAAAGTTGCTGCTCAAGTGACAGCTTCCTGTGAGTAATGCATGGCATTAATATATACAGTATGTGACAGTAGCTGCCAAACCACTGCTCATAGCTGAGAAACAGCAGGACACACACCCATGGCCCCGAAATACAATACCAATTGTCAAGAAAACCGTATCAGCCACTGAAACAAATAGTAATGTTTGACCAAGTCTCTCTGAGCCCATGCCTATCAGCAGAAGGGGAATGGAAGACGACCGGGCCTAACCTTGATTGACAGGGATTCCCATTAGGCGTTAGCTGGGTTAGCCATGTTAGCCCTGTAACGCATTGTGCTCAAAATTACACTGTCTTTGTTAGTTAGGGACTGTTACAGTACAAGTGTTACGCTGTTCTTGTCCAGTATTTACAGAAGTTGTGCTACTGCAATGTAGCAGTGCTGTATTAAATAGCAGTGTGGCTCATGTCAGGCCTATGTTTACCTGCGTCTCAAATCAGTAAGTAATGCCTTGCGTTGTTCACGTCACGACCCCCTGCTCCATTGTGCATGACCAAAGAAACACATGATAGACAACACATGTCAACACCTTGAAAAGTTAGAGGTACCCAATGTTTTGATTGAATTATTGAGTATTAAAAGAAAAGACTGCTCACACTTACAAACTATCTGTCGACCACACGCTAGCAAGACCTTGTTGATTGTTTCAAGGCAAACACTGACCGTCAAACACAAACTCTGATATGGTTAATGATCACTGGCTAACTTTGGATGATCTCCTGTCATGCTAACGTTAGCAGACAGAGTAAGAGTAACTTAAGTAATAGGCAACTATTGGCCCGAGGATTGTTATCTGATTCAGTGCTTGGTTAGCTTATGTTTGCACCAGACATATCACATACGTACCAGTATCTGTCAAATAAGGCTGGCTATCTTCATGTAACCATGTACTGGTACTTGTCTCCAACGAAAGCTAAAGTCAGCTAACATGAGCTAACGGTAGCTATCAATAAGCTAGCCAGCTAGCCCCAGAAAAAAAAATCCCCATTTTCGTGTTATTTCTCAGAGTAGCTAGCTCTATGCTAGCTGGCTATACTTCTAACTACCGTTACGACATCAGACTCGCTAGCCAGTTGGTAATATCAGCACACAATGAAAACATTCAATGCGTTTGGCCAACCTTTAGCTGTTACAACTTACAGTAGAGCAGACACGGCTAGTTTAGCAAGCTAACGTTACAAACTTGGCCAGAGTTAGCCATTATCCTCCCAGCTAGCCGGCTAACTAATTTACTTAGCAGCTTAGCTAGTAGTCCGCCATCACCGAGCTAACATAGTCAAACAGTTTGGTTGGATGTGGAAGACAGACTTTTTAAGAAACGGTATCTGACATTACGCGAGAGTCGTGAGTTACATATGCAGTTGTGTTTTTACCTTGTCCGTTGCTCCGCTCCTGTCGACCCTCTGTGTCTCTGCGGTTGTCTAACGTTACGGTTGACAGTAAAATGCCCAACCGTACAGGCCCCACAGTCTGCTACGGTTCTCTTGCCATCTCTTTGCAGAAGCCTCCGACCAGCAAAACACACGGGCGACAGGCGCGCCACCCCAAATATTGCTGTGTAATAACACGGGACGCGAGAGTTAGCCCTCTGAGTCGATCATTACATATATGAATATATTATGATGTTATTGAGCAACCTAGCAACGCAGACTAATTTATAAGTACACCAAGCCATGTTCTTTTCCTGCACATATCATCTACAAGTGTAATTTAAATATTAATGATGTGTGTATCTTTTTTTTTTTTTACTTATATCTTGTCTATTTGTCAAAGTGGATGTAAGCACATCATTCCTATTTGTAATGTGAATTATAATTATTTTCCTTATGAGTATTTCTTAATTTTCTCTTAAGCCTACTTGAATTAATGTATTATTCTATTCTCATACTGCACCAATTTTCATTGTTTCTGGTGTCTCCTGCAGCAATAATCCACACCAACTGACAGGCCTATTATATTTTATTTGCTGTTTGTATATTACAGTGTTTCTCAACTTTAGGGTCCATCGGGGTCCAAAACGAGACAATAAAATAAAGGAAAACAGACATTTCTGTTACCTCATTTCTGTTCTGGTTAAACTACTCACACCTCATGTCTACAGTGAGAATGACCTGTGGTAAGGGGTCACCTGGTCAAGTATCCCCATTTATTTTGTCCAAGTGTTTGAATTACTTTTATCTTATAATTTATTTGATCAAGACTCCTACTCTGTTAAGCCACTGTTAAAGTGTTTACACGACCTTAAAGCTTTAAATTTTCTAAATTTTACTGAAAAAAAGACAGAAATCATGGTCTTTGGTGGCACCTCTGTGACCCCCCTAGTTGATCTGGGTTCTTTGGCACAGTACCACAAGCCAATTGTGAACAATCTGGGGGTAAAAGTGGACGCGGACCTTAAATTTGACAGCCAGATTAAAGCTGTGGTGAAGTCGAGCTTTTTCCAGTTGAGGCAGCTGGCAAAAATTAAACCAGTCCTTCAGAGACAGCACTTTGAGACAGTAGTCCACGCCTTTGTGACCACTCGGCTGGATTACTGTAATGCACTTTATATGGGGGTTAGTGGGTCCTCCATTGCTTGTATTCAACTGGTACAAAATGCTTCTGCACGTCTTTTAACTGGCACAAGCAAGTATGAGCACATTTCACCTATTTTAGCTTCACTCCACTGGCTGCCCGTCCATTTAAGGATTCATTTTAAAATGATTTTATTTACTTTTAAAGCCTTGAATGGCCTTGCCCCATCTTACCTCTCTGAGCTGCTGCACCCCTGCACTCCCAGCCGCTCTCTCAGGTCAGCTGACCAGCTGCTCCTGACAGTGCCTAAAGCGAGGCTTAAGCTCAGAGGGGAGCGAGCATTTGCCGTTGCAGCTCCAAATCTTTGGAATGGATTGCCGCTGCACATAAGAGAGGCCTCCTCACTGTCTTATTTTAAAACTCTTCTTAAAACCCACCTCTTTTCTTTGGCTTTTGACACCATGTAGGGTGTTGATTGTATGATTTTGTGTGTATACGTGCATATTTTTATCTTGTGCGGGCAGTGCATTTTATTTTACTTATTTTATTTTATTATATTACTTTTATCTTTCTATTGTGTACTTCATCTTTTTATTGTGCTTCTATTGTGTTATCTATTTATTGTGTTTATCTTGTTGTGCAGCACTTTGGAAAACCTTGTGTTTGTTAAAATTGTGCTATATAAATGAAGTGGATTGGATTGGATTGAAGAAATATATTGCAGAATGACATATTCACATTGTTATTTATTAAAGGGACAGAGAGGCACATTTTGCACTTCTGGCCTCAGCTCATGTAATTTGTTCTTTGCTCTGTTTGCATGCTTTAGAGGCTGCTGTTGTAGTCTGGCATGTCAGCTCATGATTTTAAGATCCACCCTACATCAACATCAGCTAAAGCTTGGTGGTTTGTAGACTAGAGTAAACAAGTTTGACATTTATCATCTTTGAGGTTTGAATCCGGTGTTTACAGTGAGGTTTATATCATCACAAGTCTGGCAAGTACTGGACCACAACACCAGGCTAGGTTCTTATTAGGTCTTATGGGTCTTGATCGTCAAGCTTCTCAGTGTTTTCATTTCCAAGGCACTGACATCTTTGGCTAAAGCTTGAATGAATTTAAAAATGTTTTAATGTGATTGAAAAGCCATTTATGGTGAAAGAGTGAAACCATGGTGGAAGAAATGGGAGGGAAGCCGAAGCTATATACCATTCTCCATTTTCTCATTCTGCCCCTTTTAATAATGATGTGCAGAGTGACAGCAGCTTTAAATCAGTGGTTCATATGAGCCAAATAGGCTGTTAATTAACGTTCAAGTCAACAATCAGCAGACAACACTGATTTCACCGGATATCTTTTAACTTATATTCAGGACAAAATCAATTTGAACCAAGCACAGTGTGTTAGGACATCAGAACAAGCAGTGTTTGTGCAGGTTGTGCGGCCTGGAAAATGAGTTTTCAAAGCCAGGAAAGATTAAATCACAACTGTTGACTCTGTAATATTGATCAACAGTGATATTAAACCTGAGTAGATCCAGTCTTATTGTTTTGTGCGGTAGGATAGTAAAAAAATCTTTGTTCATTGCTGGTGTAAAACCAAGGTGACCAGAAATTAATAAGTCATGCGTTAGATTTGTTTGTGTTTTTTGGGGATGCCTTTTTAAAAAAAACAAAAAAACAAAAAAAAAAACAACACCTTTTTGTATTATTTCTGCTTTAATATCATTCGGTTACAAATTCTGATATTGGTAGGCAGACATTTTGTTATGTTATCGCAGGAAAAGCTCAGGTGTAAATGATAACATTGTTAATGGCTGCATTCCATGTCGGAGTGATAGTAAACATTTTCATTCCTTGCAGCGGCGTACCTGATATTCAGCAGGTCAGATTTAAATTCAAAAACTTTTAACACAACACAAACTGACACCCATTTTGTAGACAGTTGCCACTGAACAAATATTAGCCTATAAATATATTTTCTGTAGGTTATTTTCGAAAACGTTTATATCAATCAATGGTTTTCATAATACCCCAGTAATATTTGCGGTTGGTTTATTTGAGTTTGTCAAGCACGGATATTTATTCATCATCCTGAGGTTTTTTTGTTTGGTTCCTTATGATACATTTAAAGCTTGGGTCATAAAGGTCCTAAAGAATGTAACCTGGCCTTGCAAATCTTTAATATTTCAATGTAGGTATGCTCTGTGTGTGTGTGTGTGTGTGTGCAGGCCAGCAGAGGACGCCAGTGTACACCTTTGTAAACACTTTCTCTCCACATTTACAGTCGTGGTCTAAAAGTTTACACACACTTGTAAAGAAAATGTGCTTCATGGCAGTCATTTGTTCCGGTGATTTCTACAGCTCTCATTTTTCTGAGATGGAATGAGTTTGAACACAATACTTTGTCACAAAAAACCTCATGAAGTTTGGTTCAATAATTAATTTATTATAGATTTTCTTTGACCCAAATCTGCCGCTTCAAAAATTTACATACAGTAGATTGAATGACCAATTTTGGTGATTATAGACAGTTGTGTGAATTGAATCAAAGTTTCTTTGTAGCATGGCCTCTTAACTACTTCAGAGTGATCATGGTTGATCACAGCTGATGACTTTTCCGGCCCCCTTTTAATAGGGGCTTGTTTGATATACCCATTAATCTCAGCCATAAAAACTACAATAGAAAGTCTAAAGAGCACACAGTCAAGCATGTTGGTGCATCAATGTGGGCTGAGAGGCTGCCGTGCCAGAAAGAAGCCCTCGCTCCAGACACGGCACCTTAACGCTCGACTAAAGTTTGCTGCTGATCACATGGACAAAGAAAAAAATGATGATGATGATCACAAATACACATCAAAAGTGATAAATGATTGGCTAAATCAGGCTAGAATTGAGGTTTTGGAATGGCCTTCCCAAAGTCCTGACTTAAACCCCATCGAGAACATGTGGACTGTGCTGAAAAAACAAGTCATTGCCAGGAAATTTAGTTGAACTTCACCGATTCTGTCAAGAGGAATGCTTAAAAATTCAGCCAGAGGACGACCAGAAGCTTGTGGATGGCTGTCAAAAGCACCCAACCGAGGTGAAAATGGCTGAGACATTCAACCAAATATTAGAATTGCTGCATGTATATTTTTGCCCCAGCAGATCTGGTAATATTTTCATAATATATCATAAATTAATTATCGAATTTAACTTCATGAATGTCTTTTATGACAAAGTAGTATGTGCTCAACTCATTCCATCACGGAGAAATGAGAGCTGTAGAAACAACTGATGTGTTTTGTTGTTTGTTGGCTCACTCAAAAATAATGAATTTCCTAAATAGATTTTCATGAGCCTGTGTAAAAATGAGCACACCCTTGTAGTAGAAACATGTGTTAGGGTTAGGCATAAAAGGACCCAAACGCAACACACAGAGGTAGACAGGTGGTGGTTTATTAAAAAAGAGAAATCCAAAGTGCAGGTAACAAGAAGGCAGGGGACAAAATGCTGAACGAAAAACTTAAGACGAAACAGAGAGTCACAGGGAACAGAAGCAGGAACACGGAGGCCAAACGTGGAGCAATGCAGACCAGATGCAGGAAATGCAGACTCACCAACAAAGTATGAAGGAAAACACGATCTTAAATTCACAGGGACTAATTAACAAATAAAACACAAACACAACACCCTGATAAACATGTTCACATGCAAATTTTATTATTTCACACACACACACACAAATATTAACTGCCACTTGCACAATCAAGATTTAATAAGAGTATGATTGAAAGTGAATGGTCATTACAGGGCCAGTGCCTCCCTTGGCTCCCGTCATAAACTAGCAATTGTTCACATTTCCTGTGTGAGCAGGTGGACCAGGAATGGACCAGCAAGCATGGCAGACATGTGGATCTGATCTACTCTGGGCTGACATCTGGCAGGCAGAACCCCAGCTGATTAACTTCAATTTCAAAGCCATGTGCCACTCTGCCAGCGCTAAGGAGGGGTTTGACGGTCAGTGTAGATTTCTAAAATGTAACTATCCTCTCAAATCATATAAGAGTAGGTTTCTAAAGACATTTTTCTAAAGGCAGCACTGTCTGGCATATGTGCAATCTTACATTTGGTGCTCTTGTCTTGTAAATTACCACATCTGGTCTCAGAATATGAAAAAAAAAGTTACTAGTTAAAACAAAAACTGGATGACTTCAGCACAATTAATAACAACAAAATAAATTCATAAATGCAACAATAAAAGATGTGTTTCTTCAATAAGCAAAACAACTCTGGATCTGTAATGATTCATTTAGCCTGGCTGGTAACTCTGCACACAGTTGTAAAACAAACTAACATCATAGCAATTATATTCCTATTGCAAAAAAAAAATAACCTTAAGGCTGACGATAAAAATGTGTCGTGCTTTGCAGTGATGATAATGTTACAAATAAATGTCTTTCACAGTTCAGAAAGGAAATTAATAAACCCTAACCCTAACTGTGCATACATGCACACGCACGCAACTAGGGATTAGCCTGGGAACAGAATGAATGAATTAACCTTTACATATTTCATTATTTAAAACTACGAAAATACTTGAGACGGCTTCAGATATTTGTGACATGGCTATAGCACCCCCTCGCCCCGGTGTAGCACCGTGCCCTATCCAAGCTGTCCTAATCTGTCCTTTGTGCCCTGAGAAAGGTGTACTTGAGCACATCCTCAGCAGCTGCTCTACAACCCTGGGGAAGGGGCTGTACGAAGAGGTGCTGAAGGCCTGAGGCCATCTCCAAAGCACTGACCAACAACAAGAATGTCCAAGGCCAGAGAAACAACACCTTTGTCAGGGCCGGTGAACAGCTTCAGTCAAAGTCCAGATCAGCAGCTGGTCTGCTCACCTCTGCAGCGTACTGGGACCAGCTCGAGTTCCACTTTAGGACCACATTATGACAACTTCTGCGAGGCAAGAGATGGTGCTCTCATCCGCCTCGTCAAAGCAGGGTGTTTTTATTAGGGGTCGTCAGATATGGCTTTTTCAGGGCAGACACTGATACTGATTATTCGAAACCAAGGAGGCTGAAAACTGATATTTGGGACCAATATTCATTTGCAGTAAAAATTAAACTCTTCGTGTCAAAATTACGAACAACCAGTGATGGATTAAACCTGATACAATTTACTCAAGTACTGTATAGTGCTGGCAGTTCCCTGGAAGTGCTGTATGAAAGAGGCAAATTAGGGGAGGTGGTCACATTTCACTAGCTGGTGGATCAGTGCCACAGGAGAGGCTGGAGGGCCTGCTGTGTGCCCTTTAAAGTAGAGTTCAGGTGTTTTGCTGGCCGCTCACTGTTCAAGGTCTATACTCTTCTTGGCTTCACTGGTGCTACACAAAGGGTGGCTTTGGATCAGGAGGAGTGATGTGTGGGCCAATGCTGCTGGGACACAAGCCAGGGCCTCTTCTTCCCTGTTGAGCTGTCTGCACGAGGGCATATCATGTTAAAAGACCTAAAAACACCCATTGACCTCAGGAATCATTGCAGATGATGTAAGGAAAATCAGTTATGCATCTGTTTGAAATCAGTGGTGAGGTATGTTAAATCTTTTGCAGGCGAACTCTTAGAATATACATTACTTGTAAAGCAGTTCAAATGAAGAAAAGTAAGAAGACTGGATGCTCTCTTCTCGGTCTCGTCCCACTGGCTGTGTTTCACAATACATTACCAATATGTATGAAACATATGAAAATGTACAGCATTGGTCTTCCCATTTCCACACAGTCTTTTCAATTTTTTGCAGATAAATGGACATTTACATGGCTATCACCTTTCCACATGTGGTAAGTATGGTGATTGATCATCCATCGTGTCACAATAAAACAACACTGTCCCATTTACTGACTCGTCAAAAACACCAGAAGCCTCATTTATAAAAAAAAATGTACTCAGATGTGAGTATGTTGAGGTAATTTCCGATGGTGTACGTTTGACAAATAGTGGGTGAACAAACAAAGGCAAACGCACAGCTTGGAAGTGCGTTGCTGCTGCATATTGTTCAAAAAACTCACCATAGGCTTGGACACATACAGTACGTGCCCATGCCCGTACGTTTTGGGTTACTACTAGAATAGGTTTACATGCTCTAATGCTCAAGAGCATGTACATCAGTTATCTCTGATCTATACTGTCCATTGTTGCAGCACTTAATCCCCCATCTGTCTGAAACGCTCTGAAACGTCTGTTTAATAATTGAGGCCCCAGGTGGATATACATACGTTATCTCTGTCATGATATAAGGTAGAAAGCTTTCAGTGCCATGCCAAATGGAGAATGTTGTGTTTTGTGGGCCCACTTATTTAATCCATGTTGGAACATGCTCAGACCGCTCAGCACGTCCTTGTTAAAATTTCTTCAAAAACTCCTTACAAGCAGACCCTAAGACCCTAAGACTCGTAAATAGGTCCATCTTTACAAGTCCTTTTTATATGAGAATGATATCAGAACAAACAAATTAGCAAACCATCTAGCGAGGTTTTACCAGGCTGGCCTCTCTTTTCAAGTTTTAGATCCTGATGTATATATCAAAATCATCTGTAGCCAACATATGGTGGACATAAGCACCTCATCTAATGAATTCCAACACTCCACGCAGAAAGCACTTGAAAGTCTTAATCGTTAGTGTAAGTTGAGCCAAAGAACTGTTAACCCTTTCTTTATGAGGCCATATATTGTGTTGTTGTATTGGACAGCACTAGAATCAGAATCAGAAATACTTTATTGATCCCTGTGAGGGAACTTTGGTAAATAGAGAAGGTATGGTATGCACTGATGTCAACAAATGAGGTTATAAATTCTAGGTTTATGGTAATTTGAGGTTGCATCACAAAATTAAAGTTAGTAAACTCCTGCTTGCTACGAAAACAGAACATTTCTCAAGTCTGTTTGCTTGCATATACGTGTTCGCCATTACCACCAGGACTCAAGATGGTTCAAAATGGGCATTCTTTCTACAAGATAGGTAATTAACAAAACCTGTCTACTTGTTAAAGTGAAACTCTCGCCAAAATGCAACCTAGGCTTTTTTTGTGAATGTACCCCAGTCAAACCTTCGTGTAAAAGCATAATTACGATGAAAAAGCCACTTTTAAGATTTACCGTATTTTCGTTTTCGGGTCAAAATCATTTTCAATTTCGTGCTAGGGGCAGCTTTATGGTAGCATCAAAATCGTTATTTTTAAAACACTAAGAAGACTCGACACAACATGAAACTTTGCTCGTAGTATCACCAGGGTATCTACACATGAACACGAGCATTGAGAACATTGTTTGTGTACACAGAGTTTACTAAAAAGAAGGTTTTTGAACAACTCACGCTAGCAATAGCTTGCGTCGATCCCCGAGTGCGACGTAACGTGGAGGAGAGTAAAGGTGGAAAGCTCCTAAAGCGTCGCACTCGGGGATCGACTCTTCTCGACTGGCAGGATGGCAGCGAGCGGAGCAAGCTACTGCTAGCGTGAGTTGTTCAAAAACCTTCTTTTTAGTAAACTCTGTGTACACAAACAATGTTCTCAATGCTCAAGTGTCACACCGCGGTGAGGTTTGTCTCGTCTTGGGTTTTTTGTCTCGTTACTTCCTGTTTTATTTTGAAAATCTAACTCTCCTCTCGTTTCAGGTCACTTGCCCTTCCTCATGTGTCACCGGTCTGATTGTCTCACCTGATCCCTAATCGTTTCCACCTGTTCCCCATTTCCCTCATGTGTATTTAGTCGGCGTCTTCCCTTTGTCTTGTGCCGAAGTGTTTCGTTTGTTCGTTCACCGAAGCCCCTGTTCCTTGTCATAGTCCGCTAAGTATTCACTGAGAGAGTTTTGGTCACGTAAGTTGTTGTCATTTTTTCCTCTTTTAAGAGTGATTTTTTGTTTAATAAATTCTAAGTTTAGAGAGATTTTCCTTGTTTTGTGTTACCGTTTTTCCTCCCGCTTGCGGAGTGATTTTCTGTTTAGAGAGATTAGTTATTTTAGAGCCCCTGTTGAGGTGAGCCTTTTTCTTTTGTCCCTTTATGATAGAGCCCCTTTTTAGGTGAGCCTTTTCCTTTTGAGCCTTTTTAGATAGATTTGGTTTTCCTCCTTAGGGAGCGATTTTTGTTTATTATCTAGTTCTTGTTTCCTTCATTGTAAGAGTATTTTTTGTTTTAGCATAGTGTTCTGTTTTGATTGTTTCTATTTTTAGTATTCCCTCCCCTGTTGTGTTTTTTCCCCCCTGTTGAGATATTCTTGTATTTTGTTCTTGGTCAGGATTTCAGATACAGTGTTTTATAGCCTGTTTATTTAATCACTTCTTGAAAGAAGAATTTTTGATCACAATAAAGTGAGTTTGATATCATTTTTTCCCTTGCATCTGAGTCCTCATTTGGTCCTGGCCTGACATTAAGTTCATGTGTAGAGACCCTGGTGATACTACGAGCAAAGTTTCATGTTGTGTCGAGTCTTCTTAGTGTTTTAAAAATAGCGATTTTGATGCTACCATAATGTTGCCCCTAGCACGCAATTGAAAATGATTTTGACCTGAAAATGAAAATACGGTAAATCTTAAAAGTGGCTTTTTCGTCATAATTATGCTTTTACACGAAGGTTTAACTTGGGTTCCTTCACAAAAAAAGCCTAGGTTGCATTTTGGCGAGAGTTTCACTTTAATTCAGCCAGGTGTTTTACTACACGTTTCATTGCGCTGAGATCAGGGTTTCGAGGTCAAATTGAGATTATCCCAGTTGTTTTTTGTTTTGGACAGCAGTCAGGGGTAGCCATATATTTAATGCTGTCTTTGCAACTATGGCGCAACAGTAATACCACAAGGAAATGCTACAATAAATGTACTCAAGTATCAAAAGTACAAATAGAAGTCAATTATAAATATTGTATATTCACATGTATACTGGAATCAGTGTTTTTCTCTTTGTAATCCTATTTCCAAATAAAATAAAATCATATAAAAATGCGCTGTGATTTACTATGTGAATTTATCAAATATATGTAGTGAAGTCAAAAGCATCATATCTGCTTACAGAATGTAGTGGGGTAGCAGAAAAAGGAAAGTCAAGTATTTGAGTTAATGTGCTTAGTTACATTCCATCACTACTTGACACCAGGAAGCTACATAACACTCACCACATTTGTCAACTTTTGTCCTTTCTGCATATTATTTCCAATTAAATGGATGGCAGATGTTGAGCATATTTCCCAGCAGTTTGTTTGCAGAGCCTTGGCAACATCGTGTCCATACCCCTCACAGTTTTAGGTATTCATGATATACTGCTGTCATTTTCAAATTGATTCACGTCTTCAAAAACCATAGAAAAAAGTTGGGTTTAAAATCCTTATTTACCTTAGGGAACCTCCAACAAATGTATGAAACACAAGGCTCATGTGATACGTGGATGAAGCTAGTCATCTTTGCAGTTGGTCTTCAAACATCACATGTGTGGACCCTGTGAAATCTGTGGTGACAGTGATTAACAAAAAGAAATGGAAAAGAAAGGATCATTAATCAAAACTGGCAGCGAAACCCATTCGATTCTCATGTGACACAAAGCTTTGCAGCTTTTGGCTGATGTGCACTGTGACCTCAGTGTGTTTTACTGTGTGGGGTCAGACACGTTTGATAGACCAAAGGTCCTCCTGAGCTGAATGATGTATTAAGAGGATGACTAGGAGCCACCAGAGCTTCTGAGGACGTATTGGAAATATGAGAAATTAAAATAACTTTGGAGTCCATGTACTCATGTTTACATTACACATGTTGTCTGAGGGAACCACCTGCCTGTTATGCACTATTTAACCTACCATAGTCATCCACCAGCTTTACAGGAAAGTTACCTGCAGCGAGTGTTTTATGTAAAAACAAAGTCTGGCTGCATCTGGTTCGATTAGCACATTGCCTTCCCACGATGCCTTCCCTTCAGTGAGCCCTTTAGTGATGAGATTTAGTACAAACAAAAATATGTCCCACAAGATCATCAGCAAGCTATGAAACAATGGCAGGGCATCAGCTGAGGATGAAACCAAATCATCCTGACAACCATGTGCTGCTGTGATGAACTGCTTTCAGGTTGAGCGGATAACAACACGCACAAGGGCGTGTCATCAATGCAGTATATCACTATGTAAGCAGAAAAAGCGGAACATACTCAAGGTTTAGCTTTACAATTTTGACTATGATTTACATGTGTAGGCCTTGTTTATGCCACAGCATGGGATACACTTAATGCACCATTTTATTCCTTTGCTGGAGGGGAGGAAGTGGGGGAATTAGCAGGGACATTAGCCTGCTCCATTTCTGTCATTAAAGTTGGAACCAGAATTCACATAATGTGGAAATTCTAGCCAATTCTAATCAGGACGTCCTCTTGATTTGTGGGAAGACAACATCCAGCAGAAAAACAACATGTTACTTGGAATCAAATGAAGTCCGTGTGATCGACTACTTTCTGCTCCCCCAATGTGCAACATGTGCAAATTTTAGTTGAAAACAAAACAAAACAATAAATCAAATGAACACAAATGTGAAGGAAAAATAAATGAAATATGCAGCATGGGCAAGTTACTTCCAAAATGTAATGTATTGTATATTACGACTTACATCATTTGAAAGGAATCATTCTAATAACTTTAAAATATTATAAATATTATCACCAAAAGCAATGCAGAAGTATGACGAGGCATTATAAGATAGAAAAGGGTAGTATTGATTTGCTACTACAGCCTTGGACTAACCTCGTCTCTATTGACTATTGAAATAGCTTGGCTCCCACGCTACCCAACTACCTACCCATACACTGTTGTAAAGGGAATATGATTGCCTACAATCGTGGGTGATTCATTTGCTGATAGTCAATAACAGCATGTTCTACCATGCCAGCAAAGATACATGAAAGAACCAATGGGCTTTCCAATCTGGGAGCACTTGGCGTACTCCAGGGTCTGCCCTCGGGAAAAAGACTCAATAGAAAGTTTTAGACAGCAACATAATGACAAGAAACATACCCAACAATATGTCTCCTGTCGAAGGAAATTGTGTTTTTGTTTGACGAACGAAGATATCAGACAGTGAGCAATGGACTTCACTTCACAATATGCACAACTTGGATACATTTTTATGAAAAACCCTTTTTGATTCAGTGGACACTTACGGTAAAAAGGAATATAAAGTATCGAGGAAGGGACACAATTGAGGACTGCTTCAATGGTCGGGAGTGACAACTTTTTTCCGTCTCTTTCTTGCAAATCTGAATTGATTATTCTTCTGTTCTCATGATTTCCGTTAAATGAACTGAACGGCTGAACTGTGGAGAATCTAACTGATCTAACCATGTATAGCATGTCCATATTGACAAAAGATACAAAAGTTCTGAAAAAGCTTAAACGGGTCGCTGGTGGCCTGGTGGGTCTGACCAGGTTCCAACATAACAACACTTATTTTCAGGTGGTGAAGCGTTACTGTACATAGTGTACTATAATAATATTACCGCAAATCCTGTAAGAGACACATTACATCACTCTGTTACTGCTTAAAATAATATATTTCTGTAACACGATACTTTTGCATGTTGCTTCCAACCAGGGACGGCATGACACCGGGGCGAGGGTGTACTATAGCCACGCCACCAACCTGTATAGCCCCAGTTAAGCACCCTCAAACATTCTAGTATATTTTTTAATCATTAATTAAAGACATATGGACAAACAACCGGCCATTCATTCTGTTCCCAAACTGATCCCTGGCTGCATGATCGTGCATGTATGCACAGTTGACAGGCAAAAGGTCATAGGCAGCAGTGAGGCTGAGGACAGGGAAGGCTAATATTTGATGAACAATCATAGCCTATTTGTTTTAATGACCACGGAGGACACGTTACTATTTTCATAACTAACCTGTCATCAGACACCAGAAAGTATGAAACCACATGCCAGCATAGCTCATATGACGTGCACAAAACTCACTCGCTTCAGGCGTCAGCGAGCTTTCTCTTTTTCTCTCTTAAAAATATCTGTTTTTTAAATGCACTGTAAACTAGAATCGACCAGTGGCTTCAAACATTTCCATGCGCTGCAGTAATGTCACTGCAGCAAATATCGTGGCACACTGTGAAATAAAGATTTGCCTTGCGGTCCCTTATTAGGCTTAGATGTTCTGTTGAGTACTATCTCACCAAATTCAACTAAAAGTGACATTTATATACAGTGGTATGCAAAAGTTTGGGCACCCCTTAGGAAAATCACTGCGTCAGTTTGTCACTCGCTGAGCTTTTGAAGCAGCAACTTCATTTTAACATATGTTATACATTATGGAAACAGAAACATCTCAGTAGTGAAATCATTTTTATTGGTCCAACAGAAACATTTTTATGTGCATTTAAACAAAAATAGGCATGTGCATAAATTTGGGCACCCCAAAGAAATAATTCCATTAATATTTAGTAGAGCCTCCTTTTGCTGCAATAACAGCCTGTAGACGCCTCCTAAAGCCACAGACAAGTCCCTGAAGTCTGGCAGGTGGTATTTTGGCCCATTCCTCCATACAAAACGCCTCCAGTTCAGTCAGGTTTCTTGGCTTCCGTGCGTAGACAGCCTGCTTCAAATCAATCCATACATTTTCAATGATGTTAAGGTCTGGGGACTGGGATGGCCATTCCAGAACATTGTACTTGTGCTTCTGCATGAATTCCTTGGTGGATTTTGAACAGTGCTTAGGATCATTGTCCTGCTGAAAAATCCAACCCCGGCGTAGCTTCAACTTTGTGACCGACTCTTGAACATTCTTGTCAAGAATCTGCTGATACTGAGAGGAATTCATGTGGCCCTCAACTTTAACAAGGTTTCCAGTACCTGTGCTAGCCACGCAGCCCCATAACATGATGGACCCTCCACCAAATTTCACAGTAGGCAATAAGTTCTTCTCATGGAATGTAGTGTGTTTTTTTCGCCATGCATACCTCCTCTTGTTCTGACCAAATAACTCTATCTTAGTCTCATCTGACCACAGTATTTTTTTCCAAAATGCTTCTGGCTTGTCCAGATGTGCTTTTGCATACCTCATGCGACTCTACTTGTGACGAACACTCAGGAAAGGCTTTTTGCGCATCACCCTTCCAATGAGCTTTTCCTGGTGCAAAGTACGCTGGATGGTGGAACGATGAACAACTACACCATCAGCAGCCAGATGTTCTTGTAGTTCTCTGGAGGTGGTCTGTGGCTTGTCTGTGACCATTCTAACCATCCTTCGCCTGTGCCTTTCCTGTATTTTTTTCGGCCTACCACATCTTTCCTTCACAAGGACTGTTCTTGTGGCCTTCCATTTCTGCACTACATTTCTGACTGTGGAGACAGACAGTCCAAACCTTCCAGATAATTTCTTGTACCCTTCTCCGAATTCATAATAATGAATTATCTTAGTTTTTAGGTCAGTGGAGAGTTGTTTAGAGGCCCCCATGTTGCCACACTCTCAGAAGGAACCTAGGACAAGCACAGCCAGCAATTACCTATGTTAAACAGCCTTTTTCATGATTGGTTCCACCTGTCTTTGTAATTCAAGGTCTCACAAGCTAATCAAAGCAATTTTGTGCTGCAACCTGTCAGCTTTATATCCCTACAGGTCTTGAAATGAATGCGATTAAAAGGGTGCCCAAATTTATGCACATGCCTATTTGTGTTTAAATGCATATAAAAATGTTTCTGTTGGACCAATAAAAATGATGTCACTACTGAGATGTTTCTGTTTCCATAAGGTAAACATATGTTAAAATGAAGTTGCTGCTTCAAAAGCTCAGCAAGTGACAAACGGATGCAATGATTTTCCTAAGGGGTGCCCAAACTTTTGCATACCACTGTAGAATGTGCTGTGTGTCATCTGCTATAAACAATTCTATTTCATAAAGTAACTCTGAAGTCATGAAATTAGGCTACTTTGTTAGCACCCCACGCATTGGTCCAGCCCCACCTTAGCACCGACAGAGAATAATTCCTGGCACTGTCCATGCCCTGTCTGTTATCACCTACTACAGAAGTGGCCCGTGCCAGAACCTGCATGAGGTTCATGGTAATGAAGGATTGGTTCACGGTAATAAATATGTTCGCGCAGGAAGAGGTTAGTTCCTCTGGGTCATTGTGCTGATATAGAAATCTGTTATGATTTCCTAATCTCTGGAATATGTTAGTTTTGGTTGGTTTGTTTTTATCAAAGAAAGTTCAAACCAAACTGTAATTTTCTAAGTCAATAATTGTCCAGCACCTCTTTCCTCCCTGACTGCAGCAGCCACTAAATTTAAAATCTATTTCCCCCTGCCCATACAAAAATGTAATATATGACATGTATGCCCCTTTATCAAAGGAATGCTGCCATATGTGTTAACTATAAGGCAATGTATGATTATGACACACAAACATCCTCTGGGTATATGGATATATAGGTTTAAAAGAAAATTGAATTACCCATAGTAAAATTGTATATGTGTTGTACATATACGGAAAATATCTTAATGTTGAATTTGTATATGGTATTATATGCTGTGGCCATACATGCTAACAATATATATTTAATTCATATATGTAGAGATAGAGGTTTATAACATATGAAATACTCACAGTAAAATTTGTATATGTACATACATTAAAAGAATGTATACTGTAGTGTGTTGGGGGTTGGTGGGTGTAGTTTCCCAGCATGCTTTGAGACAATGCTTGATGCCATAAGGTGAAGTAACCTGTGTTTAAATGTGTTCTAAATCACCACAAATGTTACGTGTTATGCAGTAATAAGTGTTAATGTTCTTCACAAATGTTTATAATAGATTATGGTTACTGTTGTGAGAGAAGACATTTTCGCACCATGAGTTCAATCACACCATTAGTAATATCCCACCTGTGTGGATTCATGTAGATCCTTAAACTAAAGGTGTGCATTGTTGACAATAAAAAGCACTTCCTGGGATGCTATTTCTCTCTGCCTGATTTCTTGTTATAAGACCTTGTTTCACTTAGACCTCTAACAATATGTTGACTCTGCATAGTACATAATTATAATGCATCATTTCCTTTGCAGACATGTTCAGTTTGTATATGACACATTTATACAAATATGCTGTATATGTATAAATAATTATATATGTGACATGCTAAAACATGTAATTTACATACATAAACATTCATAATTGTATGGGTTTGTCATATGTCAATATATGACATTTTTCCAATTTATAATAGGTTTCATATATGGTTTGTACATATAGGCCAAATTCTGTCATTAACATACTGTTTACTTTTGAAACAGTCATACATTGTTAGAAACAATCCATTCTGGACAATATTTTGGGACCTTTTCCCTTAAAATACTGCATTATACTGTGAATAGCATTGCATTCTGGGTATGAGGTCTGAATCAGGCCCTGCAAATACAGAACCATACTGTATTTCTAGAGGAGACCTGCTGAACATGAAGTCATGAAACCAAATCTGGACTTTCTTTTCAAGGATCAGCCATTCCAATCCCGCACTTTATGAGCAAATAATACGGTAATCTTAAATACATTTTATCTGTCTGACTGATGTTCGGGCTGGTGTTCAGTATTTGGAGTATTTAGCAGCATCTAGTGGTGAGGTTCTAGATTTAATCATTCCCTCGCTCACCCCTCTCACTTCGAAGACGTTGGAAGAGCTCCAGAAGCTACAGTGGCCCTCAGGGACAAGAAACTCATTTTCTAAATATGGACTCGTCCACGACACAATTCAGGATCATACAAAGAGTACTGTGAAAAACACCACAGTATTAACTCTGCGATGAGCGGACTTCTCAATATATCTGCCACACCAAGTCATTACTTTGACTGTCCATGTGTTGTCTTACTGCAACAGACAAAGAATTAATTTAAATAAATCTTGCTAACACTACGTTGCCACCAGCTGTCTGAGAGACACAAACTGAGGCTATGGGGTGCTTATATTTAACGTTATATATGGCAGCATGTCTTTTCAGTGAAACTTATTGTGGCGATGGGCACCAAGGGGGGAAAATTCAGGGGAGCAGCCGAACAACGCCACCTGGGTTCTTACAACGCCGATAAATATTTGAACCTCTGAGAATGGTTGGGAAATAGAAAAGGACACGCAGGCTCGTTACTGACTAGGCAGACACGTGAGTTATAAAGTAAATTAAAGGTTTTATTTGAAACAATAATCAATCAAAAATAATTAAGGGTCGGCATTTCGAAACATGAAAGTGAACGTTCGGAATGGCGGCCCTTCGGAATGCCGCCCTGGACCCGAGTCAGTGTCCAGCGGTGCTACCACTACTCACCTTCAGTGCAGCATAGCAAACCTCACAGCAAATTGGTACCCATGTGTTTACTCACATGCAAAACTGTGGGCAAAACACAAAACTAAAGTCAAAGCTGTGGGCAAAACTGTGGGCAAAACAGTAGTGTTATTGTGCAGGTGAACCTGAAAAAAGGGGAAACTAAAATTAGCTAGACTCACTGCATGTTAAAATACACTTAAAAAACTAAGCCTACTCACCACTCATGCACCTGACATGAATACAGAAAGCACTCTGGTAAGGGGCAAACAGGGATTCCTCACATGGACAGCCGCTTCAAACAAAGACAGTCCACTATAATACACGTCAGGTGGGAATATGCATTTAAAGAAAAGGGTTTTTACAGCATACCTGGGACACCAAACGCTGCCATCCACAGCAGAGATGGAAAGCAGGAAGCAGAGGTAGAACAATAGCACACAGGTGTCTAATAACTTGGCCCTGATTAGGTAATTTGTTGCTAATAAACATTGTACATATATATTACTATCTGTTGTAATCTTTAACGTTACTCTTACCTGTCCAGCGCAAAGCAGCCAACTCAGTCTGCGAACATTTCTCTTTCATCAGAGATTTAAATCTGGGAAAATCAACTCCAGTGTTTATTCTTGTTTTATGTTGTTGCTTGTCCCGATCTCATTTAACATCTTGGAGTATTCATTTCTTTGACGACGAGTCACTCTCCTGTGATTTTTCTTGTACAAAATAAGTATGATCTGTCATTCTTTATCAGATTGTGGCTTCAAACTGGGCTTCAAACTTCTCACAATACAAATTGTTTGGCAGGAGACAGCAGCCACTCGCTCTTCTGCTTTGTCTTCCAACCGGTGCATTTCCGGCGCTAAATGCTAAAAGCCCTCACTATTGCCATGTTTGTCTGTTCTGGGCTACTGTAGAAAATGGCAGTGCAACATGGGGACCTCAGTGGATTGGGACCCACTCCCTTTATAGATATAAACGGCTCACTCTAAGGTAATGAAAAAACAAAAAACAATCTTATTTTGGGGTGATTATACACTGATTAAAACATACTTACAAATATTATATTCCATTTCTGCCAAGTCTGTTCTGCTAGATGCCACTACATATTACACACTGTACCTTTAATTAAACTAGCTTGCAGCACTCTCATGTGGCCCTCTTAGCTTGCCATGTTGTGACTGGAGGGTAATGTTAATGTTACAGCACATTAAAGTAAACTTGATTTATTATTGTAGAAGCATGCGTAAGGTTGATTTCTGAATAGATAAAATAAGATGCTCATGTTTTGTTTTTTCTTTGTTTGGTTGGTTTACAGCTAGCATTATTGTGCTCATGGCTTTGGGAGTGTGTCCTCTACTTTTCTGTGTATTTCCACCTGAATAGCTGACATTAGTTATCACAAATATTAAAAGACTATTGTCTACATTAACTTT
This sequence comes from Pagrus major, assembly GCF_040436345.1. Taxonomy (NCBI): domain Eukaryota; kingdom Metazoa; phylum Chordata; class Actinopteri; order Spariformes; family Sparidae; genus Pagrus; species Pagrus major. The sequence goes on from NC_133233.1 coordinate 10,157,202, forward strand.
AGTTGAGTTAGTTAAATATGTTTAGCTACAGTGCAGTATTAGTATTGATTCTTTTGAGTCATGTGTCACGTTCACTTACGCAGGGTCACTTGAAAAATTGAGGGTTTTTTTTCCCTCTTACATGCAAATACACCAAGTTGCCCTCTGACACTACTAATTTCAAGTTTCAGGCAGAACAGAGCATGTGACTGTTGGGTGATGGACGAAGGTCACATGTGAGGGCATCCACATAACCTTTGTGACAGGGCCTGCTGCTCTCACCCTTTAACCTACAGTGCCAAGAGAAAGCTGCCTTAACACTTGAAATCATTCAAAGCTAAGGCTTTTGCTGTCCAACTTTACTTTTCTCTCTCTCTGTTTTTCATTTTCATCATGCACACCCTAAACCCTAACTTCATGATTACTTCAAATACTAGCAGACTGTTTTTCTCCTGTTTCCAACCTCAGACTACTGTGTTTTTCAGGCACTTCATTGGAATCAACCCAGAAAGACGGACAGAGGCCAGACATGGCAAGAGGACAGGCAGTGTTGTTATGTAAACTTGTCACATTTGTATTGGTTATTTCATATAAGTCACTTCTTTGATTCCCCATGCAATGAAATGGCAGGGCTGCTTCTGTCTTTCCTTCACATGTAATATCTCAGATACCACTGTTTACATGTGTTAGTTGTTAGTTGTTTTAAGGGCTGCATCTTGCCAATGCCTAAATGCCGAACCTAATGGACCACACTCAGTGTAACAGTAACCTACCGTAAAAGTTGATTGATGAGTCTATGAGAACTTTAGAGTTAACAGTTAAATAATGGTGATCTAACTGCCAGTTCTTTACTGTTAATTTACTTTGTAAACATATTATAGTGAGCAGAGCTAAGGCAGCTGTGCAGGTGCACCTGCAAACTGTTAAGCTAATTCAATTTCTGTGAAGTACACACTGAAACTTTTTCCGAAGTTCAGTGTGTACTTTAAGAACATCAGGCAGACATAATAATACACTGAAATCCATAAGGCCTGCACATCATTTTAATAACTGCCTCTCATCAGAATCATAAAATTCCGTTATAATTAAGTTATACTCTGACTCAAATGAAATAATAAAACAGCCTTCTTGCTGTTAAGTGCTCGACGGAACAATGCAATACTTACGTCCGCTGACTTTTAAAAAAAGAAGTTAATTACAGACAGAGAACAGACAAGAGGAGGGCAGAGTGGTAGTCACTGTAACAGCAAAGATGTTTGCTTCTAAACAAACACCGTAGGGGTTTTTAATGTGCTCCTTGTATAATTATTATTTTAGCAGTATGATTGGTTTTGTTCACGGGCACATGTAAAACAAACCTGCTTTACTTGTGAGTTCATACCTTTTCAGCACAAGAGATCAAATCAGGAAGTAAAAGCTATATTTAAAATTGCAGTGATGTTTAATATCATGCTAACTTACACAGACTGCAATGAATACAAGTTAGAATTAAGCCCATATAAACAATGTTACCATACGTGCCAGCAGCGTGTGAGTGTATGTATTTATTTGTAGTATTTGGTAAGACTGAGAAGTCAAGAGTACATTTGCAAACATGAGAAACATACAAACAAAAGAAAAGACAAAATTTCAGTCCATCTCAACTTTGCTTCCTTTAAAACAGCTGCCGACCGAGCCTAAAAAAATCTCACAGTGCAGGCAGCCGGCCTGCTTGCTCCACCTAACAAGCCTAGAGTCACTCTCGCAGAGAAAAGCGGCATGAGAATAAGTGAAAAGGTTGGAGTGTTACTACAGCTCAAACACCCTGGTTACATCCATTAACTTTACAAGAAGAAAAAAAGCCACATGATCCTGTCCTGTGACAGTATCCCAGCATTTTCACCATATCGTGAAATTAGGTATATCGTTACATCCCTATTGCTTATTGCACCTTTAAAACAGGGTACATGGTATTTTAGCAAATAAAAGTTTGACATTTTGGGAACCAAACCTTTGGTGTACAAATGACAAATATAAGGTTTTACAGAGCTATGTGCAGACTTTCTTGTCTCTGCGCAGAGTTGTAGCGCGTCAGTTTTTTCAAGGATTAAACAAAATATATACAGTATAATGTTAATTAGTAAGCTTTGTTGGTGCTAGTAGGTGGATTATGTTAACTTTGGACACAGCCAGACTAGCTAACTGGCTGATGGCATTAGCTTGTTCTAAGGCAAGAGGGAAATACGCAAATTTCCCAAAAATGACTAATATTTTTTTAATGACAAAAATGAAATTAACACAGTTCCTTTAAGATCAATGCATTACATTGGTGTTCAACCGCTAATTGTCAGTTGACGCTAACATGTCCTTTGAGGTATTAAGAGCTTTTTAAACAGAAATGTACCTGTATATTCACAAAGATGCTGTTATACATAGCGTCCAGTTGCGTCTTGCTTACTGTTGTTTTTACTGTTCTTACTTTGGGGGGGGGCTTGTACCTGTGCTCATACAGTTGCCAGGGTAAAATGTCGGCAGTTAACGTTTCTCCAGACCACTGATATGTTGATATTTGTACATGACAAAGGCAAACATATTGACATTACTACAAAACGTGATATCAAATTCATCTTACATGTTTGTGACCTGACCTGTGTTATATTTGCAGGTGGAGTGGATGGTGATAGAGTTACAGGCAAGATGGCTGCCAAGCCAGTGACCGATGTGTGAGACCACTGGATATTTTTAGGGACCCTTCAGGACTTTTCCAGAGGTGTTTTTGGTGACCAAAGCAGCTACACATGGTTTGATACAGTATCTGATTTTCATCGAAGCTCTGCGACTTTTGATTGACCTATTCTTGTTCAGCAGATGAAGCTCTCTCATGTAATTCACACAATTATATTCATAATTATATCCATAAAACAAAACAATACAAAACATGTATTACATATACAGAGAGGACACTGGTGCTGTAACACTGATGAAATGCAACAATGTACGGAGCACCAAAATGAAAACAACAATAATGATAATACTGATATACAGAAACTATTGCTCAAAGGAATTCATATAAGAATTAAAACATTTTAGGAGAATTAAAGCTTAATATGGTGAATAGTTTTTCCAAGCAGCTGCCTTTCACAAGAGGTGTATTTAATATTTTTTCGCATGTGCATTTACTGTCTTAGGAGTAACATATTCGTGGCAGCATGGGTAATGGCATATTTGTTCATAGGCCTGGGGTGTTTCAGGTTTTTTTCTCTCCGTTTACTTTTAGCATAATGTGTTTGTCTTCCGGCAGAAGCAGATTGCATTGAAGAAGCGGCAGTGGCATGAAGCACATCGGTCACAGCAGCCAGACTGGGGCAGACAGCTTTGTGTAAGCTCAGAGCAGTTAGGCTTCACAGGTTTTGGTGATACTTTAGTAGGAGGGCGAAGGCCATGTGAAGGAACAGGGACCACTTTGGGCTTCTGGAAGGTGGAGAGAACAGAAAGAGAGAGAAAGTGGGAGCATAAACAACAATTTATCAAGTAAAATTGCCTCAACTTTACTTTTTTTTTAAAGTCTAAACAGGGCTGGTTTTGTTTGGTGAAAGCTGTGTACTCAAAGCTGTCTAAATAAATTATCGGCTTAAAGGCTTAGAGCTGAACCACCAACGCATTTATTGAAGACATTACTTTCCAGCTGTGATGAACATGTGTGACTGTGTGCAAACTCTAGCTGCGCCCCATGACTTACGTAATTATATTCTCAATTGAGATAAAACAAACCAAAAGTTTACAGAATTCACGAAAGTAAAATTTTAGACCCTTAAATACACAATATAAACTTCTTCTTCTAGGGGTTGCGCGCTGAGTGTTGCATGAGGAGGGCTGGGCAGAGCCGCTGCGCAGCTGTTCAGAGTTTACAGCTTTGGAGGAGATAGATAAAACGCGAGCCTTCGTTGCGGTGCTATTGCGGAATCTCTGTGTAAAAAGGGCTTCTGGTGAGTGCTGAGTTCAATGACTGACCTAAATCACGCACAATCATACACACATCATGTGCATGACTTTGTTTCCTAACTTCTAGCTAATGTACAGTTAGAAATCTGGCTTTTTGGGGTGAATAAACATGAGCGAGTAATGATAAAGTGGTCAAACTTACTTCGCTGGTGGTGAACACCATTAAACAACTACTACTGTACCAATGTGGATGAAAATCTATCTGATGTGACTGCACCAAATGTTCATGGACGAGGTAATGTTTTAGTTTTATTCACATTTAGTCTGACTCCTGCAACAGGCTGCCAAATGAAAGGCACCGTTACCTTGAGTAAACTTTTGGATTTCTCTGAGTTTGAAAATTGTTGGAAACTTTTTCAGATAATGTAAGTAACTCAGTAAAATATATATAACAAAGGTCTAGTCGATTTTGTAAAAACCTGTAAAGACAACCAACTAATGTAATGACAAGCAGAAGTGCTCTCTGTTAACTATACGTCTAAGCTATTTGTGAATGGAATATAAATTACACACATCTTACCGGCACATAAATCCTTTGTCGTTCATACTGTCCTCTCCTGGCAAACAGTGGTCTGTGTATGTTGTGGTTCAAAGACCCTGTAAAAACAACATTGAGACTATTGATTAGGAAATAATGCTAAAAACATGTCTGCCAGAGATTGCTTTTTGTCTAATCTACGATCACCATTTGTCCCAGTTTGTGACTTTCATGTATTACCATTAGGCCTACACAAAGCTGTGCATGTGTTTTTTGTTAAAATTAATAATCAGAAAACTTTATAAACCCCAGATAGTTGGGTAACAATACCTAACAATAACAATACCTTTCCGTGATCCAGAACCTTCAAAAAGTTGGCGAAGTCTAATACAGAACAATTCAATGTATCAACCATGTAGACAAATTAAAAATACAGCGTACATCTTTATTTGAAGGAGGGAACAGAGGTGCAATTGAAATGTTTAAAATACCCTCAGGACAGCAGTAAGAGTTGATGGATAACCTTCTGGGGATTTTCAAAGAAGATCTTTTTTTTTCGTAAAAGCTGCATGTTAATTATATGACTTGAATGCAGTGGTGGAACAAGTATCTAGGAGTTTTACTTAAGTAAAAGTAGTTGTTCTGGCAAACCATCCGGCGACTCAGGAAGGGAAAGCAGTGCTTAGCCCAGGCTATGCTCAGCAGGGGAGGAGAACTGCTGACCCGAACTGGGGATATTGTTGGGCGATGGAAATAATTCCTGAATCCAACTAACATGTCCTCTGCAGTAGAGGCAGGGTCTGAAGACTGGCAGAGGTCCCTGGGGTAGTCAAGAAGCTCCCCAGGGACAAGGTGCCAGGGGTGGATGAGATACGCCCTGAGAATCTCATCCACCCCTGAGATGCTGTAGGCTCTGGACACAGTTGGGCTGTCTTGGTTGTTACACCTCTTCAGTGTCACATGGAGGTCTGGAACAGTACCTTTGGAGTGGCAGACTGGGGTGGTGGTTCTCATCTTTAAGAAGGGGGACCGGAGGGTGTGCTCCAATTACCGGGGTATCACACAGCAGGAAAGGAAGCTGCAACCGATTGTTGAACCTTGGATTCAGGAGGAACAATGCAGATTCCGTCCTGGTCGTGGATCAACGGACCAACTGTTTACGCTTACGGTTTTACTGAGGGGGTCATTGGACTTTGCCAAGCCAATCTACATGTGTTTTGTAGACTTGGAGAAGGCCTACGACTGGTTCCCCCGGGAAGAGCTGTGGGGGGTAATGCGGGAGTATGGGGTACCGGTCCCTTTGCTACGGGATAAGTGAGAGCTGTGTCCGTATACTTGGCACAAAGTCAGGCACATTTCCAGTTGGTGTTGGACTCTGCCAGGGTTGTCCCATGTCTCCAATCCTGTTTGTTATTTTCATGGACAGGATCTGGAGGCGCAGCTGTGATGAGGAAAGTGTCCGGTTCGGGAACCTCTAAATTGCGTCGCTGTTCTTTGCAGATGACGTGGTTTTTTCTTTGGTGCGTGACCTCCAGCAGGCACTGGGGCGGTTTGAAGCCAAGTGTGAAGCGGTTGGGATGAGGTAGTGTTGTACTCAAGACCGCACCAACCAAGACATTACCGAGACCAGAGAGTACCGAGACCGAGACAAGGCCAAGACTTTTAAAGGTCAAGACCGAGACAAGACCAAGACCATATATATCAAAGGAAAATCATAACAAAACATCAAAATGTGAGTTTTCTTTTTTTTTTAGCTGGGGGACATCTTTACACTACCAATGATTTGAAGTTATTAGCTGTTTTTGAGAGGGTCCTTTTTCACTCTTATCAGTAAGGCATGGACAAAAAACCTATTAGCGGTGGTCTTGACTGGTCTCGTTCAAAAAACCAGAGTCCGCCCAGTCCGAGACCGAGACAAGACCGAGTAAAAATGCCCTCGATTCCAAGACGAGACCAAGAACCTCAAAAAATGGCCTTGAGACCGGTCTCGAGACCAAGACCGATCTCGAGTACTACAACACTACGATGAGGGTTAGCACCTCTAAGTCTGAGGCCATGGTTCTCTGCCGGGAAAATGGTGGATTGCCTCCTTCGTTTCGGGGGTTAGCTCCTGCCCGAAGTGAAGGAGTGTAAGTATCTCAGGGTCTTGTTCACGAGTGATGGGAAAATAGAGCGCGAGATGGACAGGCAGTTTGGAGCTGAGCCGTAATTTTGTTCACTGCACCCTGCCAGTGTTATATTACTATATATTCTTTATATTCTTACTTTAGTGTTATTTGTACTTCGTGGCCTGCTCCCCTTAGGTTTCCTTGTTTTTCTGTGTTTTTTCCCTCTCTCATGCTCCCGTGTGTCTCTCCCTCTGTGTCATATCTGTGACACAGAGGAAGTGTTTGTGTCCTGACGTGAGTATGCTCATTCCTCCTGGCTCTCCTTTCTCTCCATCCTCCTGCAATCAGCTCATCACTCTGCCCAGTCTTCAAACCTGCCTCTCATTAAATCATCATCCTGCAGTTCATCTATGCCGGCTTTTCCATCCACTTCCAGCCAGATTGTTGCCTCCTATTCTTTGCTCCTTGTTTTTTTTTTTTTGCTTCCTCGTGATTTTTTTTGTGCACATTCTCTTTGTGCCTCAGGATTATCATCTGCTCATCAGTCTGAGAGCCCAGTTTTCCAGTAAAATACCTTTTACAGCGCAACCCTGCTCATAAAGCATTCTGTAATCATGAGACAACAAAACAAAGAAACAATTTCAACTTGAGGCCCCTCTAGCTTTCTGTCACTTCCGTCTCTATCCACCAGATGACTCAGGGAAATTCCATCAGGTGCCAAGGGCCATATTGACAAATGTTCTGAGAATACTTTCAGGGAACTCATAATTTAATTTAAAAAGAGTCCTAGGTCTGGAGGGATTTATTAAACTTCAAAGAGCAACTTTAAGCAAGGAAAGGGCAAAAACTTCTCAGTATCTCAGTGAGGAGGTGTGGTTGATCCTGTTGTGAGGTATGAATCAGTCTTTCAAAAGCTGTGATCAAAAATAATAAAAATTTGACAGTAAAATCAATCGGCCTGATGATAGCATTTAGTCTCTATTAAGACAGGGTGTAATTATGAACATCTCTGTTTAAAAAAGTGTAAGACACAGGGCTGCTTTACAAGAAGCCCACAGAATGTTGCGAAACACACACCTACTTAAGTAGAAACCTATTAACATGCTGACAGTCCATATGTTTCTTTGCTCATATGTATTTACCTTGCTGGGGGAATATTTACTAACCTGCTTAATCTATTAAATATTTACGAGTGTAAAAATATTTTTAAAGGAAAATTTGGCCCTGGTGTGACAGCGCACGCCAAGAGGCAGGCGTGGGGGAATATAGTGCTGCAGATATATGCCTCACTCCCACCAGCTGTGCACACCAGTGAAGGTGTGTAAATAGTGGTGTAGACTATGTTTTGCAGTGTAAAGCAAGAGGGGAGAAGATGACTGTGATACAGTAAGTATTAACTGTAATTCATTGTGTGATCACTGCTGATGGAAGGTTGTAATAGATGCAAGTCCTCACTTCTGCAGTTTTTACAGTTGCCAAATATCTCAGTGTTGTGATCACTTTTATTTCTTGTGTTAATGCTTGGGTGTGACACAAACATCTGTAGCGTTTCAGTAATTGACTGCCATTGAATGTGTGGAGATTATTTCTCGTCCCTCTTTGTCTTTTCTCCTCTTCTTAAGAAACTCCTCATCCCTACTCCTTTCACCTTAGGAGCTCTCTTTAGGGCTAAGATGCTTTGTACATAACTCGCCAGCTGCATCTTATCTTCATCTTCTTATCTTCTAAAACTGGTGTACAGTTAACAGTAGTTTTTTTCATGCAGTTAAATGGTGACACCATGCTGAGACTTACAACATTATGACTGTGTCTAATTCTGCTGCTGAAACGGGAAATTGAAGTCAAACTGTACATATATAAAGCAGATTTGCCAAAAATGGCCAACTGTTGATGTAAGTTGTTTTATCGGATAACAGCTGTGTTGCACTATGAAGAGGAGGGCCTCGCTCTGCCAGATCATGTTGTGCCAATCCAACACAGGAGCTGCAAGACCTTGTTGGGGTTTCACCTTAAACCTTTTAAATAGAAACATCTTGGTGCCGCTTTGATAACTTGACTTAACCCTGTAAGCACAACTAACAACAAGATTTACAACTTTGCTAAAATTGTGCAGTCGTAAACCTGGATGTGCCTCATAAAACTGTCTCATTAAAAAGTTATATTACTTGTTTAACTACAAACACTCCTAATCTTCTTGGTTAGCAATACATCAGAGTGGTAACCCGAGCCAAGTATTTGACATTTTCCACCCAAATACACAGTAGACCTATACTATGCCATATTTTAATGACTTTTATGCGTTTATGCAGCGGTTTATGTATGTAGAGATGAATTGTGGAATAGGAGAAACCTAAATAAAATACTTTTACATTGGGTGTGTAGAATAACGTATGCGGTATCACTTCCTATAGGGGTATGGACATATGCAACAGCCAATGTTTTGCTGGAAGCTCCACTTGAAGAATTATGTCTTGTCAGAGGTGAGCAACAGATCCCCTTGCAGTATTTCCATTGGTGAACATACATGTGTTAAAGTGCATGCTATATATACACTTACTACAGCCTTATATGAGCATTTTTTTAAAAGATATATATATATTGTTTAATTGTTTTTGTGTTTCCTCCACCAAGGAGGTTGTGTTTTCGCCCATGTCTGTTTGTTGGTTGGTTTGTCAGCAGGATGACACAAAAACTACCAAACTGATTTTCAGGAGAAGTGGATGGAGGATGGATTTCAGCCCAGAATAGACCCTGTTAACTTTTGTTGCGGATCCGGTTAAAGTTTGCTCACTTTCTTTAACATTGTGAGACATTTTTTTCAACATTTTCGTTCATTTCTCAGGGTATAATGCATGGATCGGGATGAACAAAAAATCTGGTGTGTTTAGGTGGCTGGTAAAAATGTATGCGGATGCACATAAAAATCCAGATCTAGCAGATTTAAATATGTATATAAATATTAGGCTTTATGAATTAATGGGAACAGCTGGGCTTTGGTTGAGGTATGCTTCTTATTGTTGTGTCATGCATTACCACACACACCCACCCAAACACACACAAAATATAGACTGCACTGGATGACAATGTTTACACATCAAATTGTGCCAAATCACATAGTGTCTTTCTCATATCTTATTTCTCTTCGGTCCGACCCCAAGTGAAATAAAGATGCCTATAGTCAAAATGATTAATATGTATAGGATTTCAGGTTTTACTTTGATGTGCATTTGAAAACATCCTCAATTTCCTTTGCAGACTGGAATCCATCCGGTTTAATTGCCCTAGTCATTTGCGTCATGTGTCTTAATATTGCAGCAATTTGCACAATAAAAATACATGGTTATAGTTAAAAAAAATGTATGTACACATTCTATTAACACAGACACTAGTTTGGCAGATTAAACTTCACAGTTACATAACAGCCTCGGCTTTTCATCATTTATGTTATTCAGTACTTTTATTATTTTTTGGAAAATGTTATATCACCTAAATAGGCTATTTATTATAAAATGTCATACAAAACCTTTGTCTGTTCTGTTGTACTTTATTATTATTATTATTATTATTATTATTATTATTATTGCACATTGCTTTTCTTTTTTTATATCTGATTTATCACACAACAACCACAGTAGGTGATAGGAAATAATTAACCCTCACCTAACAAACTGACACTCACCTGTTCTCTGACCCTCGGACACATTTCTGCGGGCAGCGTTGAGATCATTGCGGGTGAACAGTCCCGCACTGATAAGGGCCAAATACAGAATCCAAAACCAGGTGACTGCCAACTTCATCCTGACTGCTGCCTCTCCTCCGATGTCACAATGGAGCCAAGAAAATAATAATAAACAGAGGTAAACGTGCGTGCTGCGTCTCCAGCTGCAGCCTGTAAAATCCCGCTTGTCTGGAAGACTTGCTTCTAATTTTCTGTTTCTCTCTCTCTCCGACGCGCACTAATTTGAGAGGCAGGCTGTACACACGCACAGCACACGCCCCTCTTTGTCTTTACGGCTCTCAGCAGCATCAACAATCCTGACCTTCGTGGTTTTTGTTTACATTTCACACTTAAAAACAAACAAACATTTAATCATGTGAGACATCACAAACGCAGGTTATGTACAGATATACAACTCATTCATTCTTTACATTGTAACTGCAATAGCCATTAACCATCATTAAGAAATTGTTAATTTCTAGTTAATTAAACATTAGTTAATGTTAACAAACATGTTATCACATGTACTGAGTAATTGCTTATAGTAAAGTGGCAAGTGATGTTTATGATACTTTGTAAATGGTTGATAAATACCGTGTATTTCATCTATAAACATATTTGGATGGTCACAGCTGATGTTTATAAACCTTTACAATTGCTTAATAGATGGTTAATAAAGCATTTCATTGTTTACTAACAGTGACGTGACTATTAACTAAAGTTTAATTAACTATAAACTCACCACTTTCATAAAGTGTGACCACCTATAATAGAAAAATACACTAAATCCTTTACATGTGGCCGTATTTATGCTGCATTGGGGGCATGACATAATTGAAATGAGTTACATAAGTGTTAGTTTGAACCAGAAAATGTAATAGTAAGCTAGTGATTTACATTTTACAATTTTATCCCAAGTATCAGTTATGTAATTATACATGTAATGACACCATGCAAATAAAAAGTATGTTTAAAGCATCATAAAATGGTCTAAATAGCTAATATAATGAATTTATAATATTAAAAAGAGTAAAATTTAAGTGGTTTTCTCAAGTCTCTCTCCATTAAAAAAAAAAGTGTGCAATCTGCTTTTGACCTATCACGCACACCCCATGTGATGTTTATTCACAGTAACATTGTCTTTAACATTGCTTGGCTAAACTGCAGATTTCTCTCGTGCTTAACTTGTACTGGAAGTGTAACAGCATCCACTTCTACTGCTGATTAAGCAAATCAGATTTCAAAGACAGTTTAAGTTTAACATTTCCCTCTTATGTAATTAACAGTGGGAGGGATAATCAAAACATGTATACTGCTGTGCTTCAGTACTCTCATACCTACTTCCAGTGTGCCCCCCGTTGATATAGAGAGACAGTGAGCCAGTAGTAATTGGATAACCAGCACCAAAGAATTAATAATTAGAGGGATGCTTATATTAAATCAAATTCACAGACTAACAAGCAAGACCCGTCCTGTTTTTATTTGCATAAATGTTTTAATTGCAAATAAAATAGGCACATTGAATTACTAAAAAAAAAAAAAAAAACTCTTGAAAACAACAACAACAATACCAAATATACATCTTTTTGTTGGTGTTTTGTAAGATTGTTTTCTTCTTCTTACGTTTGTGCCTTTGCTTGAGAGTGTACAGATGGGTAACCTGAGCAGAGAGAGGAGTCAGCTAAGGTATGTGTCCTGAGGCAATAATCTTGAGCGCCCAGGCGGTCTATTGGTGTGCTGTGTCTGACAGCGTCATGCCATTAAACCATGTTCGCTGCTGCAGAAACCCAGAAAAACCCTTTTGAATGACAACCAATGATAAAGTGTAAAAGTACATTTATTCAAGTACTGTACTTGAAATGCAAATTTGAGGTACTGATGCTTTACTTCAGTATTTCCATTGTCTGCCACTTTATACTTCGACTCTGTTTACATTTTGAAGGCAAATATTGTTCTTTTTATTCCACCACATTTATTTGATGACTGTAGTTCCTAGTTACTTTACAGATTGCATAGTGCATCAGAGCTAAATAGCACATTTTTACATACATTTATTTTATCAGCAATCAGATTTTAAAAAACCAACACTGATTCCAAAAATCAGAAAAATGCTGAATATCAATCCAAAGTACACAGTATGTACATACATGTAAATATATGTATAATTCTACTTGCTATTTATTGCCAGAAAATTACCTTTGATAGTTAAGTATGTTTAATATCAGGGACTTTTACTCAAGTACTATTTGTATGGGTGATTTCCACTTTACGCTTGAACTCAATACCCAAATTGCTCTTTGGCACAACATAATCACTCTGGTTTTCGTTTGAAATCAGCAGATGTTCTGGGAGCTGGAAATAATTGGGGCTGCAAATATGATTTTATCTCCAAGGGGAACATAGTCACAATCTCTGTGATCCCATCACAAAATGGTCTCTAGGAATATTTGATGTGTGTGATGAACCACAAAAAATACCTGATATAAACACACAGTATGTAATTATACATTACACAAACAGAGTTGGATAAAACTTAAAACTAGAAGCTTAAGCTTCATGTAAAAATAGACCAAAAAACTTGACTCTATTAAAGCAAAAGTGAGCAAACAAGCAGTAAAAATATCGTACATCTTACAATACCAGTCTTGTTCTACAACGTACACAGCCGAGGGGCTAGAATGTTTAGATTCTTATCTCAAGTAAAGAATTTCCACACATGCTGTCTTGGCTATAAATAAAGGATAACTCAACAGGTGTCAGAACTGGCACAGTCAACTTCTGAAGGGGATTGTGTGGCCGAGACCTGTGCCAATTCTTGTCTCAAGACTGACAAAGACGCTGTGTGTTTAGCTATATTCTGGCGACAATATGACTTTGACAGTGAGCGTACAGACGGGCAGCATTTAGGTGGGTAAGAGGTGACTACTGCAACTGTTAAAAGTAATAATAAAAATCACGTTGTTCCCTGTAGATCTAAAACTGTTGTTCCACACTAAATGTTTATCTCTTCTCACCCTTGACAGCGTGTCTGTTCACTGTCCACACTGCAGTGTGAATGTGGCAGGCTTTGTGTCTCCTCTGGACTGTTTGTGAAATTCATCAGTCGACATGCCATGAGTGTCAGATTTGTCAGATGTTGCTATGTGACCATTGCATAAACACATATAGACAGTTGTAAACCAGAGTTAGATACACACATACCTCCCTTCGTAGAATAATAAACAGCTTTGGCAGTCACAAGCTAAACATGGGGCAGTATTCCGCCTCCTTAACAGCTAGATTGACTAGAAAGAACTCTGAGTGGACACAGTGCTGCACAATCGTCTCAATGTGTTATGTTAATGTGAATGTTGTATTTTTTTTTAAATGGATGTGATAAACATTAATGTCAATTGGCTGATGTGACCATGATTTTTAAACAATACCACCCCTACTGACTTACAGCCATTTATAATCATAGTGATACTTACACAGTATCAGCAGAGCGATGTAAAATTTTGAAACTTTGCTCAAAGTATATGTGTGAAGCTGTGCTCTAAATTTCATTGCCATCGCCTTATTTGTTTATTTATTCGTGGCCATGGCCAGTTTGGCAGCTAACTGTGGGAAAACAGCATGGTGTTTCAACAAACAAATAAATAAATACCCTATGTTATGTTCATAAAATTTTTGCTTAAGTGACAAAAAAACACAAGCCAGGAGAACTTGGCTTTGTTTATAACTTACATAACATAACTGAACTTGTATTTTAACCTAAATGATCTTTTCTTCAGCCTACCAGAGCAGTTTTTAAACCTTACCAAACTGTGACTGTTTCACAGTGTTCCCAGTCCAAAAATCATAATATGTGAAAAGTCTAACCGGATGTTGCGTATTATTATTGCTAACTTGACTGCGTACGTGCAAAACTGATGCTTGAGGGGAAATTAGAGCGTCATAGTTTGAAGTTTAGGGCCAAAGCTGGAAATAACTAGCTGGGAATCAGAGCAATAAACGTCAGTTAGGTGCTGTGAATGAAGAATGGTAGACATACAGTAACACAGCCCAGTTGGTTATTAGAGCAACAATGTTTGACATAAAATGTCTTTCATCGTCAAATACATGAGATTCATTTGGCTTTTTCGTTATAAATAGCTGCTAGTCCACAGGCAAAACCCCCTCAAGGGCTTGACAATAAATCTTTAAGGCACTTCAGCCAAGTATATTTACCTTTCACTAGTCCAGGCACAAAAGTCACATGCCTGGATAAAAATGACTGAATACTGAATTCATGTTGTTTGCAAATGCAGAATTCAGATAAACAAACTGTCTAAAGCATCCAAACAGTGTCAACATAAAAATCATTCAATTTATTAATTGTATTAATTGATACACAAATGGATGTTTCCGAGTGTTTCTACATCAATTAATGGATATGCTGGAATAAAAAATGACGTGATTGAGATTTATAAAAATAGATCAAGCCTACATGCGGCTTTATACATATGCACAGTGTCAGACAAGTTTGGTTACCCCTGGCAGATGCTGCAAAACATTAACGTTACGTCTTCCTGCTGTTTGGTCCAGACCCCAACAGATGTACAAACATTGTTACCTTTGCTTTCCTTACATGAGTATTAAAGAACTACTAAATCATATGACTGTACACTACATTTTTTATGCGTTGAAAATGGCTGGTTGAAAGTAAATGTCGAGCTCTGGAGTGGACTGGCAACTGTCCATAAAAGCTTGTCTGTTGTGATTTTGCGCCTAAACTATCTGCCATATATTGTAGTGTCTCATCAAATAGAGACTTAAGCTATGGCACCATTATTATATTTTACATATGTTCTCATTATTGGAGGGACCACTCGCTCTACAGGCCCCCCATCCCAAGGGGCCCAGGGCAACCACACTGCCTGCATTGTTACGCCCCTGCACAGTGCTGCACAGTAATCTCAATGTGTAATGCAAGATGTTGTACATTTTTCAATCTACACCTAGACGTGAGACCTGAGATACATCCATTTCTATTCATTATAACGTTGTAGTGCCTCCAATCCGCATTGCGTCATTAAATCCTGAAGCTTTGCTCAGAGGGGATGCGTGCAGCTGCGGACCAAATTTCATTGCAATTGCCTAATGTGTAGAGTTCCTGACCACAGAATTCCCCTTGTGGAGAAACAGCATGATACATCAATAAACAAATGGACAAATATCCTCAGATCCAGTGTTTTGCTAAACTTCCAAAAATTGTAAATGGCAGAAAATCTGGACTGGTGTGGCTGTTAGGTTCTGTTTAACACAAGAATTCAGAAAAACAAAAAAATACATCTTGACAAAACAACAGCACCACATAAATCACAGTAGTGGTGCTATGAATCTGCACAAGAAGCCAATTATTTTTCCTCTCCTTTTGGCCCATGACCTAACTTTCTACCTAATTAAATAGAAACCAGGGTCTAAAACACAACATCTTTCATAGATTCAATAAAATGAAGTCACTGTCTGCTTTGACGGGTGAATGTAAATAAAAAAACTAAAAATATCCGCGAGGCAAACCCTGTTAAGACCCAGGTGTGTTGTAAAATCATTACTATGAAGCTGCTCAGACAGAATACATGGGGCCCTCCTCTTGTGAGCTGATCCACTGTAATTTTTGGTGTGGCTGCTTAAAAGATACTCTGGTTGTAAAGAGGGTTTTTTTTGTGGTAAGAATTTATTACATTTTCCAAAGAAACACACTTTTAAAATGAGCCATACTATACAATAAGCCCACAACATCTGTGCAGACTTATCAGACCTGACAGTTTATTTTCACCCAAGCAGGAACTACTGACACCATGTAATTTAATAAAGGCAGAGACTTTAAAATGTGAGGTGACATACTTACTGTACATGTGTATTTAATATATCATTCCATGTGAATGAGTTAAATATGTATTTCTGATAAAGATCTCCGCTATAGTATGTGTTACAGCATCTACGGTATGCATTTCAGACCAGGTTTTTGCAGTGAATTATCCCTTTAAATCCAGGACTTAGATTGTGACACCAAATGCTATTCATTTAAATCATTTACAGTGCAACTATGGGTGTATATGTGAACTAAGACTTGTTATTTATTTATGTATTATTACAGAAAACATGTTGATTCAGTCTATTCCGTCAACAACGTAAACATATGAGTGTCATTTAAAACATTTCCATGAGTGGAACTGATGGGGATTGTATCATGTCCATATCTATAAAGCTATTTAAACACATCAAAAGAAAAAGTAAGTGAATGACGTTCAAGGCACTCAAGGCAAGGAATTTACAGGACAGCGAAACATTAACAAAAATCCAAATACATCACCCATATATCAACAGATTAGATCCACTTGGGAATCAAGACAGATTCAGTGATTAAAAAAGGCACGTTTCTGTCTCAAACAAATGAAGTCGTAAAAGCCATATCCTAGCAAACAATATGGGTTGCCATTCATCTATAAAGTGCATCACATGGCCTTTATCTAGGCCTAGTTTGAGATGATTTAGCATTAGCTGTGGTTATTACACGCTTCATTAACTCATTACCGAAGAGTGAAAACAGCTGGTCAACACACACAACCACATGTGAAACCCCTACCTGTCAAGTGTTATTTGCGTCTAAAAATATGGCTTTGGGGGGATGACGTGTAGGTCTGGTAAAAGTGGATGCTGATACAAAGCTTTCTAAGATGGACCTCTGTCATCAAGATTTTCCTGAAATGCATTACAGATCTGTATCTAATTTACAAAGGCCTGCCTCAAAAAAAAATTCTCATTTCCCTCTGCTTTCTCAACTGTAGTTCATTAGTCTCCCAGGGCAAAACGTCCTGTTTTGCTTCAGGTAAACTAGCACCACTCGGTTATATTCTGAAGGGGGCCCATTCCTGAGGCTAGGTTCATCTTATAATAAATATATGATCAACTGTTTCTAAAGTTCCTTAAAGAGTTAGTTCACCCAAATTACAAAAAGCTGTCTCACTTATTCTTACAGTTACAGCATTGCAAATAGTTATGGTATTCTGTGCAGAAAGTTTTAGATATCTTGCTCTTTAAAATCTGTCTCCTCCTCAATACAATGGATGCTAGCACACGGATGTTGCTGTTGAGACGGATTTTTGTTCATTTAGTTTGACTCAGCTGATGCAGACTGTTGGTATAAGCCTGCCATTGGGCACCTATTTCAGGCTTTGTTCTCCTTCCTTCCATTATCTATGTTAGTGTTTTCAAAAAATCCCCTTACCTACAGAAAAAAAACCTCAGAGCTAGCAACCTGCATGGCAAATTACGAACACTAACAACCTGGTTGCTAATGGTAAGAACTTAAATAAACTCACAGCTCTTGCCTTATATTTCGCAAAGATTTAACCGTTTGATTGCCAGGGCTCGCCTCCCTACATGCAAAACAAGTTCACCCTGACACTAATTTGCAGGCGCACCCCCTTTGCATCCTGGGTTTAGCCAAGGAACCTATAATCTGATCTATTTATAGGTTCCTTGGGATTAGCCCTGCCCAAGACTATTGTGATTGGTTTACACAAAAAAACGAACAAGCCAGAGCATTTTTTGCCCCTGAAACTGGAGTGAGAAATGGTGCAGCCAGACTTTTCTCCAGCGCTGTGGAGATAGCTCTTATCCCCCATGACTATATTATTAGAAGACAAATTGCTGTAATAAGTACTTTTTCTGTACTTCTAGCACCAGAAACAATATTCCATTAACTTTAACTGTTTTCATGAGAGGCAGAAACCTTACATGTGGATATCTTAAAATCTTGGGCAAATAAAACCAAATCCATCTGCACAGCTACATACTAGGAGGGGTAAGTAGAGAAATCTGTCTTTTTGAAAAATGGGTGAAGTTTCCTATAATTATACCCAAATCACGATATCTCATTCTCATAGCCCAATCTACACACCGTTAACAGCCAAGGCGCCACACGAGGTCTAGAGTTGTAAATATTTATGACTTGCATTGGCATAATCAATGCCTTGAAGCAAACTGATGCATGTTTGTGTGAACAAGAGGAAATGTGAAAAACTATGACAGGCCACATTTCCTTTGGCTCTCTCTCTTAGTGCAGTACGTTACAGATTCTCACAGGGCTTGGTTTACCGCAATTCATGCATGGCACTAAAAACATGAGGGAATGTCAGCTTTTTGATGCAAACTGAGTTTGACTAAAGTGAAAACATATTGTTCTCGAGTAATGTCTGTTTTCAGCCTCAATGACAGTTAATGGCAGTACAAAGCAGTGACATGGAAGTACCTGCAAACAGAAAGTAATCAGTCCTCTTTGATACCCACCTGGTCACCAACACGTATCCTGAGACATTTTACTGATCCAGACTATTTTCTTATTTCTGTCTCCACAAGGGGGTGTTGTTTCTCTGCTGTGAGGATGGGCTGCTTGTCACAAGTGAAGAGCCATAAGGCAATGCACGTCTGCAGAAACTGGTGAGATGAAGCTTCAGGTTTTCTGGAGACTGTCACATTTGTGAAAATCATCAAACCACCCAGTGGTGTGAGTCTTCAAGTTATCTTATTTTTTTGGTCAAGAAGCCAAACTTTGTCTTTGTGACCACAGGATCAAATTGATCCAATCTGGCAGCCACAGTAGGAGGTGCAAAAATGAGAATTCCTACAAAGTTTTAAGAAAGATCAACTTAATCTGAGGTTTAACCATGTAATTTCAGATACTGTTCCTGTAGGAATTTGCACAAGGTCTTCAGGATGAAGTCTTTTGCCATATAAAATATCCCTTGAGCCATTGTACATGGAAATATAAGTGAACCAGGCTGCCGCAGTATAAAACTGTTCCCTTTTAACCCAATACGAAGATTTTGAGTTAAAGGCTGCGTCAGATCCAACCCCAAGGCCGGAAGGTCAAACAGCGGCTACAGTCTGGAAGGCTGAGAAAGGAGTTGTGATGGAAGGAAGGAGAAGTCAGAGACTCCATAAAAAAACACAAAAGAAGGGTATGTAATAGCTCTCAAGCATCAGGGAGGTGGAGTGCTCTGGTGGCAGAGGAGGAGATGGAGGAAAAAATGTAAAGAGGAGGACCGGCGTTCATTGTTAGTGTTCCAGCTTCTGGTGGTAAAGCTGCGTGACCTGGATGACCGGAGGAGAGGCGCTGAGCGACGGTCCACACCAACAGGCGGAGGAGCGCACCGGCTGGACCTCACATCTGCCACTAGAGAGAGGGAGGTGACAGCAGAGGACATACATTCAGGATTCAAATCAAATGAAATGTAATGACAGAACTGTACACGTCAGACAAACATGAAGCCAGACAGACCGAGAGGATATAAGAAGACATATACAGTAGAGGAGAGACGCTTATTCAGCCCCAGTTGCGAGCCATACTTGTGGAAGGAGACAGATATTGTACATGTTATTAAATGTCACAACACCAGTACTGAAAACTGATAACACAGCAGGAAGACAGGCCTTACATCTGACTCACTCCCATCTCGCACTGCATGACAGATAATGGATCACAACTGGTCTACATCCCCAAAATATAACATGCACATGATGATATATTTTATAGAGTGTTGATGAAGGTTCTCAGTCATCCAGGTCATGGTAATTCTAAGTGCTGTATCGTAGGCAACTAGACTTGTTTCAGTTTCTTGAAGATGTTAGAACTGAAGAAGCCTGTGAAGTGAAACGTCTTCAAGAAACTGAAACAAGTCCAGTTGCCTACGATACAGCACTTAGAATTTATAGTGCAGAATCAACTCTATTTGTGACTAGCTGAGATCCAAATCTGGTTCTTTAATATCAAAAGCGGGATACAAGAATGTTTTCCCTGCATATCATGACACGAGATGGGGAGAGGAAGATGAAAGGCCTGAAATCCAATGACCTACAATGCCCACGTAGTGAGCACACATCACCATGTGAAAGAGAGGCACTAACAGCACGTGTTAGTGATACATGATGCAGGGGAGCAGCCAAAAGTTCACAGAACATTGAATACAATGAATAAACAGCACAGGTGGGGACAAATCATTTTCAGATCAATCAATTCAAGAAGTAGAAATAATATTCAATACTTTACTTCTATTATTTCACTGTTTGGTGAGACAACTAGCTATTATAATCTTGTTTTTTGCAACCTTAGTCTCTCAAGGATCTGAAGCTTAAAGACTCTTCTTTTAAGGTTCGTGTCCATGAGGCCACTACAGACAATCTTAGTAATCTTCCTGAATTAGCTGCACTGAGAGTAAATTGACCCCAACACTGATAACAATCCAATTAAAAAATAGGTTTGGCTTTTTTCAAGTACAGTCATGGAAAAAATTATTAGACCACCCTTGTTTTCTTCAATTTCTTGTTCATTTTAATGCCTGGTTCAACTAAAGGTACATTTGTTTGGACAAATATAATGATAACAACAAAAATAGCTCGTAAGAGTTTAATTTAAGAGCTGATATCTAGCCATTTTCCATGGTTTTCTTGATAGTAACCAAAATCACTTAAGTTCTTACATCAATAGCTATGGCACTGTACTGCCAAAAACACTGCTTTTAAGCATTCCATGTTTTCTTTTCTGTTTGCTTTAAACACATGATACACACAGGAGTTAGTACTTGATTGCGTAACCATTGTTTTTGATGACTGAAGCCATGCGTCTTGGCATGCTCTCCACCAGCTTCTGACATTGTTCTGCTGTCACAGCAGCCCATTCCTGTTGCACAAATTCAAACAAATTTGCTTTGTTTTTGGGCTTGTGGTTCTCCATTTTGAGTTTGATGATTTTCCATAGGTTTTCAACTGGATTCAGATCTGGTGATTGAGCAGGCCAAGGCATGGTGCGAATGTTGTGGTTCTCCATCCAGGCTTTAACTGACCTTGCTGTGTGGCAAGGGGCATTGTCTTGTTGGAAAATCCAGTCATTCGAGGCAGGAAAGAGTTTTCCAGCTGATGGAAGAAGACTGTTTTCAAGAGTAGCCCTGTACATGACCTGGTTCATTCGCCCTTCACACAATTGCATTTGCCCTGTTCCACTCATACTGAAACAACCCCAGATCATCACTGATCCACCCCCATGTTTTACTGTAGGGGCAAGACAGTCTGGTTTGTAGGCTTCTCCAGGCCTCCTCCTAACCAGTAAGTTAGCTGGAGTGGGCATCAACTCAAAATTGGATTCATCACTGAAGAGAACCTTAGCCCAATCATCAACAGTCCAATCCTTGTGATCCCTA
Organism: Pagrus major; assembly: GCF_040436345.1. Lineage (NCBI taxonomy): Eukaryota > Metazoa > Chordata > Actinopteri > Spariformes > Sparidae > Pagrus > Pagrus major. The sequence continues at coordinate 10,178,688 of NC_133233.1, forward strand.
GCAAAGAGTAACCGGGCCTTCCTGTGCCTTTCGTTGATGAAGGGCTTCTTCCGTGCTCTGTGTGACTTCAGACCAGCTTCAACAAGTCGGTTTCGAACTGTCCTTGCCGAACAAGTCACATTTCTCGACAGTGCCCACTCATTTTTAAGGTCCCTGGAGGTCTGACGACGATTCCTGACACAGGAACGGACGAGTGCACGGTCATCTCGTGGGGTAGAGAGACGTTTCCTGCCGCGGCCAGGTAGCAATTTGGTAGTGCCGTGTTCGGCTTGTTTTTTCTTGTTGTAATGAACAGCTGTCTTGGAGATCTTTAGTTTTTTTGCTACCTGTCTCTCACTCATGCCAATTTCCAGCAGTGCCAAGATGGCTGCCTTTGTGGCTTCACATAATTCTTTTGTTTTAGGCATTATGTGAGAGCTGACAACTTCTGAGTTGTGCTATGGCTTGAATGTAAGCAGGAAACCACTCTAAGCCTTTGCATGTGCAGTGCTGCTTATGACATGAAATGGCCTCTTATATACCCTGGGAATACAATTAAGCTTAAGAATGTCAAATAGGACATAAAGTATTATGTGATCAGCTGCATTTTTTGTCGTGTTCATTGTATTATACCTTTAGTGGTACCAGGTATTAAAATGAACAAGAAATTGAAGAAAACAAGGGTGGTCTAATAATTTTTTCCATGACTGTAAATCTTAATACAATACTCAGATGTAACGTGACATGAGTACTGTATTAAGAAGGACTTAAAAATAATACAAAGCTATTCTTTAACACACTGATACCATAAAACAGAACACCTTCATTACAGTGCAGTAGTAAACCATGGGATGCATGTTATTGAGTAGAAGAAGAAGAAAAGACATTATGCCATAGGGTTAGCCTGCTGAGCTGGTATTTGAAGTACCTCACATGTTATGGGGCTCAGTTTTCAGATTGGGGCAGCGCTGCTGTGAAGTATACGGGCAAAAAAACACAGGGAGGGAAAAACATTTTAATAAGCAAACAAACAACTGTGAATAAAATAATAGCAATGTTATTCACCTTTACTTACACGTAATGCCAATGAAACATTTTTAAAAGGGAATGTTGGAGGCCTGTGTGTTCATCCAGACATGTGCTCAAGTCCTAAATTGTGGCCTCATTCAGGCCTAACTTGTTTTTGGGTTATGCATTTGTTGACATTAAAACAGAGATATGAACTCAAGTTATTGTGACTTGGACTGCAGTCAACTAGGGTCACTGCTTTGATGACTTGCAACTTGACTAGATGATTTGATTTGAGACTTGACCTGAGAAATGATGACTTGAATGACTTGTCTTTGTTCATTCAATGTTTTCAGATTAGTTTTTCAGTTTTTTTTTATTTTTGCTGTCAGTATTTCAGTGATTGAAAGTGTTAGGGGGATATTTTTTGATTGAGAAGAAAATAAAGTAATAAGATTTAAATGTTTTTTGTTTGATTACATTTATGTCACTCAATATCAATAATTATAACAAAAAATTCAGTTAATTGTCATACTTTTTGAACAGGTTAGATAAACTGGCTAAATGTGTCTTTATGGGACAGGTAATAATACCTCGTCCATATTCTTTATAAAGACTGGATACTGCAGTGTCTTGGGGTCATGGTGAAAACAGTAGTATAAATCCTTTCGTGGCTCCAGTGGAAGCTGCATGTAATCTGATTAACTGACTCCTGTGATGTCACTCAGTGGGTAATGTCCAGTTGGTACCAGGTTTCAACAAGCAGTCCACTGGTCTAGAGTTGCACTCCTGTAACACTGCTGGACTCATTATGGACAGTCTAAATACAAATGATCAAAATTGATAAAGCTGAACCAGAGATATCACCTTTCCCCTGCACAATCTTCTTCCTAATTCTTTTAAATCCTGGGGCCTATATCAATCACAATGCCACTTAGCCACTGAGTGACATCACTAGAGGCACCAAGATCTATTACCCTATAACTAAGGACTCAACTTGACTTGACCTGCTCTACAAGAGGAATAAATTACTTAAGTCACATGTCTGCTTTAGAATATATCCATCCAATATCCAGCAAATTGGATAATTGCTGGAAATGAGCACTGATATCTGGCCATCATATGGAGATAGAGATGAATGTGCCGTCAATAGGTAATAAAAAAAATGTAGAAAATATGTAGTTACTTTTATAATGTCTGTGTCTGCGAACTGTCTGCAGTAATTGGGAGTGTTTTCTAAAAAGTGGTGCTGATAAGGAAAAATAAACCAAGAAACTGCAAAAAGAAAAGGAGACTGATAGTTGGACAGGACTGTTGAATCAAAGGAAATGTGATTAGTTTAGTGCCTGTTTCAGATCAATACTTGTGTAATTTGATTAGGTAGTAGAGGCTGAGGCAGGAAAAACCCATCACTACTCCTTATCAATCAAGTACACCATGCTAGATAGACAATCAGTCATGTTTTTCATTGCTTCAGCTAAAGAGAGATCCAGGCCTTTCTTTTTCTCTTGCTTCACATTTGTTTAAGTGATTATGACTCTGGGTTTTTAAATCTGCTCCTGCTTGCCATGTGCTGTTTTAGACCTGCCCCTACATCATCATATTCACTGTTCTTAGGGTATGTTTGTAAAATGTGTGTGTGTGTGTGTGTGTGCGCGCAAGAAAAAAGGTTGCCATTACGTGTCCTGTAAAGACAGCTGCGTTGATCAAAATAGAAATAGAGGGGCGTAAACACCTCCTATGTACACAGCCTGTTAACCTGACAGGAAGAAGCAAAATCTTCAGTTGTCAAGATGATTCATGTGCAGCAGCTCATTTTCACCAGTTAACCTTGCCCTCAACCCCTGAACCTCCTCCTAAAGCAATAGGAATTTGCCCTGACGTTCTGTTTCACTTCCAGGAAAACACCAAATGGGGAAATTTAATTTGCTCTGTAGAATAGCGCCTGTGAGTACAAACGTTAAATACTTATTATTGCTTACTGGACTTATCATGCAGCTGTCTGAGTTGCTTTTGAAGCAAGTGTCTGTGTTTTACCCAGTTTCGTCCGGCATGTCCTGATCAGCCTCTGCAGCCGACGACTCCACATCTACATCTGCGCTGCTCTCACTGCCTGGAGCTGACAGACCACATAAAGACTCTGGGCTCACACACTCACCACTGAGTAGAACGGACACGGACACACAGACACACACAGACACAGACACACACAGACACAGACACACACAAACACACAACCAGACAGTTCTTAATGACTTAGTTACTACATGTGATGCTATTTTAGCACTGATAACTTGCATGTGGACCTCAATAACGACATCCATTTGTACCAGATGTGACTTGCATGCATGTAATTTGTATGTTACATGTGTGTGCAAGACAGTTATTCCTGAATCTTGCATTCATGTTTGTGTGTGTGTGTGTGTGCGCGTCTACTGACTTGATATGCTTCTCCAGTAGCAGGATGGCCTTCTCCCTCTCCTCCAGCCTCCTCTTCAGGGAGGCGATCTCCTTCTGCTTCTCCATCAGCTCCTTCTGGAGACGATAGTTGCTCTCCTCCAGAGTCTCACAGAATGCCTAGTTGGAGGCAGTGATGGAGAAAATTACAACAGAAAATATTGACGGTGGAAACGAACGATGAAAGACAAACCATGACAAGCAACAGAGGAGAAGCCATGGACAACATTTTTGGATGCAGGAGATTTCACCAAGTAAATCCCAAAGTAGACTATGCATTCATCTCAAGCCATGTGTTAAATGTAGTATTAAACTGTTTAAAACAGACTCAAGGAGTTGGCCTGAAAAAATATCTAGGTGAAGGACTATTTTACATGGGCAGCTTAAGGGAACAAGCAAAACTTGTGACATGTTTAGTCCCTGCGGTATGCCATCAAGCTAATTAATTTCTCTGTAAAATGTAGGACTTAAATACAGTGCACGCATGGAGGTGTAGCAGTAACTAAAGCCGCAACTTCTGATCGATTAATTAATAATAATAATTATAATACATTTTATTTGTATTGCGCTTTTCAAGAGACTCAAAGACACTTAACATTTGAACATAAAAGCGATACACTAGAAACAAATATCAAAAAAGCAAATCTAAAAACATTAATCACATATTTAAAGTTCTTTAAAGGTGAGTTTTGATTGATTAGTTGAAAAAAAAATTGCCAACTAATTTGATAAACGATTTATTGTGTCAGTCATTGTTCAAGTAAAGATGTCAAACAGCTTCTTAAAGGTAATAATTTGCTGCTCGAGTATGGGGGTTTTGGACTGTTGGTTGGACAAAAGAAGCAATTTGAAGACGTAATTTATAGACTAAACAATTAATCAATTAATCGTTTAAACCATACATTTGCAGAGTTCAAACACTTCTTAAAAGCATCAACGTTTAATGTTGTCTTAAGAGTAATGGCCATACAAAAACTTTGGCTGACGTGCAGCGTCTGAGATGCAGAATTTGGTGGACCTGATGCAGCAGCAGCCTGGTTAAAATTATGAGTCTAAGGAATTTTTTTACTGAATTTAAGATACTTGACGGTTTGACGAGATGATTTACTATAGGCTACTTTCTGCTATGGACAAAACCTGGTCGGTTCACAAAGCTGCTGCAATAATGACAAGAATCCTCTTTAAAAGGCCTTGAAGTGACATGAATAGCAGCACAAACACACATAGGTACACAAGCACACACACTTCCACATGTAAATGCACACATACTCTGCTCTCCTCCAGACTATCAAAAGGCCCGGGTGGGTCATCCAGACACAGAAACTCTCTTACTGCCAGGCTGTAAAAGAGAAAGAATGGGATAACATAAATGTGTGTTTATTGCACTTGAACAGTCCAGCCTGTACATAATAAAAGCAATAAATTCAGCAATAAAAAATATAATAAAAAAAGAATTGTACTGGCAGTTGTGACGTTTGAATGGTTCATATTTAAAAGCAGAAATTATTCATTATCATATGACTATGTTTCAAAGCACATAGTTTACACAAACAGGCTTAATAACTGTATTTTAGCATAAAAAACACAACATAAAAATGTCACATACCAGTTGGCAATGTCCTTATGTGCAACCAGGTTTTGCATGAAGGCCTGCAGCCCCAGCTGTCGGTCTTCCAGGAAGTCGGTGTCATAATTGTCTTTAAACCACCGCTTAGGAGGCAGTGAGAGGCGGAAGCCTGGGAACATCTCCTTCAGCTACACACACACACACACACACACACACACACACACACACACACACACACACACACACACACACACAGTAAGACAAAAGTGTCAGGTTAGCGACACCGAGGGCCTGAATATACACGTGTGCACAGACAGCTGCGAACACAACGGACACGTAGTAGTTCTGTTTATGCTACTTTCTACAGAGTTCACTTGGAGGACGCGTCCCCCACATGCTCAGATGTAATCCATAGCTTGTTGTAGTGTCATGGTCACAACAAACTGGAGGTATACACGTCCAAACCGTTTTATTTAATTTTTGTCAAGTTTGAATGTTGTTATTTTATAATGAGTTAACATGGTAATTAAGCTTGTCTTAGTTTGGCAAGAGAAAAACTTGGATTTTCTGTTTGATAAAGAAAATAGGTAAAAAAAAAAAATTCCCTTTCTTGACATTTTGTGAGGGTTTTTGTGTTACACTAAAAGCTAACCCAAGCTTGTGTAACGTAGAGAACTTGTTGCTTGCACACATATGCCTGCTGAAACTATTACAAATTGCTACAGGAAACAAGGGGCAAGACAGTTTCCTTACAGCTTTCCTTATATTAAAAAGTTTAATTTCTTTGTTAAGTCGTTGTGTTGTGTGTGCAAAACCACACTGTGCCAGTGCCATTCTGCTGTCAGGCAGAGTTGGAGGGATGCATTATTTGAAAGTTTCACTCTCCTCCTCCTTGAGCGATGACGGACTGAGGGAATGCGTTTACATATGAAACCAGACAACTTCTGATATTTCACCCTGGTCTCCAGCATAGCCGCTCAGTGGGTAGATGGAATGATTCACATGAAAACTTATGCCAATCAAAAGGTTCACCAGTATGCACTGGACTCAGTGTTGGAGCTTGAGGCCTTCTCCTGTGTGCAGGCAGATAGGAAGGAACAGAGAACAGAGGAGGGGGCATATGTGTCGTTACAAGACGTTACAGAGCCAGCGAAAGTAAAAACAAACCGCCACTTCTCTAACACTACTCCACTAAACTACCAGCTCAATCGTTACTTACATAGTGTCCTTTAAGTAAGAGGGCACCGTTACATTAAGTTGTTTTCATGATTTAATTCATCAATTTTATAATATATATATATTTATATCCTTTATCTTGCAAGACATACAATATTTCATTTATTTTTTCAGTTTTGTTGTATGTATTCATTATTGTGTCTTCAGTGTACCACTGTACTGTTCCGTTGCCTACATATCATATTTAAGCTGATTGCAGCTGTGTGTAGAACTACTGACAAAGCCAAATGTCTCCAACAAAGTATTTCTCACCTTACTCAGTTGTGTCAGGTTCACCATATCTAGGACACAGTAGTTTTTTGCTCAGATTTTGATGGAATGACAGCAAACTTGTCACTATTGCATGAAATTAAGTAAGAGCATTTTTCAGTTGTTCCCAATGAGGAGAGAACATCTGCAGCAGCATGCGGCTGCCTAGAAAAAGCCTAAATCTTTGAATTATTCAGAGGACTCATCACTGTGACCCTGGTAACCAAGAAAAGAGAGGAGCTGGCTGTCTATCCTGTGGCTGTCTGTCAGGCTTTGTCCCTCTCTTAACAGAGACAGAAATGTCCATTTGTCGGAGCAGATGAGCCGCACACTGAATGTTGCTGGTGACTGCTTTGCTTTTATCTTCCTACGTGTTGTAAGTTAGCTATACGCTATGTGGTCAGTCCTCTGTCACAGAAGTATAAGCTAATGTATGGCAAAACCAATGCACAGCGATTTTTCTCTCACTACAGAAGTACTTCAACCCAGCTTTTCCAGTGCTTCTGCCAGAAAGAAAAGTTATGTGGACTCAATCCAAAATGACCAGTCATCGCTACTTATCAAGATCTAGACTTTTGTACTGTGGGTAGTCACTTTTAGTTACAATTATTGTTGCATTTCAAGACGAGTTCCTAAATATTTCTAATTGTCTTGTTGCATAACCTGATACCTGATTTCCCTGAAATCTACTGTTTATTGTTCCATTCTGACTGCCGCTACAGGAGCCTTCAAAGTTAATAATGCCTTCTTCCATCTCTGCCTTTACTCCTGTGACATTACTGGTGAGTGCTGATTGGTGATTTACTAAATCCTCAAAACAGATGTATGCAGATTAAGATAAAGCTATCCTTGACTGTATGTAGCCAGCTGTATTGATAACAAGCCCTGACGTTAGTTTGCTTGGCAGGAGGTGGGCTGGTGTGTGTGCATGCATGTGTGCACTACTTGTTTTCACACTTGGTAGCCTGAGCATTGTGCATGAACAGTGCGGAGCAATGCTGGCTAAGGTCCAAACTATTACACAAATATCTGTCGCCAACCACCCAGTGAGGAGGCAGTGCTGCATAATGGAAACCTGATCATGTGCTGCCCATAATAAGTAACCGCCGTTTATATCGATGTGCATGTTTGCCTTGTACTTGTAATAATATTTACACGTGGGATTATCATCCAGATGTTGTGTTTATATGCCGAAGCAGTTACAAATGCACACGATGTTCAAACATTTCAAACTAGTTAAATTATGACCAATGAGACCTGTACATTACATAACATGCAGGGGAACACAACATCAGCACAGTAGCTTACAGCTGCCTCTGTGGAAAAGCCACAGGAATGGAGGAACGGATGTCCACACCCCCTCCTGTCCTCTCTATCTGTGTTGAATGTAGGGTGTTCCCATTCTTCTTGCCTGGGTGTACTGTGTCTGCATTAAGCCTGCGATATATTTGCTTTCTAACCACGCCCTATACTGCCCCAACCGTTCATGTGCGTATAGCATCTTGTGGAGATGTAGCGTTAATTTCTGTGGACGTGTAAGACTGACACTCCAGATGGACACAGCATACCCGAGGCAGCCACCACGGGTTGTTTAAAGCAAGTATATCTCCAGGCAAAAAATGTAAATTGGAATTATAGATTGAATCAATATTTTGCCAGCCTACAGAGATCATTTTTGTCCGTCAGCTCTCCAACCATCATGTTTTTGTTGTATGTTCTTTCTTCTCAGACAGTACAGTGGAGCTTTAGTTTCCCTCTCTGTAATCTGTGACCAGACTGTATTACCCAAAACCACGAGAGACCTGTTTCCCTTGTTGTCTCCGGTGATGTTGGCTATTTGGGAACAGAGGGCTTCTTTGTGTAGCTCTAATCACTTCCCCCAGCACACTCAGAAACAAAAGAAAGCATGCTGAAAGCGACAAGTAGACACAAACGGCATCTATAAAAATGGACTGAATAGAAGCTTCAAACAGGCCAGATTACTTCCCACACTTTCACCAAAAACACACCTTGTCGTTGAGTCTGGAGAAGTCTGTGTATCTTCTAAAAACAACCCAGCTCTCATCTGGCGTCTTCCTGACCAGGACCTTAAATACCTGCAGCAGAGAAAAGAAAACACAATTTTAAACCTGTGTTTATAACTGCAAAAGATTAGAGTTGTTGCTTTTTTCCAGGTGAACTTAACTTGTGTCCAACATGATGCATACAACTGACTATTACATAAAACAGCAAACTAAAGTAAATAAAATTTAAGTTGGAGCTGCAACGACTGTTCAGGTAGTGGATCAGAAAAAAATGAATCGCCAACTATTTTGATAATCGATTTATTGTTCCAGTCATTTTTCATGCTTAATCAAACGTGCTGGTTCAATGTAAGCATTTGCTGTTTTTCTTGCTCATTAATGATGACAAGTTTTTGGGTTTTAGACTGTTGGTTGGACTGAAGAAGCAACTTGAAGACATCACTCTGTGTTCTCTTAAACTGTGATGAGCATTTTTTTTTTTTACATTTTAAAGACTAAATGATTCATCGATTAATTGAAAAAAATAATTGGTAGAATAATCAATAATGAAATAATCCTTAGTTGCAGACCTAATTTAACTGGAAAACAAAGCTGCATAGTCTTTATTGCCTGACTGTTCGCCAACATGTTAATATGTCCAATATATGTCAATTATTCTTGTCCTCCTCTTTCCTCTACACAGCCCACACTTGTACACCAAAGTTCAGCTCCTGTAATGGAATGAAGAAAAATACTGACATCCCTTCTGTAAAACAAAAGTGCAAAACAACTCATTTCTCCATTGTTGATTTCTATCCAAATAAAAACGCCTGTGAGCTAAGTAAATGTTGACATTAGACTTGTATCTCTAGTACGCATCCTGCTGTGTGCTTGTCCTCAGTGAGCATGTATTCATCCTGTCTGTGAGCATGTCCTTCCCCTGTGTGAAAGTGTTGTCCTGTAACTATAAGTGCTGCCAAACAACATGTCAGTATAAGCTAAAAAATGTAGCATTTGAACATTAATCAGAGCATTAAGCTGGAGAGCTGAGCCACATATACTACGCATGTTCCAAAAGGCTGTCAGGATTGATATCCTGGCTTCATACCGTGAACTTGGCCCTCTCCTCCATGACCTCATATCCCAGCACAGTGGGTGTAATAGGCCTCTCCTCGCCTTGCTGGCTCCCAACAGGATCTGATATGGAGCGGGGGCAGCTGGAGTACTCTACAGAGCCATCCAGAGTCCCGTTCACCCTGGCCCGTGTCACGGGGCTCTGAATTGGTGGCGGTGTCTTGCTCCGGCTGCCCCTGTCCGTACAGCGGGATTGGTGCTGGGAACCCAATCCTTCACTCCCTCTTCGGTGGTCCTCCCTGGCCGCTCTGTCGATGGAGGAACAGGATAAGCTGCTGGAGACGCTGCCTACTGATGATGCCCGCTGTGGCCGTCTGAGCTTGCTGCTACCTCCTGACAAGGCTCTGTCCATGGGCACAGGGACAGGCACAAAGGGTGATGCCATCTTCCTGAGTTGCGTGCTCCTGCCCCACTACCGAGGTAGTCAGCAGGGTTCTTCACACCTACACTGACTTTGGCTTGCTTCAGAGGTGCTGTGTTATGATGAAGAGAGGCAGTAATGCACACAAAGAGGGGCTGATGAAGACTCTGAACAACCTGTACAAGGAAAGACAAGAATAATTTGGTATGATTATTGTATTTATCATGATCAAAACTGCCTATGAGCTTCAACAAATACAGACTGCAGGAAAAAAAGGGCTCTCCAGAATAATCTAAAACTTACCAGTACCAGTATTGGAAATGCCTCCAATACAGCCTAAATTCGAGATTGGGTAGAGGCCAGTACACGAGTCAATGCACTGATCTAATATTGTGTAATTTATTAGTGCGAAAATGTTCTTCCCAGCAGTGTCCAGTACACCTGCATGGGACAAACATATGTTTTACTGCCCAAGGAGCCAATATCCATAAACACAAAACAACTTGTGTATCTTCCAAGCACAAAAATATATCAAGTTAAAGGTACTTTCACACCGATAAAACAGCCCTTTTTTCAGTGAATCAAACCTTCCTAGCTGCTCTATAACAGTAGCCTACAAGTTGCATTGTGCTGCCACTGGCAACTAATGTTTTAGAGTGGAAAGAAGTGATTTCTGGTAATTTGTCAGAGCAAGCATGTCATCAATTTGGCAATAATATACACTGAGAAATCCCTCCAGTAAAACAGCAATGTGTACATTTGCTTTAGTCTTTTAAGAGAATTAATATTTATTCCTAGATTTATCTATTTGTGTTATTTTTCAGTTATGCCTGTTAAACTACATAATAAAAGAGAGTTCTATGGCATTTTTGTTTTATAAGGGATTTAACCTTAGCCATGCCATATAACAATGACAGGATTACAGGGTTAGTACTATACAGATGATCAAAAATAATAACATAAATAATTATTTTAAAAATGCACAGCATGTGTGGGATCATGGGAGATGTTGTCTTCATTGTTTAACAACCGCCATTGCTAATAAAAATCTACCTTCGTGCTCACAGATGAGGTTATGTTATTAAGTTTTATCCGTGTTAGGTTGAGTCCCGTTCGCTGACTTCCTTCCTCACTCCCTGACCCTCTCCTGAAAATTATGGCGTAGTACACAACTCAATAATATACAACACAGGTCTGGTTGTTTTCAGACATTTTCAGGCAGAAATGTTACATATTATATCTTTAATGCACTGGTATCTGTGCACGATATCAGCTGATACACAAGTTCCGCTATCAGAGATGTTATCTGGAAGGAAACAATGGTATTAAAAAATCTGAAACTCACACTAATGGAGCAGAATCTGTCAGCAAACATTACCCTGAAATACGGGTACCAGACTGTGAGGGCTGATGAATTATTGACATGAGCCACGTCCTTCATTATTTATGGATTTGTGCATTATGTGTAAAATTCATGATGGAAGGAAAGGCTGTTAAGACCTGTCGATAATTGGTGTGTCAGATTATCTTGAACAGTGATTAGGTTTTATCCATCAGTTCCGATTCAAGTCTGACCAACCCCAGCGGATGCTGCAAAAAGGAATGAGACATGATGCTTTGATTGGAGATAAAGGAGGAGGACCCTGCATGTTGGTTTACATGGACGAGCGGGTCATAAATCGATTTCTATTCAGACTGAGAGGCTGGCAGCTACCTGTCAACCGTGCTCACGTTAATTCAGCACCAGTGGAGCGCAGACAAGCCAGTGCTAGCTGCCGCTGCCCTTGCTGCAGCCCTGTGCCTCTGTATGACTAGAAATGAAAATCCTAGTGACGTGCTAGTAATGTAGCTACATGTCATTGGGAGTGCAGAATGTGTAGAAAGGATGAAAAGGTAAATATACAAGGTGTAAACAAAATGACAGGTATTGCTCACTCACTCACTCTTGACTACGGCTATTTTGGTGCACATGACGAAAGAGCTGCGTCTGGAGCCGACATGACATCACAACAGTGGCTGCTAGTATAATATTTCGTACTTTTATGTCGCGTCTTTTAAAAAGTGGCTAACAATGTGGCCAACGTTCGGGAGGCGAAGGTAGCACGCGAGCTAACCTAACTGAAACAACGTCCGTTTGCTGAACGCTACGAACTCCATTAACAGAACCTGTGAGTGAATGGACCACTGACCACTTAATGTGCAGGTACATTTGTTCATGTTGGCTACAATGGCAAAAACTTTAGAGTAAAACAGGTAATGTAGTAAATGACGTATTCTCCAAGCAAACCAGTCACCTCTACAGCTAACGTTAGCTGGGTTACCTTAAGTAACTTAGTTGCAGTTGCCTCCTATTCACACAAGTCTCAACAAAGTAGGCTAACTAAAATTGTATTAAAATCAGAGCTGCATATGATGTTAGACTCATGCCGAATAGAGTGGCATTGTCGAATGGTTTGTCACATGTCTTAGTTTGTTTTCTTTAAGGTATTTTGCCAATAATATTTAAAGGCAACGCTTAACCGACTCGTTTTTAAACCACGTTTGGCTTGTCGTCTGTTTTCCTGTTAGACCCTGGGATATATGGCTATCACGTTACCTTCACGTTAGCTAGTAAGCTAGGACGGGCAGCCTGTATGGACAAAGCTAGGATGACGCATGATGACAAGGACTTTCGCTTACCGTAGAAGGTCAGTGTCTCTCCTCTTCAGAAAATAATGTTATTACATATATGTAGCCCGATGTCCGATTCTCCTGTTGCTGTTTATCCACTGCACTGTCTCTTTTCCTGCCCCGCTCATGTTAGGTCGCTTGAATTCAGACTACGACAGCTGCAGTGCGTCAAGATAACCACGTGAGGGCGCTGTTGCACACATAATACTGCACTGCGTTGTACTGTACTGTACTGCAATGTGAGCTCTTTGTCATCTTTCTTCTTTACAGCCTACTGATAATTTTTAAATAAACTTTAAACTGTAGGGAAATTATGCATCTACATATTGTATAGATTAGCTCCTGTTATTAGCCTGTCACTGATCATCCCTGGAATATGCTGAATGAAACGAATGGATCTGAATGAAGTCACATAGTGTGTGTGCCTTAGATTTCTTGCGTGGCGAAGGTTATACTTGCAAAGGTGCTTTGCACTAATTATGAAAGAAGTCTCAGTAACTCAAAAAATGTTCATCCACACAATTTGGGAATAATCCCCCTTTTTTTCTTCCTTTTTTAAAAATGAAATGGATCCTAAAAAATCTTTCAAAGGGAAGAAAATGCATATGAATGTCTAAAATTAGAATCTGTAATCTATTTGAGCAATACCTGCAGTAGAGGAATACATGAGTCTTGAACTGCACTATGTACATGGAAAATTAAGCTATACAGACTCTTCTAACCAAATATGCAGTTTAATATCATTGGTCACCACACCTTTAACCACAAAGGAGCAACTGACTGAACACAAATCAGGCTTGACCTGCACAATCTTATCCCTCAAAATTTCTCTATAAAAAAAAACTTGTACAATTGAGGTCATATGCATTCATACACAAGCTAAATAGGTGGCATTGATATATCTTTAAGTTGACAAAATGTGAACAACACAACCACAAATTTTCTGCATGCACACGCAAAAAGATTAAGCATTCAAGTAGTGGCTGGTACGGAAGCCCTAAAGTACGGAAGCCCTAAAGGGCCATGCATTCATACATTTTATTTCCTCCGTTTTCCCGTGATAACGAGTTAATTTCATTTGTTTTCTCGAGATCTCGAGTTATTATCTCGAAATAACAACTGCCGTTTTCCTGAGATAACGAGATAATTTTCTCGAGATCTCGAGATAACGAAATTTTGTTTTCCCGAGATAATGATATAATTAATTTGAGATCTCGAGATAATGACTGTGATATGATAGGCCTGAGATTATGGAGACGCCTGTGACCTCGTAGCTGGTCAGCTATGTAGTTAACGATGACATCAGGCTCACTTAGATTGCGCCGCCGATATAGCTGAAGCCTTGCTAACCGTCTTTTTAGATTACGCACACTAATGTGTATATTATCTGTAATAGCAAGGCATAATGCTATTTCAGCCTGTGTCAGGCCTCGATTGAAAAGATATGTGACGCAGTGATCGATATGCTCCTGCACCTCTGACATTGCTACACTGAATGATGTTTCCTGCAATGATTTAATATACTACACTATCGTTTTGTTTTCTCAAGATCTCAAATTAATTGTATCTTTATCTCAGGAAAACAAAGTTTCGTTATCTCGAGATCTCGAGAAAATTATCCCGTTATCTCGGGAAAACGGCAGTTGTTATTTCGAGATAATAACTCAAGATCTCGAGAAAACAAATGAAATTAACTCGTTATCACTGGAAAACGGAGGAAATAAAATGTATGAATGCATGGCCCTTTAGTACGGAAGCCCTAAAGGGCCATGCATTCATAAATTTTATTTCCTCCATTTTCACGAGATAACGACATCAGGCTCACTTAGATTGTGCCGCCGATATAGCTGAAGCTTTGCTAACCGTCTTTTTAGATTACGCACACTAATGTGTATATTATCTGTAATAGCAAGGCATAATGCTTTTTCAGCCTGTGTCAGGCCTCGATTGAAAAGATATGTGACGCGGTGATCGATATGCTCCTGCTCCTCTGACATTGCTACACTGAATGATGTTTCCTGCAATGATTTAATATACTACACTATTGTTGTGTTTTCTCAAGATCTCAAGAAATGAATTATATCGTTATCTCAGGAAAACAAAGTTTCGCTATCTCGAGATCTCGAGAAAATTATCCCGTTATCTCGGGAAAACGGCAGTTGTTATTTCGAGATAATAACTCAAGATCTCGAGAAAACAAATGAAATTAACTCGTTATCACTGGAAAACGGAGGAAATAAAATGTATGAATGCATGGCCCTTTAGGGCTTCCGTAGGGCTGGTGCAAGCCTTAGCTATATTTTAAAGTCCTCACTAGACCCACAAGGAATTAGGGGATGGACATTACATGACAAAGGAACATATTTGAAAATTTCCCTTAAATATCTTCTTTTATAATAACTATTTTCTTGCAAATTGTTATTGCCTCTTTGAATGGTTTGTCATGTTGCACTTGTGTCATGAAGAAACTGTTGCACCTCAGCACCTGAAACCTTAAACCAAGAGGCAAACATCATTTTCATTCAGCTTCTTTGAAACAATCTTATGGTCCTTGAACATCATCAGAGAGGATGCAAAGATGCAAGAATGCAGAAGAAAAAATATTCTTACCTCCACTGTGGCTGAATGAGACTGATCACTACCCATTTTTACTTTTTAGGAGTTTTAAAAGCTTTTTATGTGTCAGATAGTCAAGGAATCTCCAAATGAGAGAGTGCAACTTCTCAGATAAAAGGATGTGCCTGTATAATGTCTTGAATTATGCACTGTTATCCCTTTTTTGTATTGGACAAAATGGTGACATCAACCCTTCCATCCAAGGCCAACACCACCTTCTCTCTGGCTTTGTTCAAAAAGCTGAGCGAGAAGCATAGGTCTACCTTCTTCTCTCCTTTTGGCATCTCTTCAGCCGTGGCTATGGTGATGCTGAGGGCCAAAAGCAACGCAACCAGATGTTAGAGGTACATCACACACACACACACACACACACACACACACACACACACATACACACACACACACACACACACACACACACACACTGTAAAAATGAACAGTGGAAAAATTACGGTTCTCATGTTAACACACACACTTGGACCAAAGTGTGATGATTCATTGTGTTTTTTCATCACTGTATCAATGGATTAGAATCACAAGAAACAGGTGTGGTTTCAGGTTTCTGTTTGTCATGTGCACTGGTTTTATTAAGTATTTCAAAGCTAGGGTTGGTACGTTATTTTTAGTGTTTTTGTAAGTTTAGTTGAAAAAACAGCCTGACAGCAATCAATAAATCAAATGCCCTGACAAAAAAAGAAAAAAAATCCAACTGTGGCTGTTTCAGGCCTCTAATAAGCCCATCTGATCTTCTTATTCGGCCTGCATGAAAAGCTACCTGTCTACGTAACATTGCTTCATACCTGCCAGCCTGCACACACGGGGCAGATGTATTGCTCGAGCTATTAGCGAGCAAGCGTCACAAGAATGGCAGAGAAAGTGCAGCCACAATTTCTGTTACTAACATACTAGCTTGACAGTGGCAAGTATTAACAATAGCCATGCTTGTTGTTTGCATTCATTATGATAATGTTAGGTGTTTTCTAATATGTGACTGAGGCGCGAGGGAGTTGGATATGGTTAGCGATGACAACAATGTGCTGCGCTCACAGAGCCTGCTCTTCGGCAGATTGCTAACTCAGCCGCACAAAGCACACAGGCCCTGACCCAAAAAACAAGTGAGCAGTGGAGGCAGTACCAGACTGTTGTTCAGCTGCTAACCGAGTACCACAAAGCACACAGCCCCTGAACAGCAGAATAACTGACATGCTGGGTAGCCTTTTCAGACTGAGGTACATTCATGATGGCTATTTTGCTTGTGTTACATGACCGTTGCATTTCGGCATTTAACATAGTTGTTCGTTTATGTATTTATTAGTCTAAAAATCTAAGAGAGCCTGTTGAATATCGTGAACTAGCCACTAATACATCTCCCTGTTGGGCACACACCAGTGAGAGCTACAGGACAGTCTGTGTGGTCAGGCAGTGAACGCTCATGTGTTTTGGAGGAGTGGCTTTGAAGGAAGTACATGGGGTTTTTATTGGTTAGACACTTTCAAAATGAAAAAATTTGCTGGCTTCTACAGTCTTACAAATCCCAGCTTTAAATTCTTCTCTTAGACCACAAAAATGATCAGCACAGTTGAGCAGCAAAGCCAAAATTTGAGCGATTCAGTTCTGTCTTAAGTAAATTCTGGCAGTGAAAAGTATCTATGGTATGAAAATTCACCCAAGTACTGTACCTGATCAAAATACTTAGGTTGATCTGGCTCATTATTCTGCTAAAATGTTGTCACCATATTAGTGCTTCAGAAGAAGAAGAAAAAAGCATGGGTCCTGTTCGCCATGAGCACATTTTTTATTTAGTATGAGGTGTTAGGAAAACTTCAACTGAACTGTCTGGCAGATTTAGGTGTGGCAGGAAGAAAGCGCCTGCACATGCATTGTTTATTTATTCTGTCTCCTAGCGTCAGTAAGAAAGGTGGGAATCTGTTCTGTGGTAGTTCAGGTTACAGGAAGAGGAAGAGTCAGATTCTTCTGTTAGCAGTAGACCACAAAAAATAGCATTCAGGTGGAAGCAAGCCTTACATTTTTTATATTCCTCACTAGACCAACAATGGACCAAATGATGTGTGTCAAAGGATCACATTTGAAATTGAAGACACTGTTGCACTGAAAAACTGATGGCAGATAATGTGAAACTGTGGTCAGCATCTCAGATGTACTGCCACAATATCAGCAATTTATAAGCTCTGTTCAATCCTTTGTGTTTGATAAAATGTGTTATTAAACCCATCTAAATTTGAATTACTTGATGTTTTTCTTATACTGATGTTTCTGAACACGATTGCTTTGTCCATCCATCTATCCATCCATCCATCCATCCATCCATCCATCCATCCATCCATCCATCCATCCATCCATCCGTTTATCTGTACTTTTCTGTATCAGTTTACCCTATTGAACCTTATGTGGTGTGTCTGTGGTTTGCAGACTCTCACAAAGAAAGCACACCCATAAGACGCATAACTAAATCATGATGTGTGTGGGTGTGTCTTTCACTGATGAAATGAGTTCGAGACACTTTCTCAAGCTGTGGCAAGACCTGAGTGAGCTTGGGTGTGTCAGAGTCTTTCAGTAACACAGAGGTGGCTCAAACAGAACAGGAATCTTCCTTTAGCTGATTATTTGAGGCTCACTTGTGACTTGAAGAAGAGTGTCCATCCGTCCGTAAGTATCAGATTTTCCTTATCGTCCCTTGATTTTGATTATAAGAGTGATGTGAAAAGATAACAGCCATCAGCTCATCCCCTTTTCAGCTGTTTTTTTTAAATGCAGCAGTGGTTGAGTAGTGGTGGAAATTGTATTGAGTTTGGTGACATTTCACTTCTGTCAAAAGTATCTAAATCAATTTGGTTTTATCGGTGGGTGAAAAAATGATTGCAAAGTTTCCAAAATGGGGATTTGTCTACACATATTTGTGGAGGGATAGGGTTGTTTGAGGTCACTGCTGAGAAGAGTATTCTTAAGGTTTGCACAAGCTGCTTCAATTTTAAACCCAAGCTCTATTTAATAGTTGGCAAATTCAACCAACTAGCAAATACAGAGGCCTTAGGCTAGGGTTTCTCATACACACACTCATAAAAAGTGCAGGAGAAGACAAATTCTCACTTCTACTTTTTACAATGCGATGAATAATGCTCTGTTAGCCTTTTTTTGTAATAAATAAAGTAGCGATATCGATCAATACTTTTGGGGATAACTGTGCTATCAACAGTGTTGCAACCTATCAGCACTGTCACTGTGAAGTACACTTTCTGCAAAATATCAGCGTAAACACCATTTTCTTACACTTTAGTGTCGATAAGTGCCAGATTCACATATTGATATTATACTGTAAGAAAGTGAGTTGTACCACGAAGTGTTACTTCTGATGCATGCTGAAATAGTGACAGTGTCCACCCAATTTTGAGAAAGTCTAGAAGCTATACAATGCAGGGTTTTTCTGCAAGTAATGGCTAGACTCACAGGAAAACAATCCCTCTCAGTCATCAGCTATGACCCACTACAAGTGTGTGATGGTGTCTGTATCTATAGAGACCCTGCCCTCTGCCTGCATTTTCTTCTTTTATTTTGCTGTGTTCTGGACATTTCTGGGCGTCGGTGATTCTTAAAAGTTAGCTGATTGTTGAGTGTCCCCAGGTAGAACACCGATACTTTGGGTTGATAGCTCGCCAACCCAAATAAGTGAAATAATAAATAGTACTCAAAAATCAACTTTGAATGGACTGTTTACAAACAGCAACCAAGAAATCCTGCACAGTATGCCTTTCAGTCAAGATAAATGAGGTTTTCATGTTTGCAGTCAATCAACGCAAATTTTAAATAAAGGGATGTAACATACAGTTAGTGATTTATGCTCTCCCCCCCTTTGTTTCTATCAGACAAAATGGCATCAACAACTGATCTACCCAAGGCCAACACCTCCTTCCTTCTGGTTTTGTTGAAAAAGTTGAGCGAGGAGGACAAGACCGGGAATGTTTTCTTCTCTCCTTTTAGCATCTCTTCAGCTCTGGCAATGGTGATGATGGGGACTGGAGGAAACACAGCCAACCAGATGTCAGAGGTATAACACTCACTCACTCTCTCTCTCTCTCTCTCTCTCTCTCACACACACACACACACACACACACACACACACACACACAGTAAAAATGAGCAGTACAAAAGTTACTCAGTGCTAACACACCCATTAAAACCAAAGTGTTCATACAGGCACACACACACTCACACAGTCACTTGATCTGTTTCATCAATGTGATGCAATGTTATCACCAAAATATTGCGTCAGAATAACAAGAAACAGCCGTGGGTTCAGGTTTCTGCTCATCATGTGCACAGGTTTTGTTAAGTATTTCAGTGGAATATTTTCACTGTCTGTCAGAGTGAGGTGTGGCAGGAGAAAGGGCTTGCACCCACATTAATTACTCATACTGCGTCACAATGTGAGCAAAAACGATGGGAAACTGTTCTGCTCTAACTCTGATTACAGGAAAAAGAATAGTTAAATTCCATAACAGTTCAATTTTAGGGGCAAATACTGCACTTTTTAGTGCATTTGTTTGAAGCAGCTTGTCACTCAAATGACAGCTCATCCACCTTCAAGGTCAGTTCACTGACTTGTCTTTCTTGACTGCACACTCGCTAACGTTGCGCACACAACCTCTGTGTTAAGTTATGCCTGAAAATTGTTGCAGAGTTTGACCTTTTTTAACTTTCGAGATCTTTTACATTCACAAGAATAAAACACTTAAGAAAAAGAAAAAAAAAAAACAGAAAAAGCATAATAAGTCTTCTTTGAAGAAAATTCTGCGATGCTTAGGCCAGGTGGGCCGTATATCATGCATTATACTGGCAAAAACCTAATGTGTGTCTGTCAACTCACTGTGGGAGAGAGGAGAGAGTGGGAAAATACAGGTGGTCAATATTGCAGAAAATTTGTGTTTAATCAGTTTCAAACACTTCAGTATTAGTATGTACTGAAAAATCGTTCATTTTTGACAAGATACTATCACCTGTTACCAATAATCCTGTTCAAAACAGTTTGTTTTTTTAGCATTCCACAGCTTTCCCAGTCTTTTGTTGCCAATGTCCCAACTTCTTTGAAACAAGTTGCTGCCATCAAATTCAGAATAAGCATATAGTGTATTTAGTGAAATCAATGGGAACTGAAAAGTGCTGGCTTCACCTTGTGTGTTAAGGCTAATTTTGTTCCCAACACAAGCTACGACACAGCATGTCAATGGCGCAACAGTTGCCTGTCAGACAAATTGAAGGCGTCAGGTGTGGTAGTAAATGTTTTGCCAAGTAGGCGTTGAGAGCCTTTCTAAGAAGTGCTTCTGACTTTGTGGGTTAACAAAATAGCATAATCCTAGCAAAGAGTCATGCCTAAAGTCATTGCATGCCTTGGTGCGTGTTTCAACATGACGCTAAGGATCGGTTACCATTCTCCAGCCAGTCACCAGAGGGTGCAGTTGCCTAAATCAATCTGCCCTTACAAACACACACTCCAAAAATGAACTTAACAGTGATTCTATTAATAGAAGAAACTATCGTTTGTACCCCAGGTCCTCTGCTTCACTGAGAAAGAGCCACCAACAGAAGCTGAAGAAGAACAGATGCAGATGCAGTCCCAGTCTCAGACGCAGACGGGGTTGCAAGCGGCGATGCAGATGCAGATGGAGACGCGGATGCAGATGCGAATGCGGATGCAGCAGTCATCCAGACTGCCAGGGTATCTCCGCAGGGTACTAACAAAGCCAAAATTAAAGTAATGTTTAATAACTAGAGCTGATGGAGTAATTTAAGGAGGAAACCTGAGAGTTTAGTTCCAGAGTATTTCACACATAGGTCACACTCACACTAGGCAATCTGTACCATGCCCAAGCACATTTGACCCCCAAAGTCCAGTTTGTATGACTAGTGTGAGCGTTCACTTTTACTTCTTGTAAACTGAAGGACACTTTATGATGATGTAAAGTCATGCCTGTGTCGCATTACAACGTGACGTATGTAGAAGAGGTAACCATGCTGGCCCAGTTGGGGTTGTGAGTGCAGGGATCTGGGATCTCATAAAGAGGAATTAAATTCTTGAAAAATCTAGCATCATGGGGGGTCTTGCTAAAAGTAATTTTCGAAAATCCTCTATTTCATGTCATGTAATGTTCATGTCATATGGCCCAGTTTTCATACTGTAAGCTTAAAAGCTGCTAAAAATCTAGTTTTCCTAATTTAATCAATGGTAGCTACAGCACAGTATGCAAAAGTGTAGCATGGAGCCTCAGTGTTAATAATTTTTTGGTGTCTATTCTCATCATTTTAAATGTAAGATGACCACGAGGTCAGTGATCCATTAAACATAACCTAACATGCTGGTCTTCTCTGGCTGTTTGCAGTGCCTGAAATCCCAGAATGGTCAAGATGATGTCCACGCAAATTTTGCCAAACTGCTGGGTGATCTCAACAAGGCAGATGCTCCTTATACCCTCAGTGTGGCCAACAGGCTGTATGGGGAGCAGTCCTACCAGTTTGTTAAGGTGTGTGTGTGTCCAACCAAGTCCTTAACAAAGAAATCCACTGTCCAGATGCATTAAACAACTTTAACAAATTCTCCTCAGGCTTGTATAGGTAACTGAGACCTACGGGGAAGGTCTTGTTTTTCACATCACGTTTTTTATTGGCCAAGCATATGGCCAATAAAAAAGTGATTAATACATGTAAATTGCTACAAATGGTAACAACGAGCCCCTTTTAAAATGTGCTGTTTATCATTCCAGGATTTCTTAGCAGAAACCAAAAAGCACTACAGCGCTGAGCTGGAATCTGTTGACTTCCAAGCCAATGCTGAGGCGGCCAGGGTCAACATCAATAGCTGGGTCGAGAAGCAGACACAAGGTAGATCTCACATTAACATGCACTCATAAGTACATTACATAGATTGGGAGCCAAATTTAGGGTCTGTAGCCAAGCATTCCCCACCCCATGAAAAATTTGCATCAGTGCAAAACTTCTATTTTAAAATGTCTCTTTCTCTGAAAGTGTTTCATTGTTTTCTATTTGTTATATTCCATGTTTAATGTCTATGCTACATCAATCAACTACAATTACTAGAATTTGTAAGAGAATAAGAAAACACATTTTCCTGAATTTTGGATGAAAACGTTGCTAGAGCCTGTTGATGATGGTGGTTTTGCTCATTACTGTTCACCAGATAAAATCAAGGACTTGTTGGCTGAGGGTGTTGTGGATGACATGACCAAGCTGGTACTCGTCAATGCCATCTACTTCAAAGGCAACTGGGCCAAACAGTTCAAGGAGGAAAAAACTGAGGATGCTCAGTTTAGAATAAACAAGGTAACACAGCACTAAGACAGCACTGAATGAAGAAACACAGGAACAAAAGCAGCATTCTGGGTTTATGAAATGATTTTGCATGATAGTGCACAGTTTACATGAGGTCTGTAATACTGTAGCTGGCACTCTGATAGTAGACCTGTTGATTCAACTAGGTGTAAATGTACAGCTTGAAAGTGATACCTGTCATTATGATGCATCGTGTTTGTAATTCAATCTGCTGCAGCTTCACAGCATCATGTAGAAATGAAACCATTGGTGTGCAAACTACACCAAACCTGGAAAGCCCACTTAGTATAAGGACAGTTAGACTTAAGAGTCTAACTACAACAGCGTCTTGCACATTACTTTACATCCTGATTATCTGCCATTTACATAGCAGTGGAGTTCGACACGGCCTTAACACACATGCGCTTTAGACAATGCACATAGATCATTTAAATAGGGCCCATTGTGTTCACTGTTGCTGGTTTACTTGTAATCCAACATGAAGCAGTTTAAGTTGAGTCAGTGCAGTGACCATCCAGTGTGTTTTGGAGTGGGCCTAACACTAAATATTGAGGGGAGCTCACTGGTTTTCTTTAAACCCCTAGGGGGATTTGTTAACTGGGCATGAACCCACGTACTCCCTGAGTGTTTGCACACTTGATCCCAGAATATTACTGGAATGATCCTGTGATGAAACAGTTTTGCATGTTTCACAAAATGTGTCAGGCATCAAGCTTCCGTCGCAATAATAAAATGTTTCTAATTGCTCCCTATAGACAGAAAACTATAAGTATTCTGATTTAAGGTCCAGTGTATAGGATTTACTGGAACCCATTGGCCTTGCCAACTGCTTCTGAGGTTCAGGTGATTATGCAGGAATTAAAACACAATTGTGAGAATTGTATTATTCAAATAGAGCCTCCTAAATCCGACACACTGGACCTTTAATTCAGGTCAGAACTATGATGTATATTCTATGTCATAAGTTTGACAAATGGTGACAGAATTATTCAAAAAGCCAAGCATGCATAACAGTTTCAGGAAGTGCAAGTTCTGTTTGCTGTTGTCTTTAGAATGACACGAAGCCGGTGAAGATGATGAGACAGAAAAGTGAATATCGTCTCTTGAAGATTGATAATCCTGAGGTCAACTGTAAGGTATGTGCATGTTTTTCAACTGTAAGGTATGTCCATGTTTGTCCGCCATGCAATTTGATATTTCAATATTTTGTGGACAGATTTATCCAAAGAACTATTGGTTCCATTTTTGTAAGGGATAAAACCATCAGGCTTATGGTTTTTAAGCTAATTTCCCAAAGCTGCAACTATTAAACTCATGGAGGCAGACTTTATTTTGATGATGACTGAAGAATTACTTTTTAAATGAAATAAAAATAAAAACAGAATATTTCTGGACAGATCCTAGAGATGCCCTACAAAGGGAACGACCTCAGCATGCTCATCTTCCTGCCTAACGAGATAGAGGATGATACCACAGGCTTGGAGAAGGTAGGACAAATATACACACACAGTAAACAAATGCACAATTTTTAAGAGACAGACTAATAATTGAAATTGTATCCACACTAGCTGGAGAAGGCGCTGACCTATGAGAAATTTAACGAGTGGACTAGTCCAGACATGATGATCAAAGATGAGGTGGAGGTGAGCCTGCCTCGATTCAAGATGGAGGAGAAGTATGACCTGAACGATGTCCTGATCAGCATGGGCATGGTGGATGCTTTTAATGTCGGAATGAGTGACTTCTCTGGTGAGACATGTGTCATAAGTATATGCTGAATAATTATTTCAAGAGCACACTGAGACGATTAGGAGACCTCCACTTACCTTACAGAAATTCAAATATCATCTGTTAACAATCTAAGAATAGATTAGAGAAGTGCAGTGAAAAGACATTCAGATGAAAACATTATCTATCACCAGGACTGTCAGAAAGACAAAAATGAAAGTAATCAGAACTTCAAAATATCCCCAAAAAAGGTCTTTAGTGTGCATGGAAAAGCAACGGACTCTCTCTCCTCTCTGCTGACAGGCATGTCTTCTGCCAACGACCTGTTCCTGTCAAAAGTTGTCCACAAGGCCTTCGTGGAGGTCAACGAAGAGGGAACTGAGGCTGCTGCTGCCACTGCTGCTGTCGTTTCCGTGCGCTCTGCAAGGATTACTGAAACCTTCATCGCAGACCACCCCTTCCTCTTCTTCATCCGACATAACGACTCCAAGAGCATTCTCTTTGCTGGCCGATTCTGCTCCCCTGAGTGAGCGAAACTGTACATCTTGTAGACATGGACAGATAATGAGACAATGGGCCTCTGGGCACAAACATGTAGTTTTTTTTATTGTTTTGATTGGGAGAACCCTAGTAGCAGAAATTACATAGAACACAGTGCGTTTAAATGGAAACTATGGTTAACTTTTTTATTTAATTTTTTTTTCACAGTGGGGTTGAATCTTTTTCAAATCTTTTGCATGAATGCATTATTCTGTCTTTACACTTTATACATTCCCACATTCATATATCACTAAACCGTGATTGCAATTGTTTCCCTCAGTTTGTTTATGGCAGAGGTGTTTGTGCTCAATAACAAATTTGATCTCAAATTCAACAAATTTCTTGCTGGTCATGAATAAGTATGTGTTTTTCTGTATTTGACTCAAAATATTGTGTTAACTCTATCTTTTGGCCATCACAGTGTTTAAAATGTTTTTCTCTTTATCCAGAAAGAATGTATAATTGATTGAGATTGATACGGTTGCCATTGATACTGAGTAAAAAAAGAAAAATATATATACATATGTATGTGTATGTATGTGTATATATATATACACACACATATATATATACATATATATACATATATATACACACATATATATATATATATATATATATATATATATATATATATATATATATATATATATATATATATATATATATATATATATATATATATATATGTATAATAGAAGCACCTTAGCTTCTTCCAAACCTGTGTGACACTACATAATGGAACCTACAGTATTTTAGTCTCACCATTCTAAGATCAATTATCTGTACTGTAATTGCATTATATGCACACAAAAAACAGAGTGAAGACAAAAGAGTTCAGAGTTTACTACTGCCACTGAATTCAAACTATGTCCTTGCCTTAACAAACTGAATAAAGAGTGTGGTATGAATCATTGTTATGTCCTATTGGTGTTTCATTTATATAAATAATCATCTGGTTAAATATACAGGCCCACTTCATATGTGCAATGATTATGCATCCACTTCAATTAACTGGTGTGCTGAGACCAGACCCATAGGAGACTTTGTTAAAATGATAATGTACACTTAAAATGCAAAATGACAACCTGGAGTTAAAACAACAGCTGTGTAGTATTGTCAGGTGCAGGGTCAGCAACTCATTGAGGGGAAAGAGTGGTGTGACTGTGTGGTGTGGAAGATGTGCATGTAGAGACAGCAACATGATCCAAGTGAACCCTTTTTTTCACCACCTACATGCATAGTTTCTTGTAATGACTTTTAGAATATTACAGTTAATGTCATTAAAAATTAATGCTGAGAAATGCACTCTTGTTTTTTTAATCACTGTACTGTTGGGATAGAGAATAATGAGGCTAGATTCATATTTCTAATGGAATAAAAGCCTCATCAAGACAAAATAGTTTTTCACGTTCAGAACAATGTACAATTGAATTTATCAAAACTAAGACTTGCAGGTTACATTAAAATGTCTTTATTTCGTCTTGTCAGAACAAGTGAGTGATTCATAATTTTGTCGATAGCAACAAACTGGCAGAAAGTCAGCGGACAACGTCAAAGACGTGATGTCATAATCTTACACACACCTTGATGAGAGGGCTGACAGATTGCATCTTCATTCCCTTTTGTGTCTTCAAAAGAGCGTGGTGACATGTGAATGTATTTGCTGTATACCTGGGACACTGTTTCACTTACTGTATTTGAATATTTTCCACTTTACAGCAGTTTAAGTCTTTGAAAATGATTTATGTGCTGTTTTCATTTTCATTTTTCAAATTGTGAGAAAATGGCATTTTCATTATAGTGCAACTTAAATAAAACTTACTAGGCATGTTATAGGCTGCATTGTCTATACTGCATTTTCATTTTCGATTTTGAATCTAAATTTGAATATTTGCTCCACAGTCTTAGAAAATATAAAATTCCATTGTCATGGTCATCTTCAAATTCTCAGAAAAATGCATTTTCATGTTGTCTCCAAAAGGCCCCCCACTTCCTCCTTCACAGCCGTAATAATAACTACAGCCATTAGAGCTCCCCACCTAAAAAAGAAGAATGAATAAGGGTCGTGATGACCTGCTTTCACAGTCAACCTATTTGTTTTTTTTCTGATGAGGATGTGCTGGTCGCTCACAGACTGTAAAGGACATCAACATAGTGCATGTTGGCTATGTATTATTTTAGATATTGTATTTTGACACTTCCTGTTAAACTGGTGTATTTTATTTTGAAAGGGTTGGTAAACGGAACAGGATCTAATCGATGGTACATTGATAGAGAAAGGTAAACGAACATGACACGGAAATTCACGGATAAAGGAAAATAACTACGGTGTTGAACTAAACTACAAGAGTGATTTATTAGCCCGGTTGAAAGTGGCAACAAGGTAAAGGCTTATGGTACATTTATGTTTGTGTTGAAATTTAAGTTGCCACAAGATGCCACACGCTAATTATAGATGTATGGACTAATGGCTTTTTATTTGTTTTTATTTGAGCTCTTACGTTGTTGTTGTTGTTGTTGTTGTTGTTGTTGTTGTTGTTGTTGGTCATAAAGAATTGCTGAAAGGAATAAAATACTTCAGACCACCACCAGTAAAAGCTTCATTAATTTCAACTGGCGCTACACAGACACGTCTGGTGGAACACGACGTCGATGTTGGAGATGCGGCCCCGATAAAGCAGTTCTCTATCAAACCTCCCCTGAGAAACGAGAGCAGTTGGAGGTTAAATAAATGTTGGAAAATCTTGCCAAAAAAGTGAATGCCAAAATCTACCAGCCAAACAGACTAGCAAGACAGCTATCCTGCCCTCGGATGGAGGATTATGTGGTGGTTAGTGCTGCAAAGATTATAAGTAAACTTGATTTCTTTAAAGGTAACTGACAAACCCTATTTAATCACCTGGCCTGGGGAAACCTCTCCCCCTCATGTTCCATTGATCAGATCTTTGTCAGAGAGCTATTGATGATGTTAAAGCTCTTCTCACCTGAGCTCCTGTGCTTGAAGCCCCATGCCATTGCAGCTCACAGTGAATGCTGGCAGTATGGGTGCTGTTTAACTCCTACCAGTTTAACTCCTACCAGCTGAATTACTCAATAGTAGAGGCAAGACAAATGACTTTACCATGGTTGGGTGTGTCTTTGACTGTCTGATATTTCGGGGCACTTTTCTCAAGTTGCACAAGACCTTTGTGATATTGGGTGTGTCAGTCTTTTATAAGAGGTTGCTCAGAACGGAAGGCTTCCTTCTGTTGATTTTTCAGAGTCACTTGTGACTTGAAGAAGAGTATCTGTCTCTCAGTAAGTACTGTTACTTGATTAATAATTGATTTTGATGATGATGATGTGAAAAGAGGCTTAATATGCAACTTGCAGTTCTTGATTTCTCCCCTTTTCACCCGGTTTCCAATGACAACATGTCAACCAGTGATGGACGTTGTATTGAGTCTGGTGATATTTCACTTTTGTTTAAATCTGAATCAGTTTTGATTCGTCAGGGAAAAAATGACTTTGAGGGGAAAATTGTTTTCTTTATAACGAGCTGCTCTTAGCTAATCTTTTTCAATAGCACCTCATCCCTAGTCCCCAATAGTATTGGGGAGGGAACACGTGACAGCAATGTATCACTTTTAGCAGTTAAAAAAAGTAGTATTAACATATTAATGACATGATTTTAATTGAGGAACTCATTACCCCTCAACCTCATCAGCAACAATCTCTTACGCAACATCAAATATGTATATACAACATAATCTCTCTGGAAAGTTGCATGTTAGAGACTTATTGTGCCCGGACCCTTGTGCTAAAGGTATCCTGTTCAGCAGCTTTGTAATCCAGCCTTGAATTGCAGTGTCTTATTGGAGACTTTGTAAAAATAAACCCACAATGATCCAATGCTGAATGTCTTCTGTGATTATTTATCCATTTCTCATGTTGTTATTGCTGTTTTTGTCAGCAAGATTGGCTTTGAGTTATTTGTATGTCACATAATCAGTGTGTCTTGTCTAAACAGGAGACTTATCAGATAAAACACGCTACAGTTTATCATGTGTTAAATAATGCACTGTCATCCTTTTTTGTATTAGACAAAATGGCAACATCAACCCCGCTATCTGAGGCCAACGCCACCTTCGCTCTGGCTTTGTTCGCCACCTTCGCTCGCCACCTTCGCTCTGGCCCCCCCCCCCCCCCCCCCCCCAACGCCTTAAGCACCAAACCCTCAAGGCCTTAGTTTACATCACTTGGTAAGTGTTTAATTGAGAGAGGTTGCAAGGGCCCGAAATGGTATACATTTCAAATTAATGAAATGAATCAGATATTCCAGAGTGCTATCATCTGAGTTTCTGTTGTTTTCCCCTAGTAACAACCCCATATATTTCCCTCAGGTAAAGTCAGCAGAAATGCATCCATCCACCAACCTATGTGCTCACACTGAGGTCTGTGGATTAACCAGGTTATGATTTATGAAAATAGACAGATTGCTATCTAGTTCCATTAAATTTGAGAGAAGACGTCTCAGCAGCAGATATCTCCAAAACTCTGTAACTCACACCAAAACACTCTAGATGGATGAATAGCACTACAGGTAAGATGAAAAATACTGTATTCTCTAAGGCATATTTTTTTTCTATGTGTCAAGTCATGTGATGTTGATGAAGCAACATTTGCCTTCTAGCCAGATGTGAAGTTGGAGGCTTCCAAGTTTGGATGAGTGTGGTGGTAAATGTTTTGATGTTGTCAAGCCTTTCAACAGAATTTTACTTGCAAGTGATTCTGAATTTGTGCTTATCAAAACAATGTAATCCTGAGAGTTGTATTGAGGTAAACATGTGGGTACATGCATGCCTTAACAGTGAGCCTATTCATAACAGAAACTGTTGTTTGCAACCCCAGGTCCTCGGCTTCACTAAGACAGAGCAACCGACAGAGCCTGGACTAGAGCAAGTGCAGATGATGCAGCAGGTCACCCAAAAGCCACAGATTCCACAGGTTTGGCCTTTGGTCTCTTTACAGCAACTAATGACACAGTGACACCAAAATCATCCAGTTTTATCCATTAATACCAGACAGCATTCCATGCGAGCACATTAGCATTGCCAAATTGAGTAGTATTTATAAAAGGACAGCAGCAATATCCGAGTATTAATTAACTCTGTCAGCAGTTTTAGCCGTTAAGTTGCAAAAAGTGTTCAGTTTTCTATTAATAGTTGCCTCAGCAGAGCGTATCCATGGAGAAGCAGGGTTAATGATGATTTTTGGTGTCTATTATCTTTAGCACAAGGTAGCTCAGTGTGTTTTTATCATACGCATGTCTTTTCTGGCTGTTTGCAGTGCCTGAAACCCCGGAACAGTCAAGATGATGTCCATGCTAAGTTTGCCAAACTGCTGAGTGATCTCAACAAGGCAGATGCTCCGTATTCCCTCAGTGTGGCCAACAGGCTGTATGGGGAGCAGTCCTACCAATTTGTTAAGGTGTGTGTGTGTGTGTGTGTGTGTGTGTGTGTGTGTGTGTGTGTGTGTGTTAACCTGTTGTGCAAGAGTGGAGTGAACTGCAGCCCTGTAGTTTGTTACCCAACCCAAAAAATTGAATGTATGTATTGCTTAACCAGCCAACTGTCGGCAGTTAGATGATCAGCTCATAGTGAATGAGCGCATTCAGCTCTCCACTCATGCTGCCTTTATTTCAAAATGAGAGAGAGTAGTATAAGAGTGCGCTCCCTGTATTGGTTAATGTGGGTATTTAGTTGTGGTGTGACTATTTAAATGTGCTGTTTAATCATTCCAGGATTTCTTAGCAGAAACCGGAAAGCACTACAGCGCTGAGCTGGAGTCTGTCGACTTCAAAACCAAAGCCGAGGCGGCCAGGGTCAACATCAATAGCTGGGTGGAGAAGCAGACGCAAGGTAGATCTCACATTTACTAATCATCAAACAACCAAAGCAGGTCCTGGTTTATAAAAAATGGCTAATCAAAAATGATCAAAGAGGTGGAGTGTGGGTGGAGCTGAAGCAAGCCTATTAATTAAACAAGCCTACCTAGCTGGAAGCTAACAAGCTAACTAATACTAACAAAGCTGTGTTCACACATAAAGATTAGCAAATTTCGCCTCATGACTAAGCATGACTCCCGAAACAGCAAAAAGCGAACATGATGAAACAGAAAAACACAGCAAATGTTTAAAAGTATAAACAGGAAGAGAGAAACTAAAGAGATTCAGTCATAAGCTACAAACATCTTTCTCTCAGATTTCCTGCACAGACATGAGTTGAGTATTGATTTGCAACACACTTGTTTGAGGGGGAGACGGGTGCTTGTTACAGGTTGGCCGCAGTCGTGAGATGTCCAGTGGGACGCGGACGGCGGCTTGGCTTATCAATCCTGTCACTCAAAAAGGCCACGCCTCTAATTACTAAGGCTTCAAGCCTTGATGATATTAAATGAGTGAATGATATAAGAATTATCCCCCCGTACAGTTGCCATGAAGAGATAGATTAGGTATACAGACCAAAACCGTTTTTTGTAACAGGCTGTAAACTTGCTTATTTCTGCTGTAAAGTTAGGCATTTTAACGTGGACTATTTCAGGGATTGACTCGCATTTGGAGCCAGCCTCAAGTGAACATTTGAGGAGCTGCAGTTCTGGGTACTCAGCCCTGGAGGATGGTTGCCGTTCTTGGATACAGAAGTTATCTAATGTCAGACAGACTTCTCTTATACATTAGTAGTCGGAAATGACCATTTGACTAATTTTGTTTTGTAGCAGCAGCAAAAGTTGAAGCATGACTTGTTAAAGTAAATTTCCCTTTCTTGACATTGCACATCCTGCAATGTGACTATTGCGCATACGCACATGAGATGAGATGTCGATGCTGAAATGTGTATTGCGCAGCCCTACTGTAGTCAAGCCTTCTCCATGAAAAAAATTATATCAGTGGAGCCCTTGTGTCTGCCATAGTACTGTACCTAATTCTATGTTATTCTAAAGTTCCTTTCTCTCAAAGTACTGACCCTTCTCCTTAAGCTGTTTCAGAGTTCACTGCAGCCTTGGTGCTATTGATTATTTGGTTATTTCCAGTGTCTCAAACATCAAGTTTACTGGTAGAGACTGTTTGTTTCTTCATCCAGCAGACAAAAAGGGCATTGCCATTTGTGTACTGAAATCCTCCCCAGCCTCTGTGAATCCTCAGGGACCAGTCCTTGGTCCTTTGTTAATCTCTTTTCACATGTTGCAATCAGGTTACATACTTTAAGTCACAAGCGTTACATTGTTTTCTATATGTTTAGTTTCCCAGTTTAATTTCTATCCTATATCAAGCAACTACAACTTCTAGTATTTGTAAGAGAATAAGATACCAAATATTTACTGAATTTTTGATGAAAACGTTGCTAGAACCTGTTGATGATGGTGGTTTTGCTCATTACTGTTCACCAGATAAAATCAAGGACTTGTTGGCCCAGGGTGTTGTGGATAACATGACCAAGCTGGTACTCGTCAATGCCATCTACTTCAAAGGCAACTGGGCCAAACAGTTCAAGGAGGAAGTTACTGAGGATGCTAAGTTCCGAATCAACAAGGTAACACAGCACAAAGACAGCACTGAACGAAGAAACACAGGAACAAAAGCAGCATTCTGGGTTATTGAAATGATTTTGCTTGATAGTGCACAGTTTACATGAGGTCTGTAATTCTGTAGCTGGCACTCTGATAGTAGACCTGTTGATTCAGCTAGGTCTAAATGTACAGCTTGAAAGTGATACTTGTCATAAAGACGCATCATGTTTGTAATTCAATCTGCTGCAGCTTCACAGCATCATGTAGAAATAAAACCATTGGTGTGCAAACTGCACCAAACTGGGAAAGTCCACTTTGAGGACAGTACAAGTTAATTAAAGTGGTTGCTAAAGGACAAGAGTAAGACAGGAAATGACTGACTTCTTTTCTTTTAGCCCTCAGATGCATTTAAAGACTGGGCGATATAAATATCTGTTTGGGAAAATTTCCATTTTCCATATACAGTGGAACAGGACCCCAGTCCCCCCCGCAGTGAACATCACTAGCTTAATCATGTGTCCATTAATGGCTATCTAGTGATATGAAACTATGAATGTGCTGATTAATTCAGCTCACAACTATGATATGTGTATAATATCATAAGTCGGACCTATAATGATGGAATTAAGCAGAAGGCCATACATGCTGTTTAGAGAGTGTCATTTCTGAGGGAATGAATGACTCCAAGAAAAGTGCTCGTTCTTTTTGCTGTTTTGGTTAGAATGACGCAAAGCCGGTGAAGATGATGAGACAGACAAGTGAATTCCGTTTCAACAATGTTCCTGAGGTCAACTGTAAGGTATGTCCATGTTTGTCTGCCATGAGATTTGATATTTGAATATTTTGTGAAGAGCTTTAAATGAAAAATGGTTGACAGATTAACCCAAAGAACTACTGGCCGCATTTTGGTGAGGAGTCAAACCATCAGGCTTATGGTTTTAAGGATAATTTCCAAAGCCGTAACTATTAAACTCATAAAAGCAGGGACTTTTTCAGATTGGTGTTTACTTTTTAAATGAAATAAAAATAAAAACAGAATGTTTCTGGACAGATCCTAGAGATGCCCTACAAAGGGAACGACCTCAGCATGCTCATCTTCTTGCCTAACGAGATAGAGGATGACACCACAGGCTTGGAGAAGGTAGAACAAATATACACACACAGTAAACAAATGCACAATTTTTAAGAGACAGACTAATAATTGAAATTGTATCCACACTAGCTGGAGAAGGCGCTGACCTATGAGAAATTTATGGAATGGACAGAAAAGATGCATGAAGAGGAGGTGGAGGTGAGCCTGCCTCGATTCAAGATGGAGGAGAAGTATGACCTAAACGGTGTCCTGATCAGCATGGGCATGGTGGATGCTTTTAATCCTGCAATGAGTGACTTCTCTGGTGAGACATGTGTCATAAGTATCTGCTAAATAATTATTTCAAGAGCACAATGAGACGATTAAGAGACCTCCACTTACCTTATGGAAATCCAAACATCATCTGTTGACAATCTAAGAATAGATTAGAGAAGTGCAGTGAAAAGACACTCATATAAAAACATTATCCATCACCTGGCAAACAAAAATTAAAATGATTAATCTACCAAAAACAAAGTTTGCAAAACAAGCATGATGTAAATTGAAACCACTCATGTAGTCTGCAGTATGTATTTACTGTGCGTGGAAAAGCAACAGACTCTCTCCTCTCTGCTGACAGGAATGTCTACCACCAACGACCTGTCCCTGACGAAAGTCGTCCACAAGGCCTTCGTGGAGGTCAACGAGGAGGGAACTGAGGCTGCTGCTGCCACTGCTCCCGTCATGATAGCCTTAAGCTTTATACCTACTCCCATCTTCAAAGCAGACCACCCCTTTCTCTTCTTCATTCGACATAACGACACCAAGAGCATTCTCTTTGCTGGCCGGTTCTGCTCCCCTGAGTAAGCAGACCTGTACGTCCTGAATGGATTATACAATGGGCCTCCTATAAGAGCAGGAGCCACAATCTCTTTTTAATTGTTTTGGTCATTTTGCATCTCACTTTTGCCCAGTTGGCCTGTTCAGTAATCCATCCATGCTTATAGAGCATTGTGATTCAACCAGGAGAGGGACATATCTGTTGTAGCTACAATATAAAAGACCTATTTCAAGACTAGTGTTACAACATTTAACATTTTCGCACTACAATGTCTACAAGTGACTAGACCTATGTTGTATATTTGGTTGTGGTGTGCACTCATGTTTCCAACAATGTTCAAACCCTGAGAAATCCGTATTTTATTCAATTATTTGCAATTACACGATATGCATGCTAAATATGTGAGTGAAGACAGAAGAGTTATGTCAGAATGTTATCGCTTCCATTAAATACAGACTGTTCCCCTTGCTTTAACAAACAGAATAAAGTGTGGTATGAATCAATGTGTGTCATATTGGTGTTTCATTAATGAATCATTGTTTTACGGACGTAAATAGCAAGTTAACTATACAGGCGTACTTCAATGCCTCACATGCGCAATGTGATCACTTCAATTTACCCTTTATAGGTCCCGCCCATTTTTTCTCTGTTGTCCAATAACAGTCAAGCAAGTTTAGTACCTCGGACAACTTCAACATTTACTGTTAAATTTAAATTACTTAAGGTATGACTATCTACCTTATTTCCAACTGAAATATGGAGCTACAGATGGAGCACAGCCAGTTTCTGATTTTTTTGTGCAAGACGTCTGGTCAAGCACAGGACACAAGCACTTGTGGAACTTCCATTCAATATCATTTTCATGAAACTGCCCATATTTGAAATCTACACAGCTCATGTGAAATATTGTCAGAAGTGAAGTGTGGTGCTTGAACTTTTCTGCTTTGTAGTTTGCCATCGGATAGTCTAAAGAGATGCAATGCATTTTTGGGGCACCTGAGTATGTGCAGTAAGCTGACGCCGTATAATTATAAATTCTTCTTGCATACACAAAATTCAAGTACAAACACACCACATACTCAATATGACATCATCGTCAATATGAATTGACGTGTGGAACAAAAACAGGAAGTTGACCAACTTTTAAAAAAATAAATAAAAATGATGGATAATAGAATCTGGGAGGCATGTGTCCTCTTCCAAGCTTGGTTTATAAGAGCAGTGAGGCTCCTATCAACCCTGCTTTCATTTGCATGTGACTGGGAAACTTCCCAGCCAGCCTCTTGTCTTCAGGATCTGTTAAACTGTCACCAATTCCACCTCTTCAGACATGGCCTAGAGTTCACAAAGAACTGCTCACTCGGGGCCTAGGACCCCAGGGTGCCGTGGCCTGTGTAGATGCTAATTTACATTCCATTCGATTCCATTCCATTCGATTCAATTCCATTCAATTCAATTCAATTCAATTCAATTCAAAAAACTTTATTCGTCCCCAGGGGGCAATTCAAGGCAAGGCACGTGGAGCAGTTGTACACAACACTTAACAGATATACAACACAACACAGAACAGTCAGCTAGTTAAAATAAAAATAAAAAATATAAAAAAGGTATAAAATATAAAAAGGTATGAATAGAATAAAGGGATATAAGCAGTATCTACATGCCTGTCTGGTAATTAACACTACTGTCCTCTTCATCCAAGAGCAGAGGGAACAATCCTTGGACAATAGTGTGTTCATTTTGATTCCTGGTTTCATTTCACTGTGCCCATTCAAATATACCAATATATCAATAAATGGATTTATCTAATGCTTATGACTTGCCACTCATAACATTTCAAACCTGAATTAATAATGTTTATCAGGCACTTCCTAATATGTATTATATTGTTAATTCATCATTGAGAAGCTTAGAGTGCCACCATGTCAAATCTGTAAACCTCTTAACAGACATTGATAATGATTTAATAATATTTAAATTAAATGAAAGTTTGATATCTGAAAAGGACACAGGGCAGGAGTGAAGGGTCACCTCTGATGACATCACACGGCGCCTCCCAGTCTCAAGACTCCTTTAAAGAAAGGATAGCTAAGAAGCAAGAAGGTACAGCCAAGAGCCTCAAATCTACATGAATTCTCTTGACCCCCACGGTAGGGGCACCGGCCCCCGCCTGGACCTCAGCTGCATGCTGGCAACAAGAGCATGCATGGTGAAAAGAACTCCGAGGCCAGATGTCCGCTGCACCTTTGTGTCCTGCCTCCACAAAGTCAGGAATGAAGAAACTAAAGACTGCCTGCACAACTTTTAAAAGGGTGCATGGAACAGAGAGAGACGGATGTAGGACCCCCACAGCAGCAAAGGCCGACTGGAGGATCGCCGCAACACCTCCTACCTGTTCATCCTCATCAGACATAACGTCTCCTCCTTCCCCTGCAGCCTCGTCAAGTTTAACAAACTTTCCAAGGGTTGCATAAGGTTGATGGTTTACAGATTTAATAAATACTCTCAATACTCAATACAAACACAGTCTGTTTTAATGTTCCTCCGTTCAGGGTTCTATTGTGTTGTTGAACACAGCTCCATTTGCATCTGCTCTAAACGCCCAAACCTCTTTGTGTCTCATCACCGTAGTTTAGTTTATGTGTTGTTGTTGCTGTTGTTGTTGTTGTTGTTGTCAGGTCTTTTTAGTAAATACATGTTTGACTATAAAGTCGTTGTTTGTGGTTTCTGTACATTTTACAATTCGGTCACTGAGCGCATTCCGATTTTGCCAACGCTTTACTTAAATTACAATTAATTATTTCCCCTAAATTAATATGTGTTAATAGACCCACTCTTGTGTGATCAGCAAGAGGTTTGACTGTGTTATTGTACTGAATATGAGGTCATATCGCTGGTTGAGAGACTAACAGTAGTCTGTATAATAACCTTTATTTACAGAGTATTAATACTAAAATTACTAAACCTCCAAAAGCAACACTTGATACCCTGACCATGTGGAAGGCGTTGTGTTTATTCCTGTCCCAAAAACGAAGACAAATTTTGTCCAATGTAAAGAGTGGATAAGGTTGTGCGGTAGACCTTACCATCAGCTGAACATCAACACCATTACCACTAGTTGTCCAAAGGTAACATTACAATGAACAATCACGTTATATTGATGCCACAAGTTTCATGGACACATCACATTATGCAGAGTCACATCTTAGGTGAGCCAATGTTCATAAAATGCTAGTTAAAGTACAACAGTCAGTGCCATGGTCTGTCATGTTAGTCAGGAATAAATAGATACACATACACAATACAACTTCATTCATCTCAAGAAGGAGTAAAGGGGACATACCCAGCAGTGTGTGGCTTCTCTTGTTTTCCTTTTAGACCGGAATGACTTGACCTTAATGTGCATTGTGTTCATAAAACGTAACATTGTGAATATATCCTTCCATCATGTTCTGTCTCCGGTGAGTGGCAGTTTCTTTATAGTTGTTTAAAAAAAAGCAATAAATAGTAACTGTGACCAGCAAGTACACATAGACTGAACTAATCTGTTTCACTACATCGGTGAGAACCCAAAACAAAGCGATTTTGCTACAAAATTAATTACAAAAACATTTGGCAGCAAACACGTCACATGAAATGAACCTTTTTTTGCATCAATCGGGAGCTTTTGATCTTTTGACTGTGACTGTAGCTTCCCTTGCCATCAATAATAAGAAGTCTCCAAACGGGTCTAATGATTTTTTCTGGGAAACTAAAATTAAAAAACATAAACAAAAAATTTAAGTATTTGACACTATAAACATGTCCTTACATTTCTACTGAAATGTAGACTTGTAGACTAGACTTGGTCAGCCTCCTTGTCTCTCTGATATCCATAGGCTGTTTTACCATAACCGCAAAACTAGGCAATTGCTTGGGGCCTCCTCTGCTAGGGGGCCTCGGGTCTTGTGGATTTAAATTTGTATCATTATTATTATTTTTAACATAAACAATAGTTTCCTCTCTTGTCCTTTCAAATGACTGATGATATGCAGCTACTGTAATAAATAGAAATAACTGTCTACATGTAAATCAATCCACATTTCACATTTAATGGACTATTCCACCTTTGCATGCTGGGATGCTGCATTTGGACAGTCACTAACATTAGTGAAGCGATTATTTTGAAAGTGGATCTGAGAAAATCCAGCAGCCACAATTACAACAACACCGGCATCACAGAGCAGCCACCTGAGCAGTGACAGTGACAGCTGCAAATCAGTGGGTGAGACTTTGCTCCTTAGTGAAGACCCCACACTGTGGCCAGTTAAATTGAAATATAAAGAGAGAATTGAAATTGTAAAAAAAAAAAGAAAAAAAAAGGCCCCATACAAATAAGAGATATCCAGTTACCTAGCAATACAGACATGAGCCCAAGAAGGTTTATAAAAGAAAACAGAGAGAAAATAACAAGGAAGTGGCTAATGTATTCAGTCAGGGCAGATGCTGCATTTTGTTGTAGCTGTTGTGTCTGCCCTGCTGATATTAACGTTATTATTTATACACACACTCCTCTACCAGGTAATAAAAAGTGCCAGACTGACCAAAGTACATGTGGAAAACTACTCCCGCTAGTTTCTCGTGTTAGAACTCATTGGCCACTGATACATATCAGTGACATCTCAGAACTCAGAAGATCGTTGACCAAAGGTTTTTGGGCATGTCAGGTAGTAAATACAATCAGCTGGCTCAAACATAAGTCTGCCTGTAACAGTAAGGATTCTGATCACTTGAAGACCTTCGGCAGTCAGTCAGTGAGTAGAGGGTTTGGTTATGATTGTTGTGGATTTAAGGCGTGACAGCAGTCATTTGATGATCTAGGAAACACACAAATATTTTCCACTATATTGCTACCAAACAGGTGAGTTCTCAAAAAGTTTCAGTGTGATATTTATGTTTTTGAATCTGGTTGACTTTATGTCTGGTAACGGAAGAGCCTGTGTTTTCCAGCATAATTCTGTTATGTTAGAATATTTATCAGTTCCTGTTGTTGAATGTAGGTACAGTGAAGGATCAAATGGGAAACAACATCATGGGATTAACATCATCTTTGAATGGTATGTTCACAAAGACTTACCAACATATCCTGCGTAGTATGTCCTTAAATCAGAATTACAGGTCTATTTATTATTTCAATGTTCCAAGGAGAAAGTGAAACTTCACATAATGGGTTCTCACATGCAGGTTGTAGTGTAATGATTCATGCTCATCATTCTTTTCTTGGCATCAGACACAAAGGCATCACCAACCCCTCTATCCGAGGCCAACACCAAGTTCTTTCTGGCTTTGTTCAAACAGCTGAGCGAGGAGGACAAGACCAGGAATATCTTCTTCTCTCCTTTCAGCATCTCTTCAGCCCTGGCTATGGTGATGCTGGGGGCGAGTGGCAACACAGCCACACAGATGTCAGAGGTACAACACACCAAGGCCTGCAGTTCACAGGTTCACATGCAAACAAAAAACAAAAAAACGTGCAATTTTTAAAAGTCCTAGTGGAAATAACCCACTTAAAACTACAGCTAGCATGCTGCTGCTATAGCATTCACCTCTAACATTAGGCTAACCTCAGCTTTGAGAATTTGTAAGTTACTACATTAACTCTGTAAAAGTTAATATACCTTGCAGCATATAATGAAATTGGTTAGTGTGCTACCCATAATAATGTTAGTATAACATACAAAAATAAAAATTGAAGTTCAAATGACAAATTAGCATACTGTGCATTTCTGTAGCTAATGTAAGCTAACTGGCTTCATGTCCCTACAATAAGCATGTCCATTTGACCTGATACTTCATCATATGGTTTTGGCAGCTGTAGGCTACAGGTAAGCGACATGATTTTGGAAAGTGAGAGTTCCCAAGAGGTAGCCAGGCCTACACCACCACTTAAAACTATAGGTAGCTATATAGGCTGACCAGTGCCCAGTTGTCAGTTGCAGAGTGCCTGTCCATCTGTCTCCGGTGAGTGACAGTTTCTTAATAGATGTGTTAAAATCAATAAATAGTAACTGTGTTCTGTCAAGTAGACACAGACTGAATTAATCTGTCTTACCACATCAGGATTAACCCAAAACAAAGACATTTTGAGATCTGACTGCAACAAATGGATCAAAAGAATGCCGAAATAACAACATCATAATGCCGCCCATGTTAAAAGCCTGAAATCATGCTTTATCAGGTCCGTCGGCAAGACGACAGACGACAGAGTTCGGATCAATCAGAGCTATGTTGTGCTGAGATATATTTCCAAAACTTCCCAGGTCATCTGACTTTCTTGCTCACTTCCCTGCACAGCAGCTCCTTATTTATCCTGTCTCAGTGCAAGTAGGTGTGTTAACGCTCTGGGTATCCACAAAACGGCCATGATTAGTGTTTATTATCCTCTACTCCATTGTTGTTCATATTCAAAAAATATTGAACTCAAGCGAAAATTTCGCAGTTAGATTGTGCGCTTGATGCAACGTTTTGCGATATTGGGTCTAATCGCTGAATTTGTAGTGTGAATAATTCACGTGTTTGGTCTGACCAGTTTAGGAAAAGCTCAACAATCAACTATCTTTTCCAGAATCCCTTACTGCACCTTTGAAGGGTGTGTTCAAATGAATTTAATCTTTCTCAGTGCGTCAACCTATCTAACATCAATTTAACTTTTCCACAGTGCCTGGGGACACAGGATTGTCAGGATGATGTCCACACACACTTTGCTCAACTGCTAGGCGAGCTAAACAAGGCAGATGCTCCGTATGCCCTCAATGTTGCCAACAGACTGTACGGGGACCAGTCCTACCAGTTTGTCAAGGTGTGTATGTATGTGTCTGTCTGTGTGTGCGTGTGTGTGTGTGTGTGTGTGTATCTCTATGTGTGGGTGTGTTTATATTAAGTGGACTGGAGTGAATGATAATGAATGACATTAACCTGTTTAGCCTGAACGGAGACCCAACAAATATTGCATTTATGCCGTGTGCCAACTTATTTACTCGGACACAGTGAACAAACATTTCAAGTGTTCCCTTTATTATGATACCTTGATTATTCAAATAGACATTCATCAAGCAGTGACAAAAAATAGAGGCTAGTTGTTAACAGGTTTAAACTGGATGGGTGAGTGAGTCAATAGCAGGCAGGCATACAAGGGAGTGAATCAAGAGACTGTATGAATCAATGAGATGATTTAGTTAGGGTGAATCCATAAATGTGTAGTTTCTGGTTCCAGGGTTTCTTAAAGCAAACACGGACAGACTACAATGCAGAGCTGGAAGCAGTCAACTTCAAAACCATGAATGAGGCAGCCAGGGCCAACATCAACAGCTGGGTGGAGAAGCAGACACAAGGTGCATCACACACACTAACATATACACCATCAGTTTATTGCATAACCCCCTCCATCCCATGTAATCCTGATGACAAAACTTGAGATGAGCTCCATCTGGTGGAACACCACACTATGGTAATGTTGCCTGATCAGTCTGAGGTATTATCTCATCTATCTCATAGTATGCTGGAGTTTTGGCCCCTTAATTAGAAAGTGTGGTCTGATGACTCACTTCTTCCAAAGTTACCATGGTAATCCTGTGGCAAATTAATCTCTCTTCTACCTGTTTGACAAATATAAATGATGTGGTAAATAGACTTGGTGTCTTTTCTAATTGGCCCCTTTTGCCAATTATTTTCTGTGATTGGAATCACAGCTAATGAGCATTTTATTTTCTGAATTACAAAAGTTTGCTTCAGGTTGATTTTTGGTTGGAAACATTGTTGCAGTCTCTGATCCATGTTCTTTTGATACTGTCACCAGGTAAAATTAAAGATGCTGTGGCAGAAGGCATGTTGAACCCAATGACCAAGCTGTTGCTGGTAAATGCCATCTACTTCAAATCTGCCTGGGATAATCCGTTCTCCAGGTTTTGCACTGACAATGCTGAGTTTAAAGTCAACCAGGTACAACTGCGCAAAGAAAACAGTGAACCTTGACTGACAAATGTCAATCAGAGTCTGTCTGTCTGGGAAACTATATGGAAACATATACAGTAACTAAGGTCCAGTAAGTGGTATGTTCAGGCCTACAGTACCGTGCAGGATATGAAGTATATTAGTTTAGCAATTGGAACTTGAAAGTGATTTTTAAGGTTGTATTGTGTAAGTGAAATTCATAAAAAAAAGTCTGTGAGCTTTTCATCAGGGCCATGAGAGGTCTGACTGTAGGAAGTACAGAGAGTAATGAAAAAACATCTGGCTCTGAACTTGTTGACTGAGCTTAACGCTGCATTAATCTATCTATCTATCTATCTATCTATCTATCTATCTATCTATCTATCTATCTATCTATCTATCTATCTATCTATCTGTCTGTCTGTCTGTCTGTCTGTCTGTCTGTCTATCTATCTATCTATCTATCTATCTATCTATCTATCTATCTAATCTGGCTTTCATTCCATATTCCTGCAGCTGCTTGGAGTCATTAAATCAATATTAATATCAAAAGCATTGCTCAATGCAGCTTAAAATATGCTGCAGAAGGTTTCAAGTATTTTTCTCCATTATTAAAAAGACTTTCCTGTGTTTGCTCTCTTCAGAATAACAGTAAGCCAGTGAAGATGATGTACCAGAAAACTTACTTTCCTTATGTCTTCATTCCTGAAGTCAACTGTCAGGTAATTAAACAATTGATCAGTCACTCAATATGTCATGGAGAGATTGACTGATTCTAGGGCACATAGGAATGATCTAATATGACTTCGCTCCAAAGACAATGCGAACAATTTTGCTCAAAGTTTGGTAGGGAGAATTTTGTCCTGATATTACAATTTTTCTCCATTGGTTTGGCTCATTTCTTGAAACCGAAATTACATTCTCAAAACTCTAAGATCATTTGGCAAAACAGTCTTACAGTTCAGCACAACACCATGGTTCACTTGCAAAAGCTCATATCTCTCCCAAAACTGTTCACTCATGCTTCAAAACTAAATTCCTTTCCCATATAAATAGTCAGTACCGCCAAAATGCATTGTCCCTTTGGCATTGTGTAAGCACTGCAAGTCAAAATG
Organism: Pagrus major; assembly: GCF_040436345.1. Classification (NCBI taxonomy): domain Eukaryota; kingdom Metazoa; phylum Chordata; class Actinopteri; order Spariformes; family Sparidae; genus Pagrus; species Pagrus major. The sequence goes on from NC_133233.1 coordinate 10,222,142, forward strand.
TTTAGATGTTTTGTCCCTATGGCAGAGGACCATTGAAATATCCCTCATGTCCACCTCTCAGTCTTAGCCCAGTCCTTCATTGACAATGGTTACTGTACTAGTTTTTTTTGTCTAGCTAACAAAATACAATTGTGTAGAAAACTGAAAAAAAAAAAAAAGGATTTTACAGTAAGAGTACTCCCAAGGTTTGACATCACACATTGCACTCATACTGCCAAGGAAATTGTAACCATTTTTAATCACACACATAAAGTAACTTCCATACATCAGAGTTAAAAGAAAATGCATACAGCACAATATACTGTTATATAAACACATAAACAAAAAACAAGGAAAATTATATGTAGCCTACAGTGCTGTAAATAAAGCTGGAGATTCAAAACTAACATTTCTTCACTGGTCGCTGTCCTCATCCTCCCTCTCCTGGCCACCATCCTCGCCCTCCTGGCCATCCTCCTCACCCTCCTGGCCATCCACATGCTGCTGTCTGTCTGGCCACAGATTCTCGTCCACATCACAGCGTATATTCTCCCTTGCGATGCAACGAGGGGAGAAACGGCGTGCATGTCGCAACCATCCCCTGCACTCATCTCCTGTAATATCATCACACGCAGCGTCCATTGCATGGAGCAGGGACCTCTGATTTTGAGCCTGATGCTCATACACTCTCCACCTCCAAGCAGAGAAAAACTCCTCAATAGGATTGAGGAAAGGAGAGTAAGGTGGTAGGAACACCATGACCATCCTTGGATGAGTAGTGAACCAGGCCCTGATGAGCGGGCCACGGTGGAAATTCACATTGTCCCACACAATTACATACTTTGGTAGGTGAGGCCCTACGAGACCTCTCTAATTTTCAGCGATCAAATCAGAATGAAGGCGGTCCAAGAAGATGAGGAGCTTCTGTGTATTGTATGGGCCAAGACTGGGGATGTGAGTGGCCACATCATTCTCAGAAATGGCAGCACACATAGTTATATTGCCCCCACGCTGGCCTGGGACATCCACCGTGGCCCGGTGGCCAATAATATTACGGCCACGTCTTCGGCCCTTGGCCAGGTTGAAGCCAGCTTCATCCACAAACACGAGGATGTGAGGGGTCTCGTTTCCTTCCAATGCCATTATTCTCTGCAATAGAGTAAAAAAAAAAAAAAAATCATCAAATCATACAGATTCATACAGAAGAGTCATACACTAGAGTAACAGAAAACTACATAGGAATGTTCTATGTTCTCCTCCACAAGTTCAATATACTACTGGCCACTACTCCAGTGGTTCCAAACTTGGGGTACATGTACCCCTAGCGATAGGCCTACGCAGAGGTACTACAGAGGGTATTTGAGAGAAAGGGGAGGGGGAAATCATCAATGACTAGACATACTGAAATGTTACAGTAAAACCCACAGTATTAGATAGATCTCCTTTCTACTTAGGAGGCACTAATTGCAGCTCCTTGACCCCTTTTCTTACCGTATGTTATATTCTTCAAAATAAGGATTATAATGATAAGCTGCAGTTTTCTGTTGCAGTTTTTAGGCAAAATGTTGAAGTCAGATAAAGCAAATACTTGGATTCAGACATCAGGTAAAGGGGGTACTGAAGCCAAAAAAGTTTGGGAACCACTGCTTAATTGTAAAAAGGTTATAATGATAGACAACCAGTAACTGACTTATATGTACATACTGGTACCGCAGCTCTTTCACTCTATCAGAGTTCCTCTCAAATGGTACCCTGTAAAGTTGCTTCATGGTCATCTGATGCTTGTTCAATATCCGGTATTATAGAGTTGACATTTTGGAATATGGCATTGTCTTCTATGATTGCATTGCGGCTCTGTCTCAGTGTGATGGCATTATTTGCCATCACACTGAGACAGATGTCTTGTTCTTGTTGGTCATTGAGAAGTTTTCCTCTGCCACCCGTGCGAGGTTGTCGTCCAATCCTAGACATACAATTCAAAGGACTACACTGTATTACCATTCGTAATGTATGCCTTATGTATTTCTTACAGAATGAGTTACCAATGTAATTGTATTGTTGTTTTACTTACAGTAACTTTACCACAATTCTAATGCATCACTGCACAGTGACTGTAATACTACTTTAAACTGTATCATCAATAATTCGATAGTTTATTTTCTCCAATATTTTTCTTGTCATTTTTAGTGTCATAACATCCCATTGAGGTAAGATATTAATGTAGGCCTATACAACACACACACACACACACACACACACACACACACACACACACACACACACTAAATGAATAGCTAAATGAGTAAATAAATACATCTCTTGCTTTATGCACAGTGTCCTGTCCTATTCAACATATAATATTCCATCATTGACTGAGTACATACCTGTTTTCCCCGCCAAAAGTTTGGATGATGGAGGAGACTGTAGAGCGGGGCACATTAGGCTGCACTCAGCAACCTGCCTCCGCCATTCTGAGGCGATGGTTGATAACATGGTCTATAAGTGTGGCCCAAATTTGAAATCCGGGACAGCATGGTGTCTTCATGCTCCTCGGACTCTTCCCCTTATTCTACCACCACGCACCCTTACTCCTCCTCCTCTTCTTCCTCTTCCGAGCAGGCAGTTGCCCTTGTTCATTTACTTGGCCAGGTGCCTCCATGTTCAGAAATTGTACTGGTCCTGGTCAAGCTCTATACATACATGTTTGGCAGCATTCACAATCATGGACAGCACCTGTCAGGTAATCAAACATATTGTTTGATTGGTCATCTGAGATGTGTGAAACTCCTCCTTGGTTAGTCAAGTTCTATTTTCACCTGACTGTCAATTAATCAATTTATCAAATGTTCCAAGAGATTCATATATGGTATTCATGGTATTAGGTTCTTGACTAATTTTGACAATTGAACAGACTATTGTGCATGTGATAACTTATACAATGAAATGATGCTGACATGTTTTGGAGAGAACAACCATTAGACTGAGAATCAACAATCAGTTTAGATCAACACGATCTATTCACTTGGAAATTGTGCTAAATGTAGGCTAACTGTGCTAACTGTAGGCTACCTGTACTTAATCATTTGCAAAGATGTACTAAGACATTTGCAATTTGATGGAATGAATGAGAAATTCAATACTGTTGTGAACAATTGCCAAGTGGATTGGAGGTTTGTCCATGTAATTTTGAGAAAGTAATTTCTGTTTCACGAAATGAGCCAAACCAATGGAGAAAAACTGTAATGGACATGTCCCTACCATCCGGATTCAAACCTACGTCCTTGTGTCAGCTTAAGTTAGAGCCCATGAACACACAGTTTAATCCATTCTTCAATCACTCTTCATGAGCCACATGCACACCAATTTGTCATGTAGAGAATTCGAGAGCTTGACAAGCCGGCTGTAAGCCTACCTAATTATGGATGCCAAGCATGATTGGATAATCAGTATTCGGGGGTGGTGTTTAGTGAACCGTCAATGGTCTCTCACATGGTTACACAGAGAAGTGTCATTGGTTTGTGAGTTGCATGTAATCTCATCAGCCATCTTTGCTCAGTTATAAAAAAAATAACAAATGTGCTTGTTGAACAGATCCTAGAGATGCCATACAAAGGGAATGAGCTCAGTATGCTCATCGCTTTACCGAAGGAGATTGAGGATGATACAACAGGTTTGGAGAAGGTAGGACACACACACACACACACACACGCACACATCAAATTTGCACACTTACACAGGTAATTGTTAATATTGTATCCACCCTCAGCTGGAGAAGGAGCTGAACTACGAGAAATTTATGAAGTGGACTCGTCCAGACAAGATGAAAACAGTTGAGGTTGCGGTGAGGCTGCCTAGATTCAAGATTGAGGAGTCGTATGACCTGAACAATGTCCTGAAAAGCATGGGCGTGGTGGATGCTTTTGAGGATTCAAAGAGTGACTTCTCTGGTAAGATGGATGGTCCACATTAGAAATACAGTATACATTATACTGAATATTCATAGGAACAGTATCACAGCATGTTTTCATTGCCTAGAAATAAAATAAATTGCACCTTAAAGTATTTTTTTTCCTAATGATGGTTCTGTGCCTATGGAGGTTTTTTTTAAGACCATGCCTTTACTTATAGTGGACTACTTTTGCATTGTTGAGCTGGTACTTTTTATGTGAATGATCAAATCAAATCAGTTTTATTTATATAGCCCAAAATCACAATCACATTGCCTCAGTGGGCTTTACAATCTACAAAGCGAGTGACATCCTCTGTCCTTAGACCCTCGATTCCAGTTAGGAAAAACTTGCCATACTGAGAAAAAAAACAACAACAACCTTTAACAGGGAGAAAAAGTAGATAAATAAAAATTGGTGTAATAGTACTTCGACCACTGAACAAGGGCTTGTCTGGATATTGGATGTAATCTTCCAGCTGGTCGTTGGTCTAAAAAAAAAATTCAGCTTTGCCTGATGTAGTCTTTTCATTTTCATGTCAGTGAATAAAGTAAACACATGGTCAACTGATAGGCTATTTACATGCTACCACAGTCTGCTAGAATTAAGTCATGAAAATACCAAGGCTAGCTACTCGGCAGAATTTACACAATCCAAGGATGAAAAAGCACAAACGTTTCCATAACAACACATTTTTACACCACTCATTGTAACAGTCAATAAATTTGCGTTTGTTTTTGTAACTTTATTACCATACCTGTTTTAACTGATGCTGTATAGACACTGGTCTTCTTCGAAACTGAGTTAAGAAGTAGGTCTCTGCCTCTCCTTTGGCAATCACACTGACCTGACGCCAGTTGGACTGACTGATTAACAGGGGCATCTCCTCATATGGGCAATATGGGCAGCTGCCCAGGGCAGCATTTGTGGAGGGGTGGCATGAGTGCCCGCACTTCGTGCAGGTGCTCATGCAGTAGCCGCGTCTGGGCTTATTTCGGCAGATTGACGCTGGTGCCGACCCATTTTGATAATCTTTGGCTAAAGTGACAAACATCCTCAGTCTCCACTGGTAATCCAAAACACAAAGGCAGCCTGAATATTGATTATTGTGTACTGTGTAAAATATAGCAGCTAAAGACATGACAGTGCAGTATTTTGTTGGTTTAATTTTTTTTTTTCTCTCCTCTTTGACAGGCATGTCTGAGACCAAAGGCCTGGTACTTTCCAAAGTTGCCCACAAGGCTTTTGTGGAGGTGAATGAGGAGGGAACTGAAGCGGCTGCTGCTACCATCTGCATGGATGATTATCTGTGTATGAATATGAATTTAGTCATGTTCAGAGCAGACCACCCCTTCCTCTTCTTCATCCGACATAACAACACCATGAGCATCCTCTTTGCCGGCCGATTCTGCTTCCCTTTGCCAGCACTGGGGCTTTAAGAGCAGTGTGACTCAACTGGTTTCATTCTGACCACTTCACCCTCACATTAACATGCAGAACTATAAAGCAGAAAGAGTCCCATTTATTGGCCAGAGTCCGTTACTTGCAGGTGTGCTTGTGCTAAAGTCCATATCCATATTTTCCTGATGGAAATGACTTTGGAATATAAATTTATGAGTATAATGAAAGATGATTTTGTCCGCTAATGAATACAAAGTATTGAGACAATATATGCCTGTGCTTGCATTAAGGGAATAAAGGAGTTTGGTTTGAAAAACACTGTGCCATGTTTTCGTTTAATTACCAAGTAAGACCAGTTGAAGGAGCTGATGATTTCACCTAATGTTTTGGGGATTTGTAATGGTGTTTTAGGTCATTTGATCAAGCAGTTGAGAAAAAATGCATATCAGTCAAGACAGCAAACATTTGTCTGGGTGTAAGCACCTTTTATGAAGCTGAGTCTATGAGTGAATCCACGGTGGAAAACTGATAAAGGGGCATGGGCTGGGAAATAGATTTACAAGCTCTATGTCTATGTCCCTTACCGCTTTTTAAATGGCTGATTCTGTCCCCATCTCTTTTTAAAACCATAATTAGTCAAAAAATTTCTGAAAATAGCTTGCACAAAGAAACCTTAATGGGTAACTCCACCAATTTGCCACTTTAAAGTGTGTTTACAGGAAAAAGTAGTATAAATCATTTTGAAGCTCCAGAGGAAGCCACATGTAACCTGATAAATTGCCTCCAGTGTTGTTATTCAGTGGCTAAATTGCATTGTGGGTAACATAAGCACCAGGTTTTGAAAAGCAGTCCACTGCTCTAGAATTTCACAGCATAACCAGACATATTGCCTTTTTATTCCCCACATTAATCTTCCTTCTCAAAACCTGGTGCCCAGATTACCCACAATGCAATTTAGCCACTGGAGGTAATTCATGTGATGGCCCAAAAAAGATAGTGACTTACAGAGCTGCTTGCTGAAGTAGTAAAAGATGTGTAGCTAACTTTGTCTGGGCTTGAATAACCTATAGCGTTGTGCTTGGAATGAGTCATGAATTCTTGTGAAGTCTTTGTTGCTCCATTGATAAAAAAAAGTTGGCATTGTGACTGCTATTTGTGCGTTCAGTGATTAGCCAATTTCAACTCCCAGTTATGCAAGTTTTTTTCTGTTGAAATTATCAGTAATAAACTCACTCACAGCTTTCTCAATTTTGGCCCAATAAGTTGTGTTGAATGCAACATGGCTCCACATAGTAAAGAATTACCTAAACAATAATAATAATAAAAAAACATATTGTAAGACTTCATAAAGAAGGGAGAGGGTACATTAGCATCAGTAGGCTACTACACAGAAGCAGTGATACAGTTGCAGCAATGGGTAGGAGGTATAGGAAGAGCCAAACTTCCTATAACAAGAGGATGCTCTTGACACTGACACTTCGCTTAAACAATTCACTATTTGTGCAATCTTGTGTTGAAAACAGACGGACAGTGCCTCTGACTTGGCACAAGTATGATCTGTGGAAACTGGTGTTTCATTCACTACTGCAGCTGTGTTTTCCCGATGAAGAATGTAGTCATACAGTATGAAACTAGAGCAGGAATACCCTCCTGTTTCCAGGGC